>NC_041233.1:101273727-101329037 GCF_002837175.3 Physeter macrocephalus | reverse complement strand
GACAGTGAGAGGCCCGCGTACTACAAAAAAAAAAAAAAAAAAAAAAAAGAGAATGACCACATTAATCACCCATAAAACATTACTCATGCCCTTTTATAACCTCTTCCTCCTGTTCTATCCCTTTCTCTCTTATATTGATATCTTTTTGAGGTTTTAAGTTGAATTTCACCAATCATTAATGATGTTGAACATCTTTTCCTGCACTTAATTGAAGTACATCCACCATGTTTCATGAGGATCTTTTCAAATCTTTTGCCTGTTTTTTACTGGGCTTTTTTTTTTTTTTCTATTATAGAATTCTGAGAGTCATTTACATACTTTGGGAACAGTTCCTTTGTCATATCCCAATCCATGGCTTATCTTTTCATTTTGTTAAGAGTGTCTTGCAAAGAAAAAAGTTCTTAATTTTGATGAAATCCGTTTTAGTAATTTTTTATGGATCAAACTTTGGGTGTTATATCTAAAACACTGTTGCCTTACCCAAGGTCCAAAAGATTTTCCCCATTGTTTTCTTTTAGAAGTTTTATAGTTTTAAAATTTAGGACTATGACCTATTTTGAGTTAATTTTTGTATATAGTATGAGATATTAATTGAAGTTTATTTTTTGCTTGTCAGGTCTAATTTTTCCATCACCATTCGTTAAACAGAATTTCCTTTTTAAATTAAATTGCCTTTGTACCTATGCCAAAAATCAGTTGACCATACATTTGTGGGTCTATTTCTGGAATCCCTCTCCTGTTTCATTGATTTATTTCTCTGTCTTTTCACAAATATCTCACAGTCTCAATTACTGTAGGTTTATAATCAGTTTTTTCCTTTTATTTATTTTTTATTTATTTTTATTTTATTTTATTTTTAAAATAAATTTATTTATTTATTTTATTTTTGGCTGCTTTGGGTCTTTGTTGCTGCATGCAGGCTTTCTCTAGTTGCAGCGAGCAGGGGCTATTCTTTTTTGTGGTGTGCAGGCTTCTCATTGTGGTGGCTTCTCTTGTTGCGGAGCATGGGCTTTAGGCGTGTGGGCTTCAGTAGTTGTGGCTTGCGGGCTTTAGAGCACAGGCTCAGTAGTTGTGGCACATGGGCTTAGTTGCTCCACGGCATGTGGGTCTTCCCAGACCAGGGCTTGAACCCGTGTCCCCTGCATTGGCAGGCAGATTCTTAACCACTGTGCCACCAGGGAGTTCCCTATTTATTTTTTAAATTGAAGTATAGTTGATTTACAATACTATATTAGTTTCAGGTATACAGCATATTGAGTCAGTATTTTTACAGATTATACTCCATTTCAAGTTATTATAAGACATAATCAGGGATTTCCCTGGTGGTCCAGTGGGTAAGACTCCATGCTCCCAATGCAGGGGGCCCGGGTTCAAACCCTGATCGGGGAACTAGAGCCTGCATGCATGCTGTCACTAAGAGTTCGCATGCCGCAACTAAAGATCCTGCATGCTGCAACTAAGACCCAGCACAACCTAAATAAATAAATAAATAAATAAATAAAAGATATAATCAGTTTTTTAAATTACATAGTGAAAAATCTTTCAACATCGTCCCCGCTTATCAAAGTTGATCTTCCAGGTTCTTTGCATTTCCATATGAACTTTAAACTCAACTTGTCAATTTCTACAAAGTGCCTGCTAGAATCTTGATTGAGATTGCATTAAATCTATAGAAAAATTTAGGAACAATTGACATTTTAACAATATTGAGTCTTCTGATCCATGGACACAGTATATGTCTCCAGTCATTTAGATCTTCTTTAAGTACCTCAGCACTGTCTTGTAGTTTTCAAAGTATTAGTCTTGCACATCTTTTGTCATATTTATTTATAAGTTTTCATACTCTTGATATTATTATAATTCGTGGCATTGCTTTTTAAATTTCAGTTTCTAACTGTTCATTGCTAATGTATAGAAATAGAACTCATTTTTTTATATTGACTTTCATGTCTACAACCATGCTACACACACTTATTAGTTCTAGTAGCTATTCTGTATATTTCATCACATTTTCTACATACATAATTCTATCATCTTCCAATAATGACAACTTACTTCTTCCTTTTCAATTTGGATGCCTTTTGTTTTTTATTCTTGCTTTATTGCACTAGATATATGACCTTCCAGTACTATGTTGGTAATAGTGGACATTCTTGTCTTCTTCCTGAACTTAGGGGAAAGCATTCAGGCTTTCATTAAGTTTGATATTAGCTGTAAGTTTTTTGTGGATGTGCTTTATCAGGTAGAGGAAGTTCTATTGCTAGATTGCTGAATACTTTCTCAGGAATTGATGTTAATTTTTAAAAAATATTTTTCTGCATCTATGGAGAATATTAAAGGGTTTTCTTTTTTAGTTTGTTAATAAGGTGATTTGCATTTATTGACTTTTCACAAACATGAAAACAATTTTGCATTCTAGGAATGAACTTCCCCCCATTTACATAATGATGCATAATCCTTTTTACATACAATGTCAAATTAAATTTGCTAAGATTTTATTTGGAATCTTTGCAGCCATAGTCATGAGGGGTATTGGTCCTTGGTTTTATTTTCTTATAGTATCTTTGGTTATGCGATCAGGGTAATACTGACTTCATAGAATAAGTTGGGAAGTATTCCCTCCTCTTCAATTTTCTGGAAGAGTTAGTGTAAAATTGGTGTCATCTTTTCTTCAAGAATTTGATAAAATTTACCAGTAGAGCCATCTGGGTCTGGAGTTTCCTCTTCAGGAAGATTTTAAACTACAAATTCTTTTTTTAAAAAAAAGATACAGAATTATTAGGTTATTTAGTTCTTCTTGAGTGAGTGTTGGTAGTTATCTTTCAAGTAAATTGTCATTTCATATTAGTTGTTGAAATTATTTATGTACATTTGTACATAGTATTCCCCCATTATCACTTAAATACCTGTAATTTCTGTAATGATGTTACCGGTCTTATTCCTGGTATTGGTCATTTGTATCTTTTGTTTTCCTGATCAGTCTTTTAGAAGTTTATCAATTTTATTGATCTTCACAAAGAACCAGCTTTCAGTTTCTTTGATTTTTTTTCTTTTCTATTTTTTTTCTGTTTTCTATTACTTCGGTTTCTGCTTTGATCTCTGATATATCCTTACTGCTTACTTTGGGTTTAATTCTCTTCATTTCTAGATTTTTTTAAGGTTTGAAGCTGAAGGCTTTGATTTGAGGTCTTTTTTTTTTTTCAGTTATAGTTGTTGAAGGCCAAAAATTTGTCCCTAAGTACTGCATTAGCAGCAGCCCACGCTTTTGATATGTTGTATTTTCATTTCATTCAGCTCAAAATAGTTTTTAATTTCCATTTTAATTTCTTTTTTGACCTACACATTATTTAGAAATATGTTATTTGGTATCCAAATAATGGGAGATATTCCAGATATATTTCTATTATTCATTTCTAATTCAATTCCATTTTGATAGAGAACGTACTTGGTATGAATGGGATCCTTTGAAATCTATTGAGCCATGATATACATTCAGAATATACTCTCTTGTAAATGTTCCATGTGCACTTGAAAAAGTATGTGTATTCTGTTTTAAACTTATTTCTGTTCATAAACTTAATCAGTTCAGTTGTTTTCCCAGGGAAAAGCAAAACAGAATCTGAGTTATAATGCCCTAGTAAATAACTTTAGTCAAATAGAAATTTACCCTACAAGTTTCCTGAAGATGATCACCACTGTTGAAACTTTACTAAATAGGACTCCATTCCAACTAATTTGGAAACTTTCAGATATGGAGCTTCTCTTTGCCTTGAGGTTTGATTTAAATCTGACTATTGAATTAAACTGGAAACTAGATATTTACGAAGACAGAGGATGAATCAAATCTTGTTACTCCAAAGCACATATAAAATAAAAAGATTAGGACTTCCCTGGTGGTGCAGTGGTTAAGAATCCACCTGCCAATGCAAGGGACGGGTTTGAACCCTGGTCAGGGAAGATCCCATATGCCGCGGAGCAACGAAGCCGGTGTACCATAACTACTGAGCCTGCGCTCTAGAGCCCGCAAGCCACAAATACTGAGCCCACGTGCCACAACTACTGAAGCCTGTGCACCTGGAGCCCATGCTCTGCAACAAGAGAAGCCATCACAATGAGAAGTTCACGCACCGCAACGAAGAGTAGCCCCTGCTCGCTGCAACTAGAGAAAGCCTGCGTCCAGCAACGAAGACCCAATGCAGCCCAAAATAACTAAATAACTAAATTGATAAAAAAAAGATTAATTTTATTACTACTCGACATGTTTGAATTGTCAACGCTTTCTCGAATCTCCTGTTTAGCATTACATAAACAGAAAGTAACTTGTTAAAATAAAACATATATACATATGCATGTTTTGATCAACTAAAACACAAGAAGATAGTCCCTTTGTGTATTCACGTTCATCTCATTTCTAAATGATTAGGTCGGTTAATTTAAAGGGATGGAACGTGAACTTTAAGATGATTTGCATTTTAAAGATGAGATGAAGCCCAGAGATATTAAAAATTACAAATCCAAAGTTAGGACTACAAGTTTGTTCTGATAATACCAAATCTGATGTTTTTGCACTGTTATATCACAATTTCAAATTTCACAGAGCATTAGATTAAAAAGAAAAGGAGCCTGACATAGGGTGTTGCTGCTTATTTATTGACAAGTAAGGACATTAAAAAACAAAAGTCATCACTAACGTTCTCCAATATCCACTCTTCTCTTTCATTGGAAAAGAAACTTGATTTTTATCAGACCAAAGGATTTCACTCTTACCTGGGCCCTCAGTGTTCCTCAGCTTTTCTTTTCTCTTTCCCCATTGGCTTCTTCTCCCATTCTCAAGACAGTTTATCCACATCATTCACAGCTGTCCCTAACTGTCCCTCTCATTCTGAGCCAATGCTCTTATCTTGAATTACAACTCTATCAATCAAGATTTGTGCAACCTGGGGCAGTTACATAATTTCTTAAATTTTCAAATTCCTATTTGGTAGAATGGAGTCAGTAACAGTACCAACCCTGTTGGGAGGAATTAATTAAGGTAACACATTTAAAGCTCTATATTTATTTAATATAAAATGGGAAAAAGACAGTCTCTTCTAGTGGTGCTGGGAAAGTTGGACAGCTGCATGTAAATCAATGAAGTTAGAACACACCCTCACACCATGCACAAAAATAAACTCAAAATGGCTTAAAGACTTAAATAAGAGACAATAAGAGACAAGACACCATAAAACTCCTAGAAACACAAAATGGCATAAAGACTTAAATGTAAGATATGACACCGTAAAATTCCTAGAAGAGAGCACAAGCAAAACATTCTCTGACATAAATTCTACCAATGTTTTCTTAGGTCAGTCTCCCAACGCAATAGAAATAAAACCAAAAATAAACAAATGTGACCTAATCAAACTTACAAGCTTTGGCACAGCAAAGGAAACTATAAACAAGATGAAAATTCAACCTATGGAATGGGAGAAACTATTTGCAAATGATGCGACTGATAAGGGCTTAATTTCCAAAATATATGAACTCATACAACTCAACAGCAAACAAACAAACAAAAACCCAATAGAAAATGGATGGAAGACCTAAATAGACATTTCTAAAAAGAAGACGTACAAATGGCCAATAGGCACATGAAAAGATTCTCAACATCACTAATTATTAGACAAATGAAAATCAAAACTACAATGAGGTACCACTTCACACCGGTCAGAATGGCCATCATTAAAAAGTCTACAAATAACAAATGCTGGAGAGGGTGTGGAGAAAAGGGAACCCTTCTACACAGTTGGTGAAGTCAGTGGTACGGCCACGATGAAAAACAGTATGGAGGTTCCTCAGAAAACTAAAAATAGGATTACTATATGATCCAGCAATCCCACTCATGGGCATATATCTGGACAAAACTGTAATGCAAAAAGATATATGCATTTCTATGTTCATTGCAGCAGTATTCACAATTCACAGTCAAGGCATGGAAACAACCTAAATGTCCACTGACAGATGAATGTATAAAGAAGAGGTGGTACATATATACAACAGAATACTATTCAGCCATAAAAAAAGAATGAAATAATGCCATTTGCAGCAACATGGATGGACCTAGAGATCATCATACTAAGTGAAGTAAGTCAGAAAGAGAAAGACAAATACCATATGATATCACTTATATGTGGAATCTAAACTATGGCACAAATGAACCTAAATGAAATAGAAACAGACTCACAGACATAGAGAACAGACTTGTGGTTACTAAGGTGGGTAGGTGGGGGAGGGATGGACTGGGAGTTTGGGGTTAGTAGATGCAAATTATTACATATAGAATGGATGGGCAACAAGGTCCTACTGTCTAGCACAGGGAACTATATTCAGTATCCTGGGATAAACTATAATGGAAAAGAATATATAAAAGAATGTACATATGTGTATAACTGAGTCACTTTGCTGTACAGCAGAAATTAACACAACATTGTAAAGCAATTATACTCCAAGAAAGATGTTAAAAAATAAAATAAAATAAGATAAAAAATAAGAAAAATAAATAAAAAGAACGGAAGTCTAGATTCCTAAACCACCTTAACGTTTTGCCTTTGGACTATACATTTGTCTACAATCTCACTTAATCCCATTTAACCATTTTGTCAGTTTTCTAAGGAAGAGGCCTCCGTCTCTAGTTTTAGCTAATCTGACCTTCTGCTTTTTAGATCATAAGCCCTCCTTCCCTCTTTGAGATCCTGTCAATCATCCATCCCTTTTCTTCCCCACAGAGTCCTTCACTTCAGTTAATGGAATATCCTCAAATCAGTCCCACGAAGAAGGAATGCTCAGAGCAAGTTTCAGCTCATCCTTTATTACTGTGGCTCACATACTACCTCTTCTGTTAAGATTTGTTCACCTCCCTCTGTTCTGTCTGGCTTTACCTCTTTGTTAGGCAATTCCTCTCCTTTATTCCTTTTGCATGTTTATCACTTAACTGTAATTCTTTCTACTTCCTCCCCATCCCCCACCCAGTATTAACTCCAAGAAGGCAAAGACTTATTAGTTGAACCTTCAGCACCTGTCGGATTCTCAGTACTTAGTGCTTGTGAAATAATTCTTGAATTAGAATATGAGAGGTTATAGAAATCATCCTCATTTACAAAATCTATTTTCTTTGTCTTGTCTTTGTTCTTATAGATTCCTTTGACTTCAAAAGAGCATTATTTAACTTTTGAAAAATTTGATAAAACTGAGAAAGGGCAAAAACTTAATTTTCTGTAACTATAAAAAGAGCTGGAATCTAAAAGACATATGGAAAATGGATGTTTTCCCATTTTTTTTCCAGATCACCATCTGTCTGATTTTCAACAAATATTCCACTTTAAGAGAATTTTGGTAAGGCATGAACTATAAAGGGATCAGAGTTATGTATATGGAAGATACCTGAAAAAACCACCACCAATAGAGACTTCCTCCTCCCAATTAAAAAGGACCCTGAGGCCAGGGAATTAAAATATGCAATAGGAGAAATCATGTTTAAAAGGGTAAACTAAAGCTTACCTTATTATTCTTTCTGTCCGTGTAATGAATGCAGATGCCAAGTTCTTCCAGAGTTTAAACAATATACTATGTGTTCCAGCATGAGATGGGAGTTACTCTCTTTTTTACCCTCTCTTCACTCAAGGCATTTTTACAGTTTTTGGTGCAGAATCTCTCACCTAGAAGCTATTGCAAACACTAGTACAACAGCTTGCTGTGGACAGGGATGATGACGTGGTAAATTGAGTTTTTAATTGTTTTTAACCTCTTCACTGTGTCCTATTGTTTGTGTGACCAGATTAGGCAAGAATATGTTCCTTAGGATTTTACAGAGATCTGTAATCAAGTGCTAGAAAGGAGTGTTCTTCAACCACTGGAAGCCTATATCGAATCCTTTCACGTGTTTACTATCAATCCTTGCTTCCTTTGAGGGTTTAAAGCAAAAAAAAAAAAAAGTAACTTTACAAATATAAAGTAGTGTAAATTAGTGTTCCCAATGTGGCATAGGATTCATGAGTTAAAAATATAGTTTTTCTGGCCCCCCCTTTCAGACCTACTAAATCAGATTCCCCATAGGAGAGGCCTGAGTACCTCTATTTTTAGTTGATGAGTCTTAGAACAGAGAAGTTTCTGAAATTCTGTGGTAAAGGAAGCCACAGAATGGGAAGGAACAACTAGTGTGGCAGTGGAACAGGCAATCGGGAAATGGTCCGTTGTTCACTGCTGAAGACTTTACCAACAGGAATAATAATGTTGCTAAGATTATGTACCAGCAACTAACACTCAAACTGACTGATAAAGAAATAGACATGGTACATTAAGTACAGACCTAAAAATATGTCAGAAAACAACTGGGCTTGGCACCATGCCATAATAACAGACAAACCCCCTGGATAGCAGATTATCAGAATAACATCCTGATTCCTTCCTTCCTTCCTTCCTTCCTTCCTCCCTCCCTTCTTTCCTTCCTTCCTTCCTCTTCCCTCTCTTTCTTTTGAACTGAGTGTACTTTCACTTACTGACATAGATGTCTTCTTTAGAAGAAATAGTCCTAAAATATTTTATCACAGAAAAGTATCTGTGGCAAAGACGTGAATCATATAAGGAAACAGTTGCAAAGTAAAGCCAGTTCTCATGTTGATAACTGAGATGATTTATTCCAACTGATGGATATGTTGTAGGCTTGGTGGATGGAAGGCAATCTGTCCTATTTTCATTATGTGGGAGCCAGATTTCCTGACTCTGACCATACGGCAATAAGATTTTTATTATTTTGTTTAAGGTTTAATGCATATTGAAATAGTATTGTTTAGGAAGTCTCTACCTCTTTTGAAATGGAAAACACATGAATTACAGAAGAGAAAAAAACAAACTTCAGAAATGTAGCTCAAAAGTATTACCTTTAATAGAAGAACTTGGTGTGGCAACAGCAGACATAGTCCCAAAGAAAGAGCACTAACAATATGGTGTGACAGGAATGTATTTCCTTTTGAATAATTTAATAAACTGGTGTTAATAATAATGATGATAACTAATACTAATAGTAACTTATCCTTGCTGAGGGCTTATACCTACGTTGTCTCAGGCATTATGCTAAGTAATTTACATGGATTAATTTAATTCTCACAAAACCTCTATGAATTGGGAATTCTAATGATCTCCACTATTTTACAGTCAAGGAAACTGAGGCTTACAAACTTAGAAAGCTGGCCAGTAGTAGAGCTAGCATTTGAACCCAGGCCTACATTATTAACCATTACTCTGTAGAATTAAAGATTTGCCTTTGCTGGAGGCATTGCGTGCCTGACTGAAATCTAGTCTGAAGTGAGCAGTGGATGGGGAGATAAACTGTGTGCTCTTTTCTACAGAAATTCTTTTTATATCCATACCTCTTGGGTCTTATAATCCAGGCACATGAGGTTCTTGGTTATAAAGTGAAAGTTCAGTATCTAATCCCAAAAAGAGATTGGTACAGAATCGGTCAATAAGTACTATAATTATATGTTAAAGTCAGATTAATATAATTTCCAAAAATGATGAGCTAGTAAACTGACATATTATTTCCTATTTTTGCTGTAACAAATTGTCACAATTTTGGTGTCTTAGAACAATACAAATTCATTATTTCATAGTTCCAGGAAGTCAGGGGTCTACTGGGCTAAAATCAAATTGTCAGTAGGGCTGGTTCCTCCTGGAGGCTCTAGGGGAGAATGCTTCCTTTTCTGGCTTCTGGAGGAAGATGCCTTCCTCCATCTTCGAAGCCAGCAGGATAGCATATTGAAATCTCTTTCTCTCTCAGACCTCTGATTCCATCAACACATCTCCCTTTCTTACTTTGGCCCTCCTGCCTCCCCCTTGTAAGGACCCTGTGATTATGTTGAGCCCATCAGGATCATTCAGAGTAACCTCCCATCTTAAGAACCTCAGCTTAATCACATCAGCAAAGTCTCTTTCCCACGCAAGGTTACACATCCACAGGTTCTGGAGTTTAGGATACAGCATCTTTAGAGGGCCATTATTCAGCCTACCACAACTGGATTGATAAATTCAAAGACACTGTGTGTATATTTTATTTATCCTACAGAATTTTATAGCAGAAAAGGACTAATTTCTACTGATGGAGAAATCGAGGTCAAGAAAGAATAAGAGAGTGTGGAAAAATAGCTTAGGCTCTTCAAGTTTCTTTTAAAACCTTAAATTAGAAGAGAAAATGGAAACTACGTGACAGCATGTTTGCACACGAGCCAAGTGAAAATAAAAATAAGAGGCTGGCCTAGATAAGCAGTTGTGCAAAAATATACTCCCATTTCTTTTTCCATCCTACATGCTTTTACTGATGAAACTTTTACAGTGATAAGATCATGCACTGACAATTCTTAAGTCTTTCGCAGAATCACTCAAAAATGGCAAATTTTATGCAGCCAGTCAAATTTGCTGAAAGAAAAATGGCTCTCATGCAAGAATCAATCTCAGAATGGTACCAAATTTCGCTAACACTGGAAGTCAATGGAGAAATACCTTCAAAATTCTGACGTTTCTAAACCCAGCTAAATTATTGACCAGATGAAAAATAGAATGAAGACACCTTAAAAAATACAAGAACTAAAAATAGTATCTAACTTGCACTCTCTTTGGGAAGGTACTGAAAGATGTGCTTCTGCAAAATGTAGGATAAAGAAGAGATAGATAAAAACATAGGATCCAGGAAATGGTGATCCAGTAAAGGCATTCTAATAAAAGGAGGTTCCAATCAGGTTCCAGTGGTAGAAGGAGAGTGGAATTCTGGAAAGAGATCTCAGTGCTGAGAAGGGTGAGATAAATTATAGATTATATGATGTATTTGAGGTGGAAATACATTGCTTAGGTATTTGACAAATTAGTTGGGGCATTTGGGGGAAATCAGGAATGTATATATAAAACTAAGCAAGTGAAGAAATAATGAATATATAGACTTCAGCGAAAGAAAAGTACAAAGGAAGACACAAGCATAGTTTACTATTTGGCTTAAATGTGAACATTGTTTACATTGTCGAAATAATCTAAACTGCAGTTTTAACTAAAACTTGTGATGTAACTATGTTGAGAGGATGGATGTTGAAAAGATATAAGAAATGATGGCAGAAAGGAGTTCAATCCTCATAATAACATGAAACTAATAGACGATGACTAAAATGGAAATATCAAGAAATAGAATTATGAGCATAATTGTTTGGAAATATGGAGGTAAATACCAGAAGGAATAGATTAAAAGTGATAAGAGGTACTTCTACAGATCAATACTGGAGGAAGGTGGGGACAGGTAGGATAAGAGTCTGCTGTTATTAAATATGTTTTCAAATACAATTTGCTTTTTAACTTTATACCAGAATAACTCTGATAGAAAGGAAAACTTTTTTTTTTTTGCGGCACGCGGGCCTCTCACTGCTGCGGCCTCTCCCGTTGCGGAGCACAGGCTCCGGACGCGCAGGCTCAGCGGCCATGGCTCACGGGCCCAGCCGCTCCGCGGCATGTGGGATCTTCCCGGACCGGGGCACGAACCCGTGTTCCCTGCATCGGCAGGCGGACTCTCAACCACTGCGCCACCAGGGAAGGCCAGAAAGGAAAACTTTAAAAGAGCACTAGAAACAAATTAGTAAAGCAACCAGCATCCTATTAGGTATACAGTAAGCACTCAATAAGTATTCTCCGTCATTCTTTTTGTTGCCCTTTTCTGGAGGGAGAAGACAGGAGTAGGAGGAGAGGTGAGCGGCTTGCAGACCCGTCGACACTTTGGGTGCCTATGGGAGTCTTCCGTCTGGTTGAGGACGACTGCCACGCTCAACCTGGCTTCGTCCTCCCTGCTCCCAGATAGTGTACAAATTTGACAGGATGAGAAGAAAATCTACCACCATTCCAGATTCAATATACATTTACTAAGCAGCTACTGTTTTCAAGGCACTAGTGATTCAAAGATGAATATGACACTGTCCTGCTTTCCCATAACTGAAGACCTACTGAGCACAATAAAGGTGGCAAGTTTTGCTAACTGCTGAAGTGAAGTATAAGCAAAGTGCCAGGTGTGCACCAAAGAGAGAACAACTGGTCAAGATTTGCCTTCAAAGGCGGATTCATGGAGGAGGAGGTACATATTTTATTTAGGTCTTGAGAGTATCTTCATAGATTTCATTCAGAAATGGAGAAAAGGTACGGCCAAGAAGACAAGTTAAGCAGAGCCTCTAAAGGAAAAAAAAAAATGTGAGAGAAGACTCATAGTTTTTTGTATGAAGGCACAGAGAAATTTCAACAGTTCTATATCTGATTTGGTGATGATAACATGGATGCATCTCGATCTGACAAAACTCATTTAATTGCACACTTTAATCTTTGTATTGTATTGTATAGAAAGTATACCTCAATAAGGAAAATGTATTAAAAAATAAAAATTTCAGACATGAAAAGAGAGACAGAAAGAGAGAGAAAGGATAAAGGAAGAAGGAGGCTGGCTTGACATTGGAGACATTGACACTGAATCCAGAAAGAAAGCATCAAGATGAAGGCAGCAGTGGAATGTAGTGGTGGTATAATTGATAAGAAGAGATTTGAAACTGAGATGGGGCAGAGGTTAGGGAAGAGGAGAGAGAGTAATTGGTCAGCAACAATGAACAAACAAGGAAAACACATAGCTGACCTCCAGGCCCAGTTTCCAAAGGTCTACCGGAAAAAATAAAGAGGCACCTGGATCAGCTGAGGTTTAATTAGGTAAGCAGAAACACTATGAATGATGTGGAAATGAGAGAATTTATTATATGGCTTAGACCTTACACGTTGGTAAGAACTGGAAAAGAAGTCTATGGAAAGCTCTAGTGTTTGCATCTGGGATGGCTAAAAGTCGCGGTAGGTGAGCGGGGCCAACAACTGGGAGAAAAACCTTGAAGGGAGGAAAACAAGTAGAATCGGAGGATCACCAGAACCTGTATATTTTTCACTATTTCCAAAGTTGGCAATACAGGTGATCTGCAGAAGATGGGAAAACCTAAAACACTGGTTATTTCCAACGTTCCACTTAATCCACACCTGCACTTGGGCAACTAATCGAGGTTGGAGAAAGACATAACCATGCTGAGTGATTTAACTTCAAATTCATGGCTAGGAGCCTCAGGAAGATTCCTTGGCCACCATACTGTAGTCTTCTGGTCTATGCACTCTCCTAGAATACTGTTTCATACCTACTCTCCTCTACTCAAATCTCCAACATTTTATTTTCATTTTCAACTTTTGCTCTTACTTCCTACTTCACTGAGAAAATTGAAGCGATCAGAAGAAAACTTCCACAAACTCAACACCACATCTATTTATCTATTCAGTCTCTATTCTTATGATCTCTTCCCTCTGGAAGCTGTAATCTTAAGGTTGAAACATATACCTTCAAATAAATCTCACCCCGTTTCTCTACTCAAATGCACCATCCAGTAATTTTGCATGCCCTTTCCCAGATTACCAATTTTTCTTTCTTTAATAAGTAATTTTTTATCAGCATACAAACATACTTTTGTCTCTTCCACCTTAAAAAAAACAAAAAGAGAAAACCTGTTTCAAGTACACTTCCCTTTTAGCTACTATCCCATCTACTGGAGCAAAACATTTCAAAAGACAATAACTATAGACCTGTAATTATTGCCTCTAAATCCTCTCCTCCCATCCTCTCGAGAACTTAACTGCAGTTAGGCTTTAAATCCCATCACTCCAACAAATTGCTCTTGTCAAGGTCTCAGTCACTGGAAGACCATTCCTTATGGGTCTACAGCGTTTCTGTAAGTTTTGTGAGAAGAGGCACTGACTCTCTTTTCTAAAGTATCTTTTAAGGATGTTTGTGTAGTGAACAACCTTGGATGATAGAAATAGTGCCTTTCTCTGGGACAAAAGTCAAGCAGGATTACTACTCGTTATAAAAGTTTTGGATACCCTCGTTTAGGGATTTTTCTGCTCTGGTGTAACCCACTGCCTGTGTACTCATTACCTGGCCCTCTTTACATCATCCTGTGGAAACTAGGGCTTGAGGACAAACGCGGACACTCTGATTCATTTCTCCATCAAGTCTCTGCTCAAACTTAAACTTCTTAGAGATTTTTACAATGAATATCTCATTAATGTGAAAATAGCATCATCACACTTCTTAATCCCCCTTTACCTTGCTCATTTCCCCCCCAGCACTTATCTCATTTTCCACATTGTATCATTTACTTATTTATTATGTTTATTGTTAATCGTCTGCCTCCCTCATCTTCCTGGGGGCAGAGGTCTTTTTCTCTTTTGTTCACTGATATATTCCTAGTGTCTAAAACAGGGTCCGGCACATAGTAGATGCTCAATAACTGTTAAAACAATGAGTAAATTCACACATTTATTCTTCCTAGATTTCTACTCCCAGCTTCTTTTAATTCTGCTATGAAAATTTTCTATGCACACAAGTCAAGGTTTTGAAAATTCATTCAAAACAATATAGTAATTCTTAAGATTTAACGTAAGACACAAACATTGAAAAGAAATTGTCAAATGAATTTTCCAGCATTGTTTTTATTTTTCTCTGATTAAATTTTACACAATTGATAGAATTTGATGTAACTGCATGGTCATGAATAGAAATTTCTACTTTCTTCCCCTCTGTTCCACTCTTTAATGAATATCCCTCCTGCTAAACTACATCTAAGAATTTGCTTCACAGGGAATCCAAGCTGACCAGTGATACTTGATGCCAGGAATGTTCTGAGAAAGCAGGTGCTTTTGGAGCTGCATCACTCACTGCCTGCTGGCAAAGAGGACCCTAGAGCTGGTAGAAGGTAGAAAACAGATAGCCCCCTACACTAATTGTTAAAACTTTTACCAGTAGTGAATTGATACAGTATGCAAATGGAAGGACTGAATTAGCTGGTGTAATGTATCATGAGTTTGAGGTGTATGGGAGAAGTAATAAGTTTAAAGAAAGTAAGATGCTAAAATGGCCCAGCTCTCCCTATTCAAATGAGCCACTCCTTTTGGCTTCAAGGTAATGAGGCTTCTTCCATGCGAGGTAATGTGTTCCCTCTTCAGGATCTGTGCCTATTCCCCACTTGGTCACTGGGTCGATAGCTAGGCTTAACTCACAGAACGGCTCAGCTGGGGATGTGCTGAGCATGATAAGTGAGGAAAATGACTCTATATCCAAGGACACACAAGGCCTTGCCAGAAACATGCCAACAAAAGCCAGGAAAGTATGTGTTGGCTTGAACTCAGGGTATTTGATCAAGGGGGCCAGTGCATAAGGTTGGATAAAGGAAAGGTTATTAATTTGAGATCACTCTCCCAGGATACTGGATTTAACACTCTGGTAACGACCCTAGGAGATGGTGCAAATTTGCTAATAGGATGGCTCCTAGAAGCATGGAGTAATCAATGGCCTGTGCTAAGGGAGGATGAAGTGCCAGATATTGCTTTGGCAGGGAACAGAAAATGTGTTTACGGGCTCAGGGGAGTGGGCTGGCTATGTAAAGCCAAGAGGTGTACCAGGTGATTATGTGCCATGGGAAGACCCGGAGGGTACGCCATTTACCAAAGCTATGAGGAATGCCGTTGAGAGCAGCAGCCCCGGGATTAGTGGCGCTGGCTCTCTGTAGGACAAGGCTGATGATAAAAGAGGGGATTAGGGAGCTAGGATCACCAATAGCGACAGGACTATTGCTAGTGGGTGACAGGACTTGGAGCAGTAGTGGAGACCTGGTAGGGTTACCTGTTGGAAGTCAGGTGGATGAAATTTTCGTATTTAATTGCAAAGTAGGAGAAGCAGAACCTCACAGATTTAATAGAGCATGAAGACCCCAGGGACAAAATAAGTGAGAAGTAAACAAAGATACATTCAATCTGTAACAGCAAAAGAAACTAAAGGTGGGTGATTATGAGTTCAAGGGCAGTTTCTCCAATATAAAGCTCTAATGTTCTTCCCAGTTTCTCTACTGAGCCAGTTGTTGGATCTGGAGCCCACTGATGAAAGAAAAAGCTGCTTTCCCTGGAATAATGACCCTGAAAGAGTATGGCAAGTATACTTGGTGAAGGTTCCCATCCTTACCCAACAGGGACCTGTTTCCTGGGTAGAACTGTACAGTAGAGACCGGGGAATACACAGACATATCAAGGGCTACAATATATAGAATCTGAGTTATCACTAACACCTGGAGAATGAAAGCGTCGTCACAGAATCCTGCTAGAAATGGGGCAGGTATGGGACAGGTGACCAGCTCCCTTCCAGGCGTTCATCAAAGTCACCGCATTAGAACGAAAGACACTGCTATCACTCAGCAAATTCCAAGGGCTTTAGGAGCTCTGCGTCAGAAACTGGGGCCAAAGACCAAATATTAGAACAAAAGATGCTCTTAATGCTTTTATCACTTAGGAAATTACAAGAATTTTAAGAGGTCTGTGCCAGGAACTGGGAACAGAGACCAATACATATATTTTCTATTCTCTCAAAGTTCTACTCACCTTTCTCTTCTAAGTTTCCCTCTAGAAGAGTGGTCTATTGGATTCTTGGAGGAGCTTTTCACGGAATGTGTATGAATTGTGACTCCCAAGTAGCACAAGGAAAGGGCTGTAGCTGACACTGTGATGTGCTGCCCAGATCCCTCTTCAACGAAGTACTTGTTACTCTAGCTGCTAAAAAAGCTGCTGGGAAGCTCTTGGCAGCCAGACCTCTTCAGACATTGCCTTGACCCCAGAAAGCCTCCTTGTCCAAGATCACAACACTTCCTGATTAACCCACACCCAATGACAGACCTCAGACTGACTGTGGCTACTCTGAAGAGGACCTTCTAGCCCAAGAATCCCCCATGGGGTTCGCGGAGGCTGGCATTTGTCCCGCATCAGAATTCAACTTATCTCTCTGTTCATTTTTTCTTCTTCTTCTCCCTTCCACAGATACCCCTTAATAAATATCCTACATGCTAAACACCATCTCAGAGTCTGCTTCCCCCCAAAAGTTAATCTGTAACAGATATCTTAAGTATCCATTGATTAAAAAATGATAAAAACTATATAAATTCAGTAACCGTTTGAATAAATTTGTTTTCTTAATCATACATATATGAAAATAGTAGCACATATATGCTTGTGTACATTCCTTATTCTGCCTGTGGCAGGAATATGAGTTTGAGAATTGCTTGTAATAATTCTTTAGTCCAGTAGAGATATGCTGCCCATAGGTTGGAAAATGGAATAGAGGTGTCTCATTGTTCCATAGGTATCTTTCATCTACGGGACATAATTTCATTACCTGTTGGATAGAACACTACTCCACGTCACTCATACAGTTTAGACGATAGACTCCACATTAGACGATATGACATCCATATGACAACCAGGAAGGGCTTTCGATTCAAAATTCATCGACTATATATGGCACAGGAAGACCACTTGAAGCAACACAGCCTAGTGGACACTGTGAGGACAGTAGCGGTGGCCGAGAGCAGGGCAGCTCGTGGAGAAGCAGGCTGGCATGGGGGGCTATTCTTGAGCAAAGATCCAAGTATGTTACGAGTCTAAAGGGAAGGAGGTGCAAATAATACCATGTTGTGTAAATAGCAGCTGGACTTGTAAATCAAAGGGCAAATTTTATGGGCACAAATCACTGAAGAGGTTATGGCATATTTATTGGGCTTTTCAGTGAAAATCATTAGTATAGTCCTTCAGCTATGAAGAAGGGCGATATTTAGACATTTTATATCTTGGTTTCCAAACTCAATCAAAATAATGGTTATAACTGGCTAATTGATTACCTAATTGATTGGGTAAGTACCTACTAGGAAGGAAAATTATAACTTTTATATTCTAGATGTAAAATTAAGGTTGATGTGTTGCACTCATCTTTTTTTTTTTTTTTTGCACTCATCTTTTTGATGTGATTGTTAGTTAGCCTTTAATATACAGTATTTTCTTTCCCTAACCGGATAGTTCAACTCCTAAGGGCAAGAACTACATTCTATATTTATTTAAAAATTTTATTAAACCTACCAGCACCAAGCATTCAATAAATATTTAGTGATTCATTTTTTTAAAGTTGACGTCTCAAAGTGGGACCCATAGAATGTAGTAAATTAGTACAGAATCTGGAGTCAGACCAAGGTAGAATTTTTAGCTCTTTGATACACTGCGTGACTTTGGATAAGTTACTTAACCACTCTGTCTTAGTCTGTTAATAATAACTACCTTGCAGAACTTTTATGAGGATTAAAGATTATGTTTACCAAGCACCTAGCACTGTGTGTGGAACACAGCAAAGGTTCAATAAATGGTAGCCACTGTAATCAGTTCTCTCTTTTTTACAATGTATTATAAGACTTGGTGAAGAGAAGAAAAATCAACTCCATTAGTTTTGTACGCTTGTACATTTTGAATATTTTATATATATCCATGAAGATAAAACTTCATGGGTATCATAACTAAGTGATATATTTAAAAATTTACATAGTTTATGTCTGAAGTAATCTGCAAATCACTACGTAAAATCTCCTACCCAATGCATTGTCTACAATGTTCCTAGGACCACCCAGTTTCTGTTTAAACACTTCCAGAAATAGGGTTTCTACCACCTCAAGTCGTCAGTTTTGGGGCAGTTCTTAATATTAGAATACTTCATCTTTAGGGACTTCCCTGGTTAGTCCAGTGGCTAAGGCTCCTTCCAGTGCAGGGGGCCCGGGTTCAATCCCTGGTCAGGGAACTAGATCCCACATGCCGCAACTAAAGACCCCGCATGCCACAACAAATATCTCACATGCCACAACTAAGACCCGGCGCAGCCAAATAAATAATTAAATGCATACATATTAAAAAAAAAAAAAAGAATGCTTCATCCTTAAGGTGAAAACAAATTAGGAAGCTGGCGATCTTCCTCCTACTGGCCTTAATCCTGTCTTCTGGAACTATGTAGAGGAGACTTTATTGCATACAAGGTCTTCAAAGAACAAAATGGAAAGAATAGTAATACCGAGGAGCTAATGTTAACTGTCATATTCATATTATTAACACGAAGGGGAGGTCAATCAGGGAAGACTTCAAAGTGTGGGCATTTCTTAAGTTTCTGCTAACTCCTGTTGTCCTTCTTGTCATCACTTTGCCCAAATAGGATTCACACACCTATCCTCTGCGTTCCCACAGCCCCTGCACGTACCTACAGACCAATGAGCCCCTAGATGGTGGCAGAGAGACTTCCATGTGGTGAGTACTCAACACATATTTTACAAATAAATGAACGAATAAGGTAGATTAGGGGTAGAGGCATTTCAAGAAGCGGGAACCATGTGGAAAAACCTGAAAGTATGAGACTGCATAGTTATTTGAGGTAACTCTAGGTAGTTACATGCAATTAGCTAATTGCACTAATGAATATTAAATTTGTCAATATACGAAAAAAATCATTTAGAACGGTTAACACATGGGAACTGCTTAGAAGAGAGCCTTGCATGTTGGCCCTGTTTTCTTTAGGTCATGTCTCTGGGTTGATGGGTAGCAGCTAAATATGCCTACGGTTCCCAGAGGATGCTTAGCCCTGGTTTCTCCACCCTCTGACTTGTGAGTCAGCTGGACAGGGTACATCACAGAAAGGTTAGGGACTTGCTTCCTAAGGATAGTCAGCCATATTTAGCAGAGTGTGTGTTAAGCAGAGAGAGAATTCAGTGTGGAAGAGGTCTGTAATTCTACCTCTTCACTAGAAATCTGGCCTTGTCTTTGGATTTCCCAGAGACTCATTCGGATTTGTAATACAGATCTAGCTAATGAAATTCTGAGAAAAATATCTCCTGCATTGTATTGTTTTGGTGAATTTCTTTCATTTTGCTAAGTAATATGAAACGATGTACTTTCTTTGATAAATATCATCCTTATTGCAGAAAAGAGTGATTTTTTTTTATCAGATATAGAACAAATCAGCACCTCTCTCAGACAAAGGATGGACTGTTTTATAAGAAGAGGAAACCAGCATGCCTATTATGTATACTTGGGCTGTCCTGGGCTTATTTGCCCTCAGGTCCACTCCTTTCTCTTGCCCCGTAGGGCTGGCCTCTGCAGGCTGCATTTCCCAGGCTTCATGTCAGCAAGCCTGCAGCTGGGTGCAGCCAATGGGAGGCACTGCTGGAAATTGCAGGGTGATATTAGGGTTGGGGAGGGAGTGGCGAAGAAGGAGAGGAGAAAGATGGAATCTTTAGAAACAATCATTGGAACTATGGGGGGGAGGAGTCACAAAGTTAACATACTTATACTCCTAGAAGAGGTTACCATAGTGACAGAAATATTTTAGAGATAAATGCATATATTCAAAGTTGATATTGAAGGAAAATTTTAAGTGACACAGGAAAAGGAAACTTCAGTCAGGATGGGATACAAAGTCAAAGAAACATACAAACTGTCTACTTTAGATCTTCCCTTCCCAAATGTGTATCATTTTACGGATAATGAAACCGATGCTCAGAAAAATTGATTTTCTAGAGGCCACACTGCTTAGATTAGAGCTAGGAGTAGAATTCAAGACACTTGAATTCTATACCACTTTTTTTAAAAAAAATTATTTATTTAATTTATTTATTTTTGGCTGCGTTGGGTCTTCGTTGCTGCACGCGGGCTTTCTCTAGTTGCGGCGAGCGGGGGCTACTCCTCGCTGCGGTGCGCGGACTTCTCATTGTGGTGGCTTCTCTTGTTGTGGAGCACGGGCTCTAGGCGCACGGGCTTCAGTACTTGTGGCTCGTGGGCTCAGTAGTTGTGGCGCACGGGCTTAGTTGCTCCATGGCATGTGGGATCTTCCCAGACCAGAGAGCGAACATGTGTCCCCTGCATTGGCAGGCGGTTTCTTAACCACTGTGCCACCAGGGAAGTCCCAAGGTCACCTGAATTCTAGATGAGCATGTTTTCAACAACTCCATACTGCCAATCTTCTTTTTAGTAGAAAATATCTTTGTACACATATTGACTAGTCTAGTGACAAGAACAATAAACTAAGACTAGATAAGAAATTAGGTAAAGTTTGCTTTGAAATTTAAGGCAATGGTGCCAAAAATATGTGATTTTTGGAAATATCTAACATGGAAGATAGAATTTAGAAAAAATAATAGGATGACTTGGAAGATGTTTTGTATGTAAATGTAGGAAGATAGAATTACTTAGGGAAATAAGTGCTTTAGCTTATGAAAGAAGAAAGATATGAAAGAAGCTGAGAGGATTAAAATACACAAATAAAACTAAATAGATGATTAAATCAGGAAACTATTCCTCAAATATAGTAGGCAGTGAAGAAAAAAAAAAGAGAGAGAATTTTATTGCTCTGCCAGAGAAGAACGGAAACTAATAACAGATAATGGTATAACAACGGAAGGTTTTCAATGTATACATTCCTGACACTTCAGTTATTTAAAAATAAAAAAAAGTTTAAAATAAAATAAAACCCAACTATATGTTACTTTAAGAAAGCAATGACTGGGTGAATCGTGTTCCAATTATATTCAAAAGTTGTAAGGCATAACTTAGTAGGAAAATATATAGAGTACCTGGATATATTCCTATTATTAAGAGGCATACTTAAGGAACTACATTGTTATTATTAACTTCAAATTTTGAAATAAAGAATATAGAATAAATTCCTGAAAATTAATAAAAGAAAAATAATATGTTTATCTTAAATAATTATAGAATCGGAAGAGAGGATTATTCTTGGAAATTACAGAATAATCAATCTAAAAAATATTACAACCAAGTACTGGCAGTCTCACTTTGTATAGCCTGGATATGCACAAATTTCAGTTACCACAATTTAGTTAAGTAACACCAGGCCCCTAGCAACACAGTTCCAGTTTCAGTTACCCTATATATTAACTATAAGTAATTGCATAAAGGACAAAATTAGCTGATAGCACTTCAGTCCACAAATCACCACATAAATAATAGATGTATATTATGATCAATGACATCTCTTTTCTCAAAATCTATGGCTAATTGATCACTGTGCATCTGTTATTCAGTTCCTGCCCAGACAGCAAAGTGTGTAGTTATGTTGCTTACTTGTTCCCCAAAGATAAGCCTATGTGACATTTTATGAAAATGGTAGTTGAAAGAGGGAATTAGCCAATAAAGATGAAAGTGCAGCAAAGAAAACAAAAGTGATAACACTGGAAATGAGATTCACACTGAACAGTGGATTTATAATGGCTGGTAATGGTGATTTATAAATGCTGCCATTTGAAAGACTCTAGTTATTGAGCCAGAAGAACTTGGTGAAGGTGAAATTACAGACACATAGGAGGAATGTGGTTGTGATAAAAGGGATAAAAGTATCCTAGAGGAAGTGATGCTGGCAAAAAACTTCACTTTCAAGGTACTCTTGGAGATATTTTCTGACACTGAAAGTGCAAAAGATAAGTAAATTAGCTGATCCAAACTTAGAATGGAGCATTATGATTCTTTAAGGCATAGACAAGATGCTCACTCCAGTCATAAACTATACTGTGAGAAGAAAGCAAGTACTGTTCAAATTACTCTTGATAAGATTTTTGCACAGAAAAAAAAACACGTCTCAATTTTCTAATGTTTTAAATTAAAATGTATAAAATACACACTTCTTTTACTCTTTTTCACCTCCCTCTATATTTATAGCCAACAGTAAGAGTTCTTAATATTGACAAAATTTTTAATGGTCTTTGAACAATCATAAATTTTCCCATAGGTTTTTAAGATTGCTTTGCATGGTTTCAGCTTGCACAGTCACCTTCATGACTCTGCGTGACTTTGCAAAGCAAGAACTGCCTACGTTAAGCAACTGGTCCGTATGTACCAAGAATAATATAGTATAATGCCTAATTATTTTTGTGAAGAACAAGGTGCTCAAGATTGACGTTACATTTTATCTATCTCATTCCTACTATGGAATGAGAAAGGGATAGATATGTTAGATCTCATTTGACTGAACACTGAGATGTATCTCTCACAAATACTGTAACACTTTGGGGTTACAGAGTATTTACTGTGTGTCCTCTATTACACCAGAAAGTGTGGAGAAAACTAAAGAAGCTTTTACTTCAGTGGCTTCATAAAATAATCATAAATATAAATGAGCACAAATGAAGCAACTAGAGAACAATTAAGTGGTGAACTATGTTCATTTCTGATACAGAGAGATTGATGTGGTGTTATGCTTCCTGGGTAACTGGGCTTAGAGAAGAGTGGGAATTTGAGTTAAGATGGGAATCATGAGACGGATTTGGAAAAGTGGAGGCAATTATATTCTAAGAAGGAGATGCCTTACATCAGCTTAATATCATAAGTGGTTGTTGCCTCTGTCCATGTGCCTGCTATCCCTAGGGCACGGAATAGCAAAGGAGTTTGCTAGAATACACAAATAAATACTTGGGAGTCCACAGAGGAAAGAGAGCATAGATTATCTGGAGCCAAATGTGTTACCCTCTGTAGGTCAGTGCCCAGGTCAGAACAAGAGAAGAATCAGTGGGAGAAAATAGAGGGTGAATTTACTACTTCCCAAGGACCACACAAAGTAGATGTTGAATTCCAAAGGCTAGAAAAAGAGACAGGAATTCGAAGGATAGCATAAACTCTAAGAATACTATTTTTGTACCTGACTTATATTTACACTCCATCAGGAAATATATATTTCCTTTTCAGGAAGGCATCAGTTTATAATTTCCAGTTGTATTTCACCCAGGACCTGAAGGTGGCAGCATTGCACTGGTGGGTTTAAATAAATGGGGGGGAAGACGGATTAGAAGATTAGAAGGGGATAAGACAATTGTTGACAGAGTATGAGAAAAAGGACCAGATGAATAATCATACTATGAAAAAGTGGATGGAATAACACTTAGTTTTCAAATGATAGCTCGTAGAAGACGATACATGATTCTCTAATTAACGGGAAGAGTGTCAGAGATAGTTTATCTAATATATTAGAGCAAAAAGGTCTGCACAGAGCTGCTTTATGTAATCATGAATAAGATTCTAGGAAATAAAAAGAAGTCAACTCCAAACAGTGGAAATCAGACTGGTCTCAGACGTTTTCACAGCAACATTCACTGCTAGAAGGAAATGAAGCAAAGTCTATTAACGAAAGAAAGTCTGATTCTAAAATAAGCATAAATGTAGGAGGCAGATTTCCTTGAACATGAAGATCTCAGGTAATAGATCAGGGATGAGCCCCCATTAAAAAAAAAAAAAAAAAAACTACATGATGGTAACACTCCCAGCCAAACAAGAGAATCCAGAAATGGAAAGCGTGTGGCAAAGAGCTGATGGAGAACACTGAATCCTCCACTTAAGTCAAAAGCAAACAAACAATTTGAAAAGTTTGGGTTGCGTAACCAAATATAAACGTGAAAAATTTCACTAAAGTAGACATAATGTAACATATGTGACAGGATAGTGGGAGAGAAAAGAAGGAGAACATATAGCCATGCTCATTATCTCATCTTTTACAGTGGAGAAACAGCATGTAGTTAGAAGTCACAATGGTTTCCTTTATTCTTAACTTCAGAGGATTTTTTTAAGGAAATAATAACTCATATCATTAAAAATATGTCTCTGAAAAATTTAAATGTATTCAACTTTACTCCAGTTTTTCTTTTGTGAACTGTAATTAACAATAAAATTTAACAGAATTTAACTTCAAAAGAGTGTATATGGTATTAACACATTTCTCCCTTTTCCTCTCTCTTTTCTCTTGTTCAGTATATATGAATAGAGGTGGATTTTGTATGTTCTGCAAATGTTTAAGGTGGTTTTTAATCTGCGAGTGTTTGCAGTTTAAGATGATTTTTTTCCTTGACGTTTTTATGTGATTTGAATTTCTGTGTTTTGTACTGGTACTATTTTAATTTATTAAGAGTCATTGTGTAAAGTAGTATGTACTCAACGTACAAACTTTGGAACCCAAAAGAAAATTGAAAAAGGAGAATAAAGTCACTCATCCTATTATTTAAAGACACTGCAATTAAAGTTGTGTTTCCTGGATTTTTCCAATTTTTTTCCTATTCCTAAGAATTTCAGTAGAGACAAATTTGTTATTATTTTGGGTATATTATGTGTTACTCTACCACAGCATTAATTTCCCATGTCATTGTAAACTCTTCATAAGCACCCCTTTAATGATTGTATAATATTTCATTGGGTACATATACCGTAATTTAGATTAAGTACATCTAATACAGTTGAAAGGGCAATTACACAAGTAGCCTTGAATATGCTATAGTGGTTCAAACATAGGATTAAAGGAACAGTGATTGGCATACTAATATTCAACTTCTTTCTTAATTATATTAATTTTTAACTATGAAATCACCAGTAGAAGCTATAACTTTTCTTTACATGTCTTGAAGAATAAGTTCTTGGAGAGTGACGTTGAACGCACAAGACTCCTGCATTTAAGATGAAACATATAATTCATAAAATTTTATATATCCATTTTATTAATCAATAAAATAATTTAATTTCTTATTTTCAGAGCCAGTGTAAACAAAACAAGGGATCAGGTACTCAGTTTTTACCCTTAGGGTATAAGGAATCACAAAGGATTTAATAGGACATCAATGATGTACATATATACGAATCAAAATCAATTGTATGCTACAGAAACAAATGATCCCCCGAATATTAGTGGCTTATATCAACAAAGATATATTTCTTGCTCACCATAGATATCCACAGAAGACAAGCTTCAGATAAGCTCTACATTATCTTTACTCTAGGATCCAGACTGTTAAAGAAGTATTTATCCTTAATAGTGCCCAAGGGAAAAGAGATCATGTGAGCCACAAGGTAGCCTTTAAAAGTTCTGCTTATATTTCATTGGCCAGACCAAGGACCAAGAGGTAAGGAGGTAGCAACGTATAATGACAACCGTTCCGTAGGGAAGGGTACTGAAGTGAGGGAAAGTAGATTATTTGGCAGAAGAGTAGTTTAGTCATGTTATGGACTAAATTGTATACTCTCCCCACCAAATTTATATCTTGAAGTCCTAACTGCAAGTACCTTAGAATGTGTCTGCTTGGAGACAGGGCCAAAGAAGTAATTAAGCTTAAATGAGGTTGAGTGGATGGGCTCTAATCCAACTGATAGGCGTCTTTATGAGAAGAGGAGGTTAGGGTACACGGACAGACACGAGGGGCGTGTGTGCACAGAGAGACAACCGTGTGAAGAAGGAGCAGGTGGCGGGCCACCTGCCAGCCACGGAGAGAGAGCTCAGAAGAAGCTACCCACGCCAACCCCTTGATTTTGGATTCCTGGCCTGTGAGAAAATACATTTTTTTGTTGTTCAAGCCACTCAGTCTGTTATGACAGCCCTAGCAGACCAAGGCATGTCAAGTAGAACATATCTTCATGAGAGCTTCCGTGGATATTTTACTGATTTGTGTGCATTATGGAGCCTAATTTGGAAATAGGCAAGAAGGAGAAAAATAAGAAAAAAATAAAGCAGGAAAGCAAGGAGATAATTTAGCCATCATGTGATTTAGGACCTACAATTCTTTGACAATTTATATGAAGACACCATAGTGTCTAACATACATTTCTCACTATACTTATTTCTTGTAAATTGTCCAATGTGAAAAGTGAGATTGATTTTCGAAGTTAGTTAATTGATTGCAACTCGCTATTTGCAGAAGTAAACTATCTTTACAATAAAAATTTGATGTTAGGCTGTAGGTTTTTTGAGTCTCCATCCCAGAAAACTTAAAAAAAAAACAGTGAGGTTGGGGGTGTGGGTGGTATAACCTCATAGACAACTAAATGGAGGCTTTCTGGGCAATGGAATTGGAAAATTCCAATTTCTGAGCACAACACAGAATAAATTCCTTTGTAAATAACATTTTACGAATATAAGTGAGCCCTGTGTTAAACCTTAATCTCTGAGGATTTACTGGCTTTGGTGATATAGCTACTGTGCTCCATAGAGGGGAAAAAAATCACTTTAATCAATCAGTAAAAAGACCACAGTGTGTTAAAGTCAAAACACTCTGTAAACTTCTGAACTATTCAAAAAAGATAAGCTATAATAGAACACAAATGAATACAATACATTAAGAAATAAGACACATATTTTGGGTGATTAAATATATTTCCTAGGATTTACTGTCGGTTTTCAAATTATTATACTCTGCTCAGTGTTCACACTGAATTAGACATTACTAACTTTTTTTCTTTAAATGGATTCTTTTCTTACATAAGAATATAAAACCTATTTGAAAAATCACACAATTACATAGTCATTCCTTGGGTACAGGCTGCACTTTGGTATGTTAAAAAAATTCTCTTTATTCAGAATGGAATTTCTAAGTTGTAGCAAACAAGTATTGTAGGAATAATTTTAAAGATATTTTTGAAAGCTTGATGCACAGAAAGCCAAAAAATACCTCATTATGTTGTTAAAATTCTAGAAGTTCTATTCTATTGAGTTCTAAATGTTCATCAACCTGAGTTATCCTTGTTAGAACAATCTAATTAGAAAGGAATATATTCCAGAATCACTTAAACCTATCGGGGAAGAGAATTAATGCAACTATATCATCTAGACTTTCAGAGTGCATGCATCCTGTTAATGCTAATTATATTTATAAAATGCAAATTACTTACTTGCCTTTGCTCTGTGTATTTATGTTAATGTGCACAATTTAAACGAAGGCAAAAACACACAAGCTGATAATGTTCATGTAAAACTAAAATTATTCATTTATTTTAAAAAAATAACTATTGTAATGGTGCATATCCCCAAATACTCTAATGCTCCAATTTTCCAGTTTATTTATTTATACTTTTTCTTTCAACTCTATAAAAATGAAAGTATCTGTACAGGGTTAAATAGTTTCTGGTCTCTAAGTTTATCTAGGGGAATTTAAATATCACTTTGGGGATTTGGCTAAGAGGCTGAGAGATCAACGGAAAACGGACAGACGAGAAGAATAATATTGGTTCTAATTAACTGAATCCGAAGATGATACAACTTAAAAATTATCTCAAATGCTGCCTTAACTATGTAAGCACCATACAAGAGCACAGGGTAACAGTGCCCACCTCTGCGGACAGACTGATTTAGATTCTGCTCTTAGCTCTGCCCTTCATCAGTTCTATAACTTTAGGCAAGTTTCTTAACATCTCTAGACTCATCTATAAAATGGATCTAATAATCATATAAACCCCCCAGGGTTGTTGTGAAGATGACATAGGATAATTTAAGCCTTCAGGGCTTAGCATCAGTGCCTGGCAATATAATAATTGCTCAGTAAAATTAGCTATTATTATCATGTAGCAGCAAACCACATAAAAAGGGGACACATAAATGCAGTAGTTAGATGGTATCAGTTGACAATTATCCGAACATTTAAGTAGCTAATAGCAAAATAAAGTAAATGAATCTCGGTATCAACACATGACACAGAAGAGAGGGGTGGCTTGAAGATAGAAGAATGCCTTCTTTAACAGAGTGAACAGAGTCTGGCAGTGATGCCCAGGCTTGGAGTGGGATGAGAATGGGATGTGGGTGTGTGAGTACAGAGGAAGAATACAGAAGGTGAGATTATGAAATAAACCCCAAGTTCTAAACTACCAAAAATTCCTAGTTATTTCACTTATAGTTAAATGTATTCTCAATTCTTTGAACATTCAGTGTTAAGTTTTTTCTACTATGAAGAAACAAACATACAGAGTTACTTGTTTAAAAATATCACCACAAACCCACAGCTGTAAAATTATGCATTATTTTTTTCCTGAATTTTCCCAATAAAGCTGTGAAATTCCAGGATGCATGCAACTTTTTTTATACCTGTTCCATTTGTTACTCCTAGTGAAACTCAATGACTTTGTCAATGAAATTAGGTCACTTTGCTCAGTAGAACTGAAGGTTTTTTCTTGTTCTGTGAACCTATTAACTCTAAACCAATGCTTTGAGTGACAATGCCAACAAGCCTTCAACTTGAAGAACAATTTCAGATGAAGCAAACTTTTTTCATATTAAAGTGACACATTATAAGAAGCCCCACTACTGGTTTTATGGATCCTGATCTGTATATCAAAACACCTGAGATATCAGTATCCACCACAGGAAAGTTTGATTATTTTCAGAGATAACATCAATGTTGAAATTATACCATATACTGAAAATACCTATTCTCCAGATTGGTATAGAGAGTCATACAATTGCCTTCCAAATTCCAACAGAAGTTTTCAAATTTACAACCTGATTCTAAAGGCTATATGGTAGAGCCAAGTTACAATACTAGGCATAACAACCTCACACCTGTCAGAATGGCTATCATCAAAAAGACCACAGATAACAAATGTTGAAGAGGACATAGAGAAAAGGGAATCCTCCTTCACTATTGGTGGGAATGTAGTTTGGTACAGTCACTGTGAAAAACAGTATGGAAAATTCTCAAAAAAACTAAAGATATAAGTACCATATGACCAAGCAATTCCACTCCTGGGTATATATCCAAAAAACCAAATACACTAATTCGAAAAGATATGTGCACCCCAATGTTTATAGCAGCATTATTTACCATAGACAAGATATAGAAGCAACCTAAGTGTCTATCAACAGATGAATGGATAAAGATGTGGTATATATATACAACGGAATACTACTCAGCCATAAAAAGAATGAAATTTTGCCATTTGTAACGACATGGATGGCCTTGGAAGGTATTACGCTAAGTGAAATGTCAGATAAAGATAAAAACTATGTTATTACTTACATATGGAATCTAAAAAATAAAACAAATGAAAGATTGTAACAAAACAAATATACTCACAGATACAGAGAACAAACTAGAGGTTACCAGTGGGAGGAGGTGAGAGGGGAGGGGCAGGATAGGGGTGTGGGGTTAAGAAATACAAACTACTATGTATGAAATATATAAGCTACAAGGATATAATGTATAGCTCAGGGAATATAGTTGCTATTTTATAATAACTATATATGGAATATAATCTTTAAAAATTGTGAATCACGATGTTGTACATCTGAAACTTATATAATACAGTACATCAACTATACCTCAATTTAAAAAAAGAATAGTCATAATACTCTTGAATAAGAAGATAAAACCAGAGGAATTTCCCAGAGAGATATCGAGGCATATGATAAAGCTGTACTAACTCAGATAATGAGACCTTGACTCATATTGATCAGTATAATAGAGCTCTTCTAAATAGGCTCATACATATAAAGACATTTTAAATATCATGGAGTGGATGCTACAAATCCCTATGATAAAATAGCAGTCCTGAACAACCCGTACTACACGAAAAAAAGAAAAATCAATTGGATTTCTACTTCAATTCAGATAGGGTGCTACAAAACATCACACAAACCTTTAAAAAAATGATGTGGCAGAACTTCATTGGTGCTTTCTCTAACAGTAGCTAATCTTTTGGCCAATTATAGTAATATTTCAGACATTCAGGGAGGGCCCGTGTGACCCAATTCATTGGCTCAAACTTAACATAACATTATTTGCACCGTGTAAATACCAATATTCCTGGTAAGGGTAACACTTTAATCCACTGAGTAACATTTATATCAATCATAGCGGGAGCTAAGTATATGAAAGTGGGTTTTTATTGAGATAGGAGCAACAAAGACATCAAATAACCACATACTTTCTTGAAGGTCACTAAGAAATCAGTCCATTTTCAGTTTATAGCTCTGTCTTTTCCAGAAGACTTTTAAACAAATCTGCCTATTAAGACAGTATTACTTTTTGGTTTCTTCCTTTGCAAGTGTAAACTATATGGGCTTAGTTTTTTTTCATCCCTGACTAATAAACATGTTCAGGCAAATATTTCTGAAAACCAGCTGTATAGATTAGTTCTTAGTAAGTCTAGGAAGCTGTGTTATTGATGCTATACCCAAGAAAAGGCTCAATAATATTTTGTCTCTTGAAATATTTTTCTGTATTTGAAGAATTTATAGAATTAAAACATTATTTCTCACATCAACCTGAGACTCAAATGATGTAATTTATTCAAGTTCACATCCCTCGTGAGGCTCACAGCTGAGATTAGAATCCAGGTCTGCCTGATTCCAAAGTTGGTATTTTTTCTACCACGTTTATCATTCATACACAGAAGGAATGAAATAGTGAAACAGAGTCATGCAGTTGATCTAAATAACATTAATGTGAAAATGTAGTAAATTATATCAGATTTTGCTCTAGGTATAGATCCAGAGTTCATGCATAATTTCAGATACAGCTTCAGGGAACATAACTACAAACTAATGTATGTGTCTGATCAGTGAATATATGTCATCCTAGGCGTAGGCATTCTGCCTAATTATATCTGTAATGCATTTATCATTTCATTGCATAAAATATTTGACCATATTTTTGCAGCATAATACATTTGACCTTGATGTTTAGTAGTAGAAATGTGGATAACTGGCTACGTGGAGTAAAAAATTTTAAATTGACATCATTTCCAGTTTACAACTCGCGTCCCAGGACACTACCTCCTTGCCTACGTCCTTGTGTCGTACCGGATATCACTAAAGTGAGCTTTATTTCAGAAGAAAATAATATGATTCACTTTGATGTCCCACTCGAAACAGAAAGCTGGGGCTTGACGAATACTTAGTAAGGACATTAAGATGATAAGAGAGGTTTTGAGTACTTCGAATGTACTTTTGTCCATAATGGAAGGAATGGCCAGAGACAAAATTCAGACCTTCAAAAATCACTTTCAAAAATGATTTGTTCATGGTAATATCACAAATTGACGTAAGTATGATATTGAATCTTTCATTCAACTTCATGGATGACAAAGTTTTAGGAATTTAGTGAATTTAGTTTTAGGAATTAGTAGTAGGATGGGAATACAACACAGACCTACTAGAGCATGGACTTGAGGACATGGGGAGGGGGAAGGGTAAGCTGTGACGAAGTGAGAGAGTGGCAGGGACATATATACACTACCAAATGTAAATTAGATAGCTAGTGGGAAGCTGCCGCATAGCACAGGGAGACCACCTCTGTGCTTTGTGACCACCGAGAGGGGTGGGAGGGAGGGAGACGCAAGAGGGAAGAGATATGGGAATATATGTATATGTATAACTGATTCACTTTGTTGTAAAGGAGAAAGTAACACACTATTGTAAAACACTTATACTCCAATAAAGATGTTAAAAAAAAAAGGAATTTATTTTATGTTCATTTTTGTGGCTAATTATCCTTGATCTAAAAATATTTCACCATCTCTTAGGCTTTGAATTACAGAAATCATTTGAGGCAGACATTTTGGACGTTTACCACAGAAAAGCAAGTCAAGTTTTAGGCATAAGTTGGAGAGACCTTTATTTTGCTTTCTCTATATGGTATTTGAAACAAGCTAGTTCCAATTTGGAAAATTCCTCACAAATATTCCCATCAGAAATACACCAAAGATATTTTCTCAAAGCTAAGAATTATTTTATATATTTCTCAAGTATTATTGAATAATTACAAATCTGTTCACTATGATTATAACTTGGTTGAATAGGGTAGCCTATTTTAATTAATTTTTCCTTGTGCACATAGCCAGAAGACACATTGAAATTACGAATTATGTTATTCAATTATGATATTAAATCAGTGGAAATAGAACGAAATTTCACAGTTGTAAATTTATAACGCTATGATTCATGAGGTCTTTTATGTGAATGTCCACTTCTTCCCTAAAAAACTGAGTACATTTAAGATAGTTTCTCTCAGAGGTGAAGTGAAGAAAAAATTTTCATGGTAATAAATAGATAGAAAATATCTTCTTCCAGGGACGATAATACATTCTTTCAGAACAGCGTTTTTCAGTTTGGAAATAGCCAGAAAATGCAAGTAACAACAATTGTTATAATGAATGAGCACTGGGGAGCAAATTTCATGCAAATTATTTTGCATCCGTTTCTCAATAAAACAGATAACACTACACTTGAGAGGCAATGTGATATTGTGAAAAGCGTATGCTTTGGGAGTAATATAGAAGGTCGTTGGACTTCAAGGGCAGTAAATATTTTCTTATTGTTATGTTCCATCTTGCTGTTAATTCAATCAATCTTTTTCCATTAAGCAAATTTGATGTTATAGCAATTTTGACACTATTAAAACAATTTGCCACTTAAAATTGATAAGGGAATATAGGAAATGGGCAAATTTAAAAAAACTATTGGTTTGCCATTATTTTAAAGTTTGAATAAAAATCAGCTTTTGGAGATAAAATATTAAAATAATCTCTAAAATTGCAGTACTGAAAAGTTCTATGTTTTCTTTGAAACACTGTACTAAGCATTAGTACCATTGTTATTGTATTAATTATATTATGTGAAAAAAATAGTAGATCACTGCAAAGTTCAAAGGGCAAAACTTTTTCAGCAGTTGATGTGTTCCTCTTATTTCATCAGATAAAAGCAAAAGAGGATGGAAGCTTGAGGCTGTTTGGTCTAGTCAGTACACACGTCTGTTCACTACATTTCTAAGCAGCTTTTATTTTTCCTAATGTGTCTTGCATGTTTCTTAATTTTTCGTGGCTAATGTCACCCTGGAAGAGTTTCACAATTTTATTCTGTGGCTATTATAAGCGCTCAGAGCTCAGCTATTTAGTTTGAATTTGAAGGATATAGTGAGGATAAGGATTTTTAACTTCCCCTTGCACTATTGTAGAATTCTGAAAGCATTAAGAAAATGTAATACAGATGAAATACATTAGGACAATCATCTTATATTAAGAAATAAGCTCTACTCAGATATTAAAAGGTATATGTATAGCTCAAAACAGGACAGGCTTTGAGATCACAGAAAGAGGCAAAGCTTGTCTCTGCATCCTTTCAGCCATGCCCTTTGGACATTCCCAGAAACAAGACACCTTATTTCTTCATGGAAACCAGTATCCATATCTCTAGTTTCATATTTTCTTCTACAGACATATCCTCAAGAACTCAGGACACAAACACCTTCTCTGCATACTAATCTATTTAATTCAGGTCTGCTGATGCATAAAATGAACACACTCTATTCAGAGAATAGGATAGTTCCAACCTGAATAGTAATGCCAGAATGGTAGTGTGAGAAGTAGACAGAATAATGGCTTCACAACCAGCTAGATCTATGTTTTAAACTCCTTCTAGCCATCACTAGCAAGTTGTTCACTTATTCTGAATATCAGTTTTCTCAGCTGAGAAATGGAGTTGTTGTGTGGACTAGAGAGCACATGGGGTATATATTGAAGGAGTGATGAAAGCTCCCATGAATTGCCCTGTGGTCCACACTGAATGACTTGACAGCGTGGATGACTTAGAGCTTTTTGATTGTGCTTCTCTAAGCACAATGTAGAGTAAACAAAGGATCTTCATAGAGGCCAACCATACTAATGGATATTTTGATGATCTGAAAGCAGATCCCTAGGAGAGATTTCTATCCAGTTTCATTTCCTAAATAGTTGCTATTTTCCTGAGAACTTGCCTTGTTGTTGTTGTTTATATGTTTGTTTGTTTTCTGGTTGGTTTGTTTTTGTCTTGTGGGAACTTGAACTGATCAGGTTTCCCTTTTTGGGGGAAAAGTTTAGTATCAGAACTGACATAAAACTATTAAATATGAATGTTGTTTGACTCTTTCATGGATTTAGTTTTTCTTCTATTCCTGTTTACTTTTCTTTTGTTCTAAATATATATATTTATATACATTTATATATACACACATATGTACGTATTCACATGCACACACATATATGATTTTTTCAATTATCTCTCTACCTAAATTTATACTATCTATATTATTTATACCATCATGTTGTATTTTACTTACAGTTTTAAGTTACATAATTTTTTCTGTAGGACAGTAATTAAAAGTAACTTGAAGTATTTAAAAAGTAAAGTATTTATTTATTTCACAAAATTATAGGGAAGAGTAAAGAACAGAAAAAAGGATAAAGTTTATTAGAAGGGCTGATTTAAAATATTGAGTCGGGCTTCCCTGGTGGTGCAGTGGTTGAGAGTCCGCCTGCCGATGCAGGGGACACGGGTTCGTGCCCCGGTCCGGGAGGATCCCACATGCCGCGGAGCGGCTGGGCCCGTGAGCCATGGCCGCTGAGCCTGCGCGTCCGGAGCCTGTGCTCCGCAACGGGAGAGGCCACGACAGTGAGAGGCCCGCGTACCGCAAAAAAAAAAAAATAATAAATAAATAAAATAAAATATTGAGTGCATTATTGAGCACTGAATTCTTATTCCTCCTTCTATTCTAAATTCCAGTGAAAGAAATATGGTGCTGACTGTGAACTTGTTACCTTCTAATAAAACTGGTAGAGTTCTGTGGGAAAGGATATCTGATTATCTGTTCCCAGTGGATTATTTGCTTATATTCTTACTAAAATTCCATAAAAATGCAGTACAGGATGAACATGTACAATATTGAAAAGTAGGACTGATAAATAGCCCGATGAAACAATCTAGAAGGAATTAATGACATTAGTGACAAAGACTCCTCTTTGACCAAACTTTGGTCAAGATCCTGTGAGCCCTCATCTAGACTAAACCTCAACCTTGGTCTTCTGTCTCTATGACTTCCTAAGCCTGGTTTTGGTGTGAATCCCCTGATCCTTGATATGTGATCAAGTTCTTCATCCCCAATCCTTGATATGTAAGTTTTTTGGTCTGTCTTTAGCAAGAAACCAATTAAACCAGTTTAGCAAGAATTCCACTATGCTTGATGTCTCCTTTTAGTAATTTTTCATCCACTGATCCCTTCACTCTGCTTGTGGGTATAAATCTGTCTTTGTTTTCTTCAGAGATGAGCTTGGTTCTCAGCTGAGTTCAACTGAACTGAACTCTCTCTCCTCTACTACAACAGTTTGAATAAAATCTGTCTTGCCATTTTTAACCAACGTCTGGGGCAAAATTTTTCTTTATACTAGTAAGGAATTAACTGATGCAATTACACACACACATTATCCAGGCTATAGCATACGATACAGTGCATCTTTGCCTTATAAAATAGACCACTTAAAAGTAAGAAGAGGCTCCATATTGTTAAAGAAAAAATTATTCATGAAACTTGTTAATGAACAGTGAGGCTGACTTTATATAGGAGGGCTACTGCAATAGATACAGGGTCTACTGCATGGGGTTTTTCAGTAGGGGGAGAGATTGGGCTCATCTACAAAGACAACAGGAAAAATGGAAAATTACAGCCAAGGAGCAGCGGGTGTGTGTGTGTGTGGCAGGGGGTGGTCAGTGAATGGAAAATTACTAAGAGGGAACACCAGGGGTAAGGGGGGATTCTGGCTGAAATGAGCTAACAGAATTTTTGCTGTAGGCAAGCTGGGGTGATTAGACACCACCTGGGGATGGTGGAAGGTGAGAAACCTTATCAGATGCTGAGATTGATCAGATATTGAGAGTAGGGAAATCTGGCTAAACTGATTCAGCAGGATTCCTGCTAAAATTCGACAATGCAGAGATGGACGTTGAAGCCCCAAATCCAGGACCAAGTTGAGAAGAGAGTTCAGAGGATCCTCATTGGAGTTGGGTCAAGAAGAGAATCTTTGTCAGTAGCTCCCAAATATCTGTTCACTGACTCAGAAATTTAGGATTTATGATATATAAAGGGAATGATAAATGTTTTCCTGTATCCTTAAAAGAGTACCAAGTGAGGCAGGTAGATACCATTTCCTGTACCTCATCTCTCCATTTGTCAGTATTCTTCATCTTGAGAGAAACACAAAAATCCCAGCAAACTACTGGAAAGGTAGTAGAAGGAGAGTGCTGACAGAGAACATTCTGGGAACTTCAGACCCAGGAGAAGGGTAAGCTGGGAAATGTATTGTTTTCCTCTGCTATGTCAGTTTATGTACCAGAAAACTGGGCAGTGGAGGAAAGAAGCAGATTAACTAGCAGAAAGCACATTAGAAACAAGAAATTTGAAATGAAGCTATTGACATAACAGCCCTTCCAGTGCAGGTGTGAGGAAGGAGAGGAGGAACAGGGAACGAGGAAAATTAAATTATCTCATGTCTGTATAGATCTCCTTGATTTAAGGGTGAGTAAGAATAAAAACTAACTGTAGGCTATTAAACTCATTGCAGAATAAGGAGAAAAAGTCTCTCCTGGTGGGGAAAAGCAAAACTCTAAAATTGATCTATTCCAGGATCTATTAAAAAATTCCAGGGAAATGTTTGTGATAATCTACAGACTAAAAAAGATAATGGCCTGTTTAGAAAAGATGTAACAGGTCTGCCTTCTCACCGTGTCCTTACGGCATCTCTTTGTACGGGTTATAAGAATCTCTGGATCTTTTCCTCTTATAAAGGACACCGGTCTTACTGGGTTAGAGCCCACCCTTATGGCCTCATTTAACCTAACACCTCCAGAAAGGCCTTATCTCCAAATATAGTCACATTGGGGGTTAGGGCCCCAACCTATGAAGTTTGGAGGAGACACAATTCAGTCCATAACAATATCTATTCAGGAAAAAAAAAAAATTCAAAAAACCCCCCAAACAACCAGTATCGTGCTTCAAGGGATGCACGCTTAAAATCCAGAACACAGCAGAACAAGCTCTGAGGAGCTTTTTTTTATTTATTTTATTTATTTTTTTTTTTGTGGTACGCGGGCCTCACACTGCTGTGGCCTCTCCCGTTGCGGAGCACAGGCTCCGGACGCGCAGGCTCAGCGGCCGTGGCTCACGGGCCCAGCCGCTCCGCGGCATGTGGGATCTTCCCAAACCGGGGCGCGAACCCGGTTCCCCTGCACCGGCAGGCGGACGCGCAACCACTGCGCCACCAGGGAAGCCCTCTGAGGAGCTTTGATGAGAAAATGCTATCACTCAATTTACACACCTGATAGTACTTCATGTGCTAGAAAAACAAAGGCAAAAATTGAAAATAAATAAAAGCATATGACTGAGGAAGAAATGGCATTAATGGAGATTAAAGATGCAAATTTAAATTACTGTGAGATACCTCATTATAAAACTAAAAATAAAAATTAAAAAGTTTTCTAAGAAGAAATTTTAAATATAATAGAATGTTTCTAAATTGAAATGCTCAAAAACTGAAAAGTTGATGGTACAGGAGTAAGAAAAGAAGCAGTAAAAATGCAGCAAATACTTCATCTAAAATAGATTTGACACACAGATTCTGTCACTTTGACGCTCTTGATACTCACGTGCTTCAGAAATATAGGCTAACGATTACCTTTGAAAAACATAAAGGCAATTATGCCACTTGTTCAGTTATTTTTATTTTTCCTATTTAGAGGACATTATGTTCGCTTCTCTGCAGGAAATCAAATGTATGTGATGTAAAATGTCAAAAAGTTATTACCAATACATGAAACGTTAAGGGGGGCTTCCCTGGTGGCGCAGTGGTTAAGAATCGGCCTGCCAATGCAGGGACATGGGTTCGAGCCCTGGTCCGGGAGGATCCCACATGAAGCGGAGCAACTAAGCCCGTGCGCCACAAATGCTGAACCTGCACTCTAGAGCCTGTGAGCCGCAACGACTGAGCCCGAGTGCCACAACTACTGAGCCCGAGTGCCACAACTACTGAAACCTGCATGCCTAGAGCCCGTGCTCTGCAACAGGAGAAGCCACTGCAATGAGAAGCCCGCGCACAGCAACGAGGAGTAGTCCCCGCTCGCAGCAACAAAGACTCAATGCAGCCAAAAAAATAAAAAAGTACCAATGTCACTAAAGGCCAAAGGAAACTAATTAAAAAAACAAAAAAAAGAAAGAAACGTTAAGGAATTTCACACAAGAACATACAAAACCAGAGATAGCCTCATAATGTTATAATGTATAGTTTAAAAAACAGTCATAAAGGATGAAGAGCTACATTATTTGACATGGTAGCCCCTGGATACACGTGGGTATCTAAATTTTAAAAAATTTAAATTAATTAAAAATTAAAAGTGCAGTTCCTCAATTACACTACAATTCAAGCAATCAATAGCCATGCATGGTTAGTGGTTACTGTATTGTATGGCATAGACACAGAACATTTCCATCATGGCAGAAAATCCAAATGAACAGTACTGTTCTAAAGGGTATTATGCTGAAGGAAATAAGTCAGACGGAAAAAGACACACATCACATTATTTTATTCAACCGTGGAATATAAAAAACAAACAAAAAACCAAAATTAATGAACAAACCAAACCAAACCGAACTGAACCAAACACACAGATACAAAGAACAAAGTAATGGCTACCAGAGAGAAAGAGGCAGGGAGAGAGCCAAATGGGTCAAGATGATCAACTGTATGAGAATGGATAGAAACTAAAATTTTGGTGGTGAGCACGCTGCAGTGTACAGAGAAGTAGAAACATAATGCTGTACACATTAAACATACAATGTTATAAAATCAATGTTACCTCAATAAAAATATCTAAAAAAAAGAGTAAATAAATATTGATACAAGCTAAAAGGCACATATCAGAATCACCTTTGGAACTTTCTCCTGTTTTAAGATGGACCTACTCAGTCCCTCACATGTTCTATTATTTGAAGAAAATAGTAGGGCAGATGTGAAAAAAATGTACATAGAATAGAGTAGTGTCCATTATAGTCTTATTTACAAGCTTGAAAGAGTCGATATAAAGCTTTGCCCAGTAATATTACAGTGCTGGTTAAATAATGAGTATAACACTATCAGGCAAATATTAAAATTGATTTAGACTTTTTAATTGAAGTGGAAAGATATTTATGATGCATTGTAAAAAATAAGGAAAAGAGTAGTGCTAAAATGGATATATGACATAATTATATATATGTATATATATATATACACACACACACACACACACACACACACACACACACAAACTCATATAGAAAAGCTTAGGAGGATTTACTCTTAACAATATTTATCCCTGGGTAGTGAAATTTTAAAGTTTGTGTGTGTGTGTGTGTTTACATGCTTATCACTATTCTCTTTTTTTTTTTTAAAGCAAGAATCAGGTTTTTTTGTGTAACGAGTTTAAAAATTATTATTAAAAGATAATTTAGAAAACTGCTGCTTTATACGTATTTGATACATACTTTATTTGGTGAACTGAGTATTTAGGGCTCTTTTTGCCCACTGAAAAGATTTTTTTTTAAATCACACAGTGAATACATTCTTATGGAGAGAGTTTCAATAACACTAAAGTTCTATCCCATACCTTAATTACACGTAAACAGAAATTGACTCTGCCTGACTGTTTTAAGCAGGCAAGAAACTAATTAAAAGGATACTGCGTAGCTCATAGAACCTCCAGGGAGCTACGCAGGCGTGCTTAGAACCTCCAAAGCCGGAAGAAATGCCTGCACGGCCTATTGGGAGGACACTGCTGGAGTCTGCACAGGCGGCTTGGTTTGCTGACCCTGCAGGTAATGGACTGGGCACCACTCCTAGCATCTGCCACTCCAGATTGAGAACTGCATCTGCCAGAGAGGACTCACTACATACCCCTTTCCTGGACATCATTAACTCTTGATTCAAAATTCACTTGATGACGTTTGGTCATGAGTCCGCGTCCTCCCTGCAAAGGAAGGCTTGAGGAGCAAGTACGTGGCATTTTCAGCTTTTATAATGTGAGAAGGTTCTAGATCATGGGCATCTCCAAAAGGTGATGCTGTCTCACATGAGTAATTAGAGTAAAATAGGAACGCACTCAACAACATCACCATCGTCTCCTTCTAACTCCTTCCTGCGCCTGTAGTAATTACGATAGGAACTTAACGGTAACAGTACTTTGTAGGAATTGAATCAGGAAATTATTGAGGGTTTGCTATGTACATAAAAAACACTTCTAAAAGTGTTTTAACTGTAAAATCACATTTAATTTCTACAAACGACCGTATCAAGTAGTTCTTATTAGTATCCCTATAAATTTAGCAACAGAGAAATTGGGAAAATTGACCAGGGTCACAGCGCTGATGAGAAATATGACAAGATTTTAATCCAGGAAATTTGGTACCAGAGCTCACACGCCGAAGTCTGAGGTTATGCTGCCTCCCATATCTTCAAAGAACTCTGCTGTGGTGGTGATTCATATTTCCCTTAACCAGATTTATTAGAATATCTTTCCATGCCAGTAATAAAGTGAGAAAAAACTATCATTTTCCCATCAGTGTAGCTGCTTTATTTTACCTTGCTCAGAGTGAACCTGGGGATGTTTTTGCTTGTTTTGGTTTTTCTTGGACGTGAGGCTGTGATAGGCATGCAAAATGTTAGGTTTTTTGTTTTTTTGTTTTCTTTTCAGGAAAGAAAGCATTTGTCAACAATGGAACATCTTCTTTGCTGACTTTCTTCTCACTTCCCCTTCTTTCCAAACCTGTTTAAAAACGTTTTGAGCTCTTGGTTTAAATGCTACATTTTCAAAGTCAAAAAGAAATTTGGATGAACTTGTAAATTAAATATCAGAAGATCCATCAGTGAAGGCAAAGGGGCAATGATTACCAATTCCTTTAATTATATGCATGTAGAAATTATTCTTTCCCTACCAGAGTAATAGTTTGCTAGTTGTAGATATCTACTTAAGTTCTACAACTTTCCCGAACTTTAAGAAAAGGCAAAACATATTACTAGGACTCCTTTTCAAATAGAGATACCGTAGTATACAGGTGAACTACGTAACTAGAATTAGTGGCTAGGATAGAACGTAACGTACACATAGGCTGGTGATTTTAGTATGCAGACATGGGTGACCACGTCCACCCATTTTGCTTTCTGTAAAGGTCAATGCATGGCTTATACAGGCGATTGCAGAAAAACTGCCAACTGGAATAATTTTTTTGAAGAATGCCTGTGTGTGTGACTTTACATTAGTATGCTAATAATTATTACTTATAATTATTTCAAATTTTAATAATGTCCCCAAACCATGAAAGCAATAGATTCTTCTTTCCCAATCATTCAAATAAATTGAATAAGTATGTATATTTATTCAATGTTCATTTCTCTCTCAATGACATTGCCTGTTTACTTTTATGGCACCAGCAAAATAGCATGTAGCTCCTTTCCTGTCAGCATCTTTCAAGAAAAAGTGGCGATTTTCCATCAGACCTCTGACTTGTCAACTTGAGCAAAATGGCTCCATGCAGCTGCTGTGAAGCATTTAACAAATCACTCTTTTCCCATCCAGTTGCAGATTCATTAGCTACGGTGGCCACATTTTCAACACATGCATAAATGCATGGATTTCTTGAATCACCAAGAGGTAGACAAACAGGATTTCAATATATTCATAGAACATTCTACTTGGGGCAGTCACTTAGGACTTTATAAAATTACACAGAGGACTAATTCTCAGGAATAGGGTAACTATTTATTCCCAGTGTGGAGCCTATAGATTATTTTAGCTACAGGATTCTGTTTTGTCTTTCCAGATTTTCTGTCAGGCATTGACGCTTTAACTAGCCTCCAGCCAGCTATTTGATTCAATTCTGTCATCTATCGGGAACACAACCTCCTCTGACTAGCTGTTCCTTTCTTCTTTTAGGGCTCCTTTTACTTTGTAAAATCACTCAAATATTGCTGTAACTCAGAGGGAGCCCTTATTTTGTATGTGTTATGTAACCAGAAATAATTTTGAGAAGGAGGTATTGAACTTGCCTGCCCAATTCTTACAGTTAAGTAGGCAGAGTTGATTTGGAAAATTATATCCTAAACCTGTCAGGATATAATTTAATCAATGATTCAATAAGCACGTTAATTGCCTTGTGTGTATTTTTCATACTAAACATAAACTTTTTTTCTGTACAATTTCCAACTTCGTGTAAAGAATATGAGTTTAAAATGTTAGAATATTCTCTTAGCCGCTAGTACTAGTTCCCTCTTTCAAGATGAATCCTGAAGGAATTAAAGAGGAAAAAGACCCAGAATACCATGGGAAACCCTTAAGGCAATGGGTGGTGGTCGCAAGCAGGGTGTTTTGAGATAATTAGAAGGTGATGACTTTGACCTGGGGGAGGAGACAGCCTCACAGGGCTAAGGCAGAACAGAATGGTAAAGGAGACATTTGTCCTGCTCCTGCCTCTCTCCACTACCACCTTGAGATAGACACCTGTGAATGAAGATCCCAGAAAAATAAGTTCATACTAACTGATCACTAGCATTTGCTTCCCATCCCTTTTTCTCCAAAGTCCCAGGGCTGGCAAATCATGATCTAAGGAGAATCTAATGTGGCTTCTCTCTGGGAAGTGAAGAGAAAATTCCTAATCTGTAGATCTGTTTTATAGACTGAGGAGCCAGTGACTGGCTTTCTGATGCCAGGGTTTCTTCATCAGAGGGCCAACAGGTTAAAATGATAAGATATTTGAGAAGTATAACTATTTAAAAGAGGAAAAAAGGCATATCGGACTATGGACTTTCATTAGGAGCAGACATATTAGAAAGATGAATTGAGAATATGTTCACTGCAGCACTATTTACAATAGCCAGGACATGGAAGCAACTAAATGTCCATCAACAGAGGAGTGGATAAAGAAGATGTGGTACATATATACAATGGAATATTACTCAGCCATAAAAAAGAACGAAATTGGGTTATTTTTAGAGATATGGATGGACCTAGAGAGTGTCATACAGAGTGCAGTAAGTCAGAAAGAGAAAAAGAAATACCGTATATTAATGCATATATGTGGAATCTAGAAAAATGGTATAGATGACTTTATTTGCAAAGCAGAAATAGAGACACAGATGTATGGATACCAAGAGGGAAAGGGAGGTGGTGGGAGGAATTGGGAGACTGGGATGACATATATACACTATTGATACTATGTATTAAAGAGATAACTATTGAGAACAGACTGTATAGCGCAGGGAACTCTACTTAATGCTCTGTGGTGACCTAAATGGGAAGAAAATCCAAAAAAAGAGGGGATATATGTATATGTATAGCTGATTCATTTTGCTGTACAGTAGAAACTAACACAACATTGTAAAGCAACTATACTCCAATAAAAATTAATTAAAAAAAAAACTAGCCAAATGAAATGTTCTAAAAGTTGTTAGGAAGGGATTAGCCATAAGTCTATGAGCAAGAAAACATGAGAAAAGACCAAACATAAATATCAAGCCTAATGTTTTTGAACAATTGAACAACATATATGAACTAAATACCAAAAACATAAAATTGAAGAATGAAATAATGCGTTGGAAGTCTAAATTGAGAAAATCTTCTAGAATGAGTTGGGAGACTTTTTTTCAGTATAGGGCCAGAGAGTAGACTTTACGTTTTGTGGCCACAGATGGTCTCTGTCATATATAGGCATGCCTCATTCTATTGTGCTTTGCTTTATTGTGCTTTACATTTTTTACAAAACGAAGGTTTGTGGCAACCTTACATGGAGCAAGTCTATTGGCAACATTTTTTCAACAGCATTTGCTTACTTTGTGTCTCTGTGTCACATTTTGGTAATTCTCACAATATTTTAAACTTTTCCATTATTATTATATTTGTTATGGTGATCTGTGATCAGTGATCGCTGATATTACTATTGTAATTGGTTTTGGGTGCTGTGAACTGCATCCATGTAAAATGGCAAACTTAATCCATAAATGTTGCATGTATTCTGACTGCTCCACCAACTAGCCATTCTCCCATCTCTCTCCTTCTCCTTAGGCCTCCCTATTCCCTGAAACACAACAATATTGAAATTAAGCCAAGTAATAACCCTACAATGTCCTCTAAGTGCTCAAGTGACAGGAAGAGTCATGTGCCTCCCACCTGAAATCAAAATCTAGAAATGATTAAGCTTAGGGGGAAGGCAGGCTGAAAGCTAAGACAGGCCAAAAGCTAGGCCTCTTGTGCAAACAATTAGCTAAGTTGTGAATGCAAAGGAAAAGTTCTTGAAGGAAATTAAAAGTGCAACTCCAGTAAACACAGGAATGATACGAAAGTGAAACAGCCTTAATGCTGATATGGAGAATGTTGTAGTGATCTGGACAAAAGATCAAAACAGTCACAACATTGCCTTAAACCAAAGCCCAATCCAGAGCAAGGACCTAACTCTCTTCAATTCTATGAAGGCTGAGAGAGGTGAGGAAGCTGCAGAAGAAGAGTTTGGAGGTTTAAGAAAAGAATCTGTCTCCATAACAAAAAAGCAAAAGGTGAAGTAGCAAGTGCTGATGTAGAAGTTACAGCAAGTTATCCAGAAGATCTAGCTAAACTAACTAATGAAGGGGGTTACACTAAACCACAGATCTTCAATGTAGACGAAACAGACTTTTATTAGAAGACAATGCCACCTAAGACTCTAGGAATTTCATAACTAGAAAGGAGAAGTCAATGCCTGACTTCAAAGCTTCAAAGGACAAGCTGACTCTTTTGTTAGGGGCTAATGTAGCTGGTGACTTTAAGTTGAAGCCAATGCTCATTTATCATTCTGAAAATCCTAGAGCCCTTAAGAATTATGCTAAATCGATTCTGCCTGTGCTTTATACATGGAACAACAAAGCCTGGATGATAACATATCTATTTACAACATGGTTTACCAAATATTTTAAGCTCGATATTGAGAACTAATTCTCAGAAAAAAAGATTCCTTTCAAAATATTACTGCTCATTGGCAATGCACCTGGTCACCCAACAACTCTGAGGGAGATGTACAAGATGAATGTTGTCATGCCTGCTAACAAAATACCCGTTCTTCAGTCCACACATCAAGGAGTCATTTTGACTTTCAAGCTTTATTATTTAAGAAATACATTTCAAAAGGCTATAGCTGACATAGGTAGTGATTCCACGGAGGAATCTGGGCAAAGTCAATAGAAAACCTTCTGGAAAGGATTCACCATTCTAGATGCCATTAAGTACATTTGTGATTCATGGGAGAAGATCAAAAGATACACATTCACTGGAGTTTGGAAGAAGGTGATTCCAACCCTCATGGATAACTTTGAGGGATGCTAGACTTCAGTGGAAGAAGTAACTGCAAATGTGGTGGAAATAGCAAGAGAACTAGAATTAGAAGTAGAGCCTGAAGATGTGACTGAATTGCTGCAATCTCATGAACCTTAACGGATGGGGAGTTGCTTCTTATGGATGAGCAAAGAAAGTGGTTCTTGATATGAAATCAACTTCTGGTGAAGATGCTGTGAAGACTGTTGAAATGACAACAAAGGATTTAGAATGTTACATAAACTTAGTTGATAAAACAGCAGAGTCTGAGAGAACTGAATCCAAGTTTGAAACAAGTTCTACTCTGGGTAAAACACTATCAAACAGCACGGCATGTTACAGAGAAGTTGCTTCATGAAAGGAAGAGTCAAACAATGCAGCAAACTTCATTGTTGCTTTTTTTTTTTAACTTTTTATTTTATGTTGGAATTTAGTTGGTTAACAATGTTGTGATAGTTTCAGGTGTACAGCAAAGTGGTTCAGTTATACATATACATGTATTTATTCTTTTTCAAATTCTTTTCCCATTTAAGTTGCTGCATAATATTGAGCAAAGTTCCCTGTGCTAAACAGTAGGTCCTTGTTGGTTATCTATTTTAAACATAGCTGTGTACTTGTCAATCCCAAAGTCGCTAACTATCCCTTCCCCCTACCCTTCCCCCCGCTCCCCGTACCATAAGTTCATTCTCTAAGTCTGTGAGTCTGTTTCTGTTTTGTAAATAAGTTCACTTGTATCATTTCTTTTTAGATTCTGCATATAAGTGATATCATACAATATTTCTCTTTCTCTGTCTGACTTACTTCACTCAGTATGACAATCTCTAGGTCCATCCATGTTGCTGCAAATGGCATTATTTCATTCCTTTTTATGGCTGAGTAGTATTCCTCTGTATATATGTACCATATCTTCTTTATCCACTCCTCTGTCGATGGACATTTAGGTTGCTCCCATGTCATGGCTACTGTGAACAGTGCTGCAGTGAACACTGGGGTGCGTGCATCCTTGCCTTATTATAAGAAATTGTCACAGCTGCCCCAACCTTCAGCAAATATGACCCCGAGCAGTCAGCAGCCATCAACATTGAGGCAAGACTCTTCAGTGGCAAAAGGATTACAGCTCACTGAAGGCTCAGATGATGGTTAGCATTTTTTTTTTTAGCAATAATGTATTTTAAAATTAAGGTATGTACTTTGTTTATTAGACATAATATTATTTTACACCTCACAGACTATAGTATAGTGTAAACATAACTTTTATCAAAAAAATTTGTGACTCTCTTTATTGCAATAGTGGCCTGGAACCAAACCCACAATATCTCTGAGGTACGTCCGTATATATTTTTTAAAAACTATTTAAAAATGTAAAAACCATTCGTAGCCTCTGGTTATACAGAAACAGGCTTCATGTCAATTTGGCCCGTAGTCTGATAACCTTTCAACTAGAAGGAAGAAGAAAAGCAAACCGAATAGAAAACAGAAAAGACCATTCTAAAATATACATGGAAATGTAAATTAATAATAGCCAGATACTACAGAAGAATTAGAGCACTTACGGTCAGTTAATCTATGACAAAGGAGGCAAGAATATAAAATGAAGGAAAGATAGTTTCTTCAATAAATGGTGCTGGGGAAACTGGAGAGCTACAGGTAAAAGAATGAAATTAGAACACCGTATACAAAATAAACTCAGAATGGATTAAAGCCCTGATGTAAGACTGGATACTATAAACCTCCTAGAGGAAAACAGGCAGAACACTCTCTGATATAAATTGCAGAAATATTTTTTTGGATCCATCTCCTAGAGTAATGGAAATAAAAACAAAAAGAAACAAATGGGACCGAATTAAACTTAAAAAGCTTTTGCACAGCAAAGGAAACCATAAAGAAAACAAAAAGACAGCCTACAGAATGGGAGAAAACATTTGCAAACAATGTTACTGACAAGGGATTAATTTCCAAAATATACAAACAGCACATACAGCTTAATATTAAAACAACAAACAACCCAATCAAAAAAATGGGCAGAAGACCTAAATAGACATTTCTCCAAAGAAGACATACAGATGGTCAACAGGCACATGAAATGATGCTTAATATCGCTACTTGTAAGAGAAATGCAAATCAAACTACAATAAGGTATCACCTCACACCAGTCAGAATGGCCATCATTAAAAATAGCCAGTTAAATAAAATCAGGCCATGTAGGGGCCAATGATGAGTGTGCCATGTATCAATAATTAAGATGAATCTATAACCCAACCCTTAACACCGGAGGTCCAATTAAAAAGAGTTAGAGTGCATGTCCTTCCTCCCAATTTTTTAAATAAGAATTAATTTTCTATAGAATTCTGAGTGATAATTAACTTGGGATTGAAAACTAACCATCTGTAGGACAGAATCATCAGTTTGTATTTGCTAGGACAAAAGCCGATTCCTTCTAGGTAATATTTTTTAAATGTCTTAGCTTTGCAGATGAAAAAGCATTAATATGTAAGTTCCTGTACTTCAGAAAGCTTGTTCTGAGTCTACTAGTTCCATAAGCCCAAGGACACTAAATGCGTTTAAACTCAAGAGTGAGTCTTGGAAAGTGTTAAAACCAGACCTAGTCTTGCTTTTCCTGATTATAAATTCAACTTGAATTTTTTCACCAAATAAACCAGATTCATTTTTATTAAATACATACTGGGGTAACTAACCATCTTTTATGATTTCCCCAAATGTTCTACATCTGATATTTCCTTGGGTATCTACATTCATCGCCTTATCACTCAGTTTTATGTTTTGTAGATTTGAAAAAAGCCCTGGAAATATCCCTGACATGACAAAATTTCATCAGTATGATATTTATCATGCTTAGCTTTAAGCTGTCAACAAACTCCTAGTTGAATTAGTAGTAGTTTGCATTCAGTAATGGTGTTGACTTTCTAGTTCTGAAAATTCTTCAGTTCTGAAGTGATAACAGAAATTGTTTCACATATTTATTTTGTTGCTATTAATGGCTGTCAGTATTCTTGCTCTGTTGGGAATGGAAAAAAACTGTTCTTTTAATAACCAATTAACATAGACATCTGTTTGTATGTCAAATTAAAGGATGCAAAAAAATAACAGGTGTGTATATATGCTCAAATTAAAAGATTAAAATTATATAAGGTTTTATTTTAAAAATAAATTTACTTACTTCAATAGAAAGAAAAGGGTTATGAAAATATAACCCAGGTACTTGGAAGTTGTAGTGAAATCATGAAGGTAAAAAGTGAATGGGTGGCTGAAGTGTGGCTAACATTCCTTCAGGTGATGGTACCGGCATCAAATCTTTGGCCGTAATTGTTTTCTTTCTTCACTTTCTTTTGAGAAAATTGTATTATAAGACCCCTAGATTCTACGAAATATCAATGTTTCTTTAACAGATGAAAAGTGTTGACGGGTCATGGCTATTAGGTTACTAAGAGAACCTGGTCCAAGCTGCACAATAATAAATATTTAGTGCATATATATATAGAATGTCAGGCCTAATTCTGAGCACTCTGCATGTTTTAAATAATTTCATCCTCAATTCTATCGGCAGGCGGACTCTCAACCACTGCGCCACCAGGGAAGCCCTGTTTTCACTTTTTAGATGAGGAAAGCGAGATGCAGCAGGGCTAAAGAGATTGCCCATGGTGACAAAGTCAGGATTTGAACCTATGCAAACCGGATCATAACCTTTACATGATGACTACCTTTTGAAGTTATCTCCTTTATGTTATTAAATTCATTTTCAGAATTCAGAATGCTGTTTCTCCAGAAGAATCTGAGTATTGCTGCCTTAACAAACTGCATTATTTTGAATAGAAGCCAACACTGTGTTTAAACCAGGATTTTTTTTTTGTAACAGACATGGCAAAAGTTGGGTTAGAGGCATTTCCTTCTTAAAATTCTGTCTATTTTACTGGCCTGTGGTGGTACTGATATCTCTTTCCCTGCTTGACAATTTACCTTTGCACCTGTACAAAGCTGTTAATGCTCTGGTTTCAGAAATACAGTCCAACAATAAGCAGAAGGGATGCTGTTCTCTTACGGATAATATTCTGAGTCACCAACTCCTTGGATCAGAGAAGCCAAGGGAAAGAGAATTTACTTCTTTTCTAGCAAGTGTGAAACAAGTCCCAAACCAATTTCTCAACTGTAAATGGGTAGTAAAGGGAGACAATAAAAAGAATGTCTTTGGTAGTAACGTCAATGCTTTTCTTTTTTTTTTCTCTCTTCCTTTTCCTTTCCTTTCCTCTCTCCTCTCTCTGGTTTACAGACATTTAGGAGACTGTTTTGATCCATCAACACATAAGTATTGCAACTTAGTAACAACTGTATAAAATATATGCAATACAATCTTTTATCAGGAGACCAGTTGCCTACAAATTATTTAGCCTGAGTTTTAAATTACCTTATACATATTGGTACGAATAAAAATACATGCTGTTATGTTAGCTACAGTTAGAGAGGGCTTCAACTCCATGATTCAGATAATAAACTAGGCTCAGAGGAGATGTTTTTCATGGGCTTAGAATAGCGGCAATATGAATATTAGTAATTGTCTTGGTCAAAATTATAATAAAAGCATTTATTGTTGGCACCAAAATTGGACTGGATAAAATCCGATTGTACACTTCATGTTATTCCCCTTTTGTATGCTCTTAATTAGGAAGCAGCTGGTGAATGAACACCTGAGTGGCAGGAAGGTAGTAGGATGGGATAATAGCTCTTCATATGGTTTAATGGGCTGTACTGCAACAACTTTTTCAGATCATGAAACCTTTTGATCATTACCAAATAATTAGTGCTGCAAAGCACCATTAAGTTATCTTTTTAATTCACCTGCATTAAAGAGGATATCAAGGCAAAACTCACATAGCTTGGCTTATTTTCTGGTGTCAGAGATGGTTATCAGTTTATAGTTTCTCTAAAACCATGATGATTATGTTGCTGCGGTTTATACTCGTTATCAAGTACCCCAGAGTTTGCTATGACATCACATCTTTTCAAAACTATACATATAAAGTTCTATTATTTCCTTCTCATTAAGCTCTACTTGCCTTTTTGATCATCAGTGCACTTGGGCATTTCTTTAGTAGCGTACAGTTTTATGAATGAAGGAACTGTTGGACTTGTGAAAAGGATTCTGAAGTTGCTATAAGATGCTACTTAGTAAGAATCCATCCAACTGTACTCTAAAATCCTCAGCGTTAATCAAGCCGTAAGTGTATACAGTCAACTGGTGCATGGCAAATTGGTCAATATGGTTTACTGGTTACCAAGATTATTGATTCTTCCAGATAAGAACTGGAGTTTATTTAACTGCTGTGTATCTCAACAGAGCAGTTATGGAGTGACTAATGTCAGCCAGGTTGATGGTTCCACTTACAGAGTTGAGTCTCATTAAATAGGACCAAGAATGAAATAAACATAGACTCAAGCTTCAAGCACTTGATAATTCAGGAGGGACCATATTATGTATACAAAGAGCTATGCACCACAGGATGTGATTTGATCCATTAATTAACTAACTCAACAAATATTTCTTGAGTGCTTATTACGTGTCAAACAATATTCTAAATCTAGGCATAACAGCACTAAACAGTGAGAGAAAAATCTTTGTTTTCATGATGCTTTCTCTCAAGTGATCTATTTGAAGCATGAAACAAATATATGTGTTAAGATAAAGTTAGCCAATATTTAAATATGATTGCATATTTATTAATATACTATTTTTTTCAACAAATAAATTTGAATCTACCTCCTTTTACCAGTAAGTTTTACTTTTTCAGTTGAAGACATGGAACCTTCACATTTAACCAAAGCAAGTGTATAATAGAGTTCTAAACTTTTATTTTCTGCAAAGCAAATGGGTTTATAACCCGTTTTATTTGTAGGCAATTTCTTATCCCTCAATGATACCTTCATGAGGCATACAATGGCTCTTTTCTCTGCCCAAAACTTGGTCATGATTGATATCTTCTAGGAATTCTTGAAAATTTGTAAGACAAGTTTCAGTTTTACATTGAATGTAAGAAATCTTCCATTGTCAGATGGATTGTTATTTTTGCATAGTATTATGAAAGCAGAAACACCCAAGGTAGGATATCAAAGGGCCGCACAATTAAGTGTAAGAGCAAAAATAGATGAAACCAATATGAGGAAAGAGAGAGCAAGGAAACTTACATGTCTCAATCCTAGTACCAGGTAGTAGGAGGAAGAAACGTGTACCTCCTCTGAGAATTTGAACCACAGCCAGATTTGTGTTCTGAATTCACACCACCAGCGTGGTCCAAAAGCTCATGAAGAAGTTTTCATTTAAATTGGTCTCAGTCTATTCCAACAATGATGGAAGGACACTGCAGATTATAAAATGCAAACGGATTTAACAAATGTTAAAATGCTTTAAAAATACACCTTATCTTCAATAAAATAGGATCAAAGTGTTGCTGCATAAAACTGCATTTAGTGTCCCTGATAGTGAGTTATTAAAGGCTTATTCTCCAGATCAGGAAGTCAAGATCATGTAGAAGTTTCACTTGCAAACATCTTTCATCAAGACATGCTTGAAAGAAGCCATAACATTTCGAAATTAAAGCTCAAACATAGGGACTTCCCTGGCGGTCCAGTGGTTAAGACTCTGCACTTCCACTGCAGGGGACTTGGGTTCAATCCCTGGTTGGGGAACTAAGATCCGGCCTGAAGCGCTGTGCGGTCAAAAAAATAAATAAAGCTCAAACATAAAGGCCCTTTATGAAATAGTTACGTCTCTGCAGTGCATACCTGTGCATTTGTCTTAAATGGCTTGTATGCTGAACTGGTTAGTTTTCTCTTGGGCCTGCTTTAGGTTCTAGGTGCCCTCAAAGTTAACAAGCATTTGTTCATTTTTTGTCACAATCCACTTAGTGGCCCCGAGTTCAGTACAGAATACTCAGGGAACACTCAACAGATATTAAAATGAATTAAATCTGTGTTTTGTAATGTTTTGGTTTATAGTACAAATCTCTCAAAAAAACATTATTAGAGTAACTTGATAAAAACTCAAATTCAAAATTTTTTGTCTGGGGGAACTTTTGAATTTGTAAACTTTAGTATATACTTCTTTTACTGCCTGGGAACAATACCTCACATTATAAATAGTCAAATAGTGTTACATTAGTTTACTGAAACAAACTGTAATGAAATCACTATTTTTCTGAAAGTTGCATTTTTAAAGTTGTTTTTCTCCTCAAGGTAACATCTTTTCTACCAGGGCCTAATTGTAGCAGACACATTCCTTTGGAACAATTTCGGTACACCTAAAGAACTCTTTACATCAAGAGGAAATCACTTAAAAATTACCTTTCTCTAGAGAATCTCTCTGGGACTGAAACAGTTTTTTATATTGCACAGAATCTTAATATTCAAAGTAATTATATGACTTTATATACTTTAGAACCTTATATGAGTTAACTCAGTATTTCAGAATTATAAAAGCCTAAATTTACAGTCAAAGAGGTGCATCCGATATAGGGAAAATGTTTATATAAAAATTTAAAAAATGGTTCTTAGCTCATTTTTTCAGTAAAATTCAATATTGCATGCACAATTAAGTTATTAAGAATCTTGAAAGCGTTTTTATTCTTAACGTTTGAGTTGAGACTTCCAATCTTGTTTCAACTCACATACTAGTTATCTAACTTAAACAACTAAACTAGTTATCTAACTTAAACGGCATTTCTCAAATGTTCTTTTGAACTCGTGAATAGTGGAAGAAGGCAAGTGTTACTCGCTTTTCTTCGTTTCCTTTTGTTGTTGTTTTGTTTTCAAATGAGTCATTCTTTTTAAATTCACTGTTTCCTTTTCTGGTTTTCCTACAGGGGAGTGTACTTTTCCCTGTCATGATGGAATTCTCAATTGTTCCACTTCTAATTTGTCACTGCAGGGAACATTGATCATTGAACATGGCTGCTCTTGTCTCCTTATGCAAAAGACTTCTTCCCTTTAGTTAAAGGACTTAGTTTCTAATATTTAAATTCATGACTTCACCTTCCTTTTGATTGTCACTTCACTGACATTTGTGAAATGCTTTTCCCTTTAGATGCAGGAAAGGATAGACAAGGATATGTGTACAATTTTGGCTACACAGTTTAAGAGCTTGGAATATTTGGAAAGGATTCAGAAAAGACACATAAATTTGATGAAAAAGTAGTGAAATAAAATCTATGGGGAATGATTAAAAGGCAACATTGATAGGTTTTTTTTTTTAAGGGTAGTCAACAATATTTAATGTGCATTAGGATGATATTCTACTTGGGATTTATTCTTATCTCATTCTAAGGTACCAAATAGAAAAGTTTTCTAGTCAAAAAAATGTGAGTGTGAAAACTTCTCTATTGATTTTCTTCTCTCATAATAACCTTTCTCTCTCTTAGACGCAGTCAACAACTTGGTTTGAAAGCATGATGTGAAGGAATTCGAGTGAACCCATTCTAATCAGAATCAATTACAGGAAGCTACAAATACAGCCCTATAGCATAACTCTGCTTTAGGCTAGGACACTTTCTAATTCCTAAGTCTTGTGGTTACAGTTCTTTGCACTAATTTATCTTGCTTTCACCTCCTAGTTTCAATGGAAGCTACTCCTTAAAAAATAAAGTCTTTTCTTCTTTGCACCTTAGGAACACACCTATTTGGCTTCTCATGGAAACTGCTGCCAGTGTGGTAAGTTCCTTCATCAAAACCAGCAAGTGTTAGATGCTGCGCGGAGACCCTCTGCACCGCTGCGAACATGGCGCTGCGAGTGGCGCGGAGCGTGCGGGCTGAGCTGTGCAGCCTGAGCGCCATCTCTGCGCCCAACGCGCCCTGCCCGCCACGGCACTGGGGACTGCGGGCGGGCGCCGTCCAGGCGCTGTGCACCGGCCCCGTTCTGCTGTCGGGTCGTAAATTCACAGACAAACATGAATGGGTAACAACAGAAAACGGTGTTGGAACAGTGGGAATCAGCAATTTTGCACAGGAAGCTTTGGGAGATGTTGTTTACTGTAGTCTGCCTGAAGTTGGGACAAAATTGAACAAACAAGAGGAATTTGGTGCTTTGGAAAGTGTGAAAGCTGCTAGTCAACTCTATTCTCCTCTATCAGGAGAAGTAACTGAAATTAATGAAGCTCTAGCAGAAAATCCAGGACTTGTCAACACATCTTGTTATGAAGATGGTTGGCTGATCAAGATGACACTCAGTAACCCTTCAGAACTAGATGAACTAATGAGTGAAGAAGCATATGAGAAATACATAAAATCTATTGAGGAGTGAAAATGGAACCCCTAAATAAACTAGTTTGAAACAACTTAATCTAGCATAGTTGTCTTAAATTAGTGGTGGATAGATTTTTAAAAAGCAACTTTTAGCAAAAGAAACTACTTG
>NC_041233.1:101263169-101273088 GCF_002837175.3 Physeter macrocephalus | reverse complement strand
AAAATGGATTAAAGCCCTGATGTAAGACTGGATACTATAAACCTCCTAGAGGAAAACAGGCAGAACACTCTCTGATATAAATTGCAGAAATATTTTTTTGGATCCATCTCCTAGAGTAATGGAAATAAAAACAAAAAGAAACAAATGGGACCGAATTAAACTTAAAAAGCTTTTGCACAGCAAAGGAAACCATAAAGAAAACAAAAAGACAGCCTACAGAATGGGAGAAAACATTTGCAAACAATGTTACTGACAAGGGATTAATTTCCAAAATATACAAACAGCACATACAGCTTAATATTAAAACAACAAACAACCCAATCAAAAAAATGGGCAGAAGACCTAAATAGACATTTCTCCAAAGAAGACATACAGATGGTCAACAGGCACATGAAATGATGCTTAATATCGCTACTTGTAAGAGAAATGCAAATCAAACTACAATAAGGTATCACCTCACACCAGTCAGAATGGCCATCATTAAAAATAGCCAGTTAAATAAAATCAGGCCATGTAGGGGCCAATGATGAGTGTGCCATGTATCAATAATTAAGATGAATCTATAACCCAACCCTTAACACCGGAGGTCCAATTAAAAAGAGTTAGAGTGCATGTCCTTCCTCCCAATTTTTTAAATAAGAATTAATTTTCTATAGAATTCTGAGTGATAATTAACTTGGGATTGAAAACTAACCATCTGTAGGACAGAATCATCAGTTTGTATTTGCTAGGACAAAAGCCGATTCCTTCTAGGTAATATTTTTTAAATGTCTTAGCTTTGCAGATGAAAAAGCATTAATATGTAAGTTCCTGTACTTCAGAAAGCTTGTTCTGAGTCTACTAGTTCCATAAGCCCAAGGACACTAAATGCGTTTAAACTCAAGAGTGAGTCTTGGAAAGTGTTAAAACCAGACCTAGTCTTGCTTTTCCTGATTATAAATTCAACTTGAATTTTTTCACCAAATAAACCAGATTCATTTTTATTAAATACATACTGGGGTAACTAACCATCTTTTATGATTTCCCCAAATGTTCTACATCTGATATTTCCTTGGGTATCTACATTCATCGCCTTATCACTCAGTTTTATGTTTTGTAGATTTGAAAAAAGCCCTGGAAATATCCCTGACATGACAAAATTTCATCAGTATGATATTTATCATGCTTAGCTTTAAGCTGTCAACAAACTCCTAGTTGAATTAGTAGTAGTTTGCATTCAGTAATGGTGTTGACTTTCTAGTTCTGAAAATTCTTCAGTTCTGAAGTGATAACAGAAATTGTTTCACATATTTATTTTGTTGCTATTAATGGCTGTCAGTATTCTTGCTCTGTTGGGAATGGAAAAAAACTGTTCTTTTAATAACCAATTAACATAGACATCTGTTTGTATGTCAAATTAAAGGATGCAAAAAAATAACAGGTGTGTATATATGCTCAAATTAAAAGATTAAAATTATATAAGGTTTTATTTTAAAAATAAATTTACTTACTTCAATAGAAAGAAAAGGGTTATGAAAATATAACCCAGGTACTTGGAAGTTGTAGTGAAATCATGAAGGTAAAAAGTGAATGGGTGGCTGAAGTGTGGCTAACATTCCTTCAGGTGATGGTACCGGCATCAAATCTTTGGCCGTAATTGTTTTCTTTCTTCACTTTCTTTTGAGAAAATTGTATTATAAGACCCCTAGATTCTACGAAATATCCGTGTTTCTTTAACAGATGAAAAGTGTTGACGGGTCATGCCTATTAGGTTACTAAGAGAACCTGGTCCAAGCTGCACAATAATAAATATTTAGTGCATGACGAATGTCAGGCCTAATTCTGAGCACTCTGCATGTTTTAAATAATTTCATCCTCACATCAAATCTATGAGGCAGAACATTTTTGCAAATTATATATCTGATAAGTGACTTGTATCTAAAATATATAAATAACTATTACAATTCAATAATAACAAGACAACTCTAGAAACTGGGCAAAGGATCTGAGTAGACATTTTTGTGAAGAATATATGCAAATGACCAGTTGCTATGTTATTAAATTCATTTTCAGAATTCAGAATGCTGTTTCTCCAGAAGAATCTGAGTATTGCTGCCTTAACAAACTGCATTATTTTGAATAGAAGCCAACACTGTGTTTAAACCAGGATTTTTTTTTGTAACAGACATGGCAAAAAGTTGGGTTAGAGGCATTTCCTTCTTAAAATTCTGTCTATTTTACTGGCCTGTGGTGGTACTGATATCTCTTTCCCTGCTTGACAATTTACCTTTGCACCTGTACAAAGCTGTTAATGCTCTGGTTTCAGAAATACAGTCCAACAATAAGCAGAAGGGATGCTGTTCTCTTACGGATAATATTCTGAGTCACCAACTCCTTGGATCAGAGAAGCCAAGGGAAAGAGAATTTACTTCTTTTCTAGCAAGTGTGAAACAAGTCCCAAACCAATTTCTCAACTGTAAATGGGTAGTAAAGGGAGACAATAAAAAGAATGTCTTTGGTAGTAACGTCAATGCTTTTCTTTTTTTTTTCTCTCTTCCTTTTCCTTTCCTTTCCTCTCTCCTCTCTCTGGTTTACAGACATTTAGGAGACTGTTTTGATCCATCAACACATAAGTATTGCAACTTAGTAACAACTGTATAAAATATATGCAATACAATCTTTTATCAGGAGACCAGTTGCCTACAAATTATTTAGCCTGAGTTTTAAATTACCTTATACATATTGGTACGAATAAAAATACATGCTGTTATGTTAGCTACAGTTAGAGAGGGCTTCAACTCCATGATTCAGATAATAAACTAGGCTCAGAGGAGATGTTTTTCATGGGCTTAGAATAGCGGCAATATGAATATTAGTAATTGTCTTGGTCAAAATTATAATAAAAGCATTTATTGTTGGCACCAAAACTGGACTAGATAAACTTATCCGATTGTACACTTCATGTTATTCCCCTTTTGTATGCTCTTAATTAGGAAGCAGCTGGTGAATGAACACCTGAGTGGCAGGAAGGTAGTAGGATGGGATAATAGCTCTTCATATGGTTTAATGGGCTGTACTGCAACAACTTTTTCAGATCATGAAACCTTTTGATCATTACCAAATAATTAGTGCTGCAAAGCACCATTAAGTTATCTTTTTAATTCACCTGCATTAAAGAGGATATCAAGGCAAAACTCACATAGCTTGGCTTATTTTCTGGTGTCAGAGATGGTTATCAGTTTATAGTTTCTCTAAAACCATGATGATTATGTTGCTGCGGTTTATACTCGTTATCAAGTACCCCAGAGTTTGCTATGACATCACATCTTTTCAAAACTATACATATAAAGTTCTATTATTTCCTTCTCATTAAGCTCTACTTGCCTTTTTGATCATCAGTGCACTTGGGCATTTCTTTAGTAGCGTACAGTTTTATGAATGAAGGAACTGTTGGACTTGTGAAAAGGATTCTGAAGTTGCTATAAGATGCTACTTAGTAAGAATCCATCCAACTGTACTCTAAAATCCTCAGCGTTAATCAAGCCGTAAGTGTATACAGTCAACTGGTGCATGGCAAATTGGTCAATATGGTTTACTGGTTACCAAGATTATTGATTCTTCCAGATAAGAACTGGGGTTTATTTAACTGCTGTGTATCTCAACAGAGCAGTTATGGAGTGACTAATGTCAGCCAGGTTGATGGTTCCACTTACAGAGTTGAGTCTCATTAAATAGGACCAAGAATGAAATAAACATAGACTCAAGCTTCAAGCACTTGATAATTCAGGAGGGACCATATTATGTATACAAAGAGCTATGCACCACAGGATGTGATTTGATCCATTAATTAACTAACTCAACAAATATTTCTTGAGTGCTTATTACGTGTCAAACAATATTCTAAATCTAGGCATAACAGCACTAAACAGTGAGAGAAAAATCTTTGTTTTCATGATGCTTTCTCTCAAGTGATCTATTTGAAGCATGAAACAAATATATGTGTTAAGATAAAGTTAGCCAATATTTAAATATGATTGCATATTTATTAATATACTATTTTTTTCAACAAATAAATTTGAATCTACCTCCTTTTACCAGTAAGTTTTACTTTTTCAGTTGAAGACATGGAACCTTCACATTTAACCAAAGCAAGTGTATAATAGAGTTCTAAACTTTTATTTTCTGCAAAGCAAATGGGTTTATAACCCGTTTTATTTGTAGGCAATTTCTTATCCCTCAATGATACCTTCATGAGGCATACAATGGCTCTTTTCTCTGCCCAAAACTTGGTCATGATTGATATCTTCTAGGAATTCTTGAAAATTTGTAAGACAAGTTTCAGTTTTACATTGAATGTAAGAAATCTTCCATTGTCAGATGGATTGTTATTTTTGCATAGTATTATGAAAGCAGAAACACCCAAGGTAGGATATCAAAGGGCCGCACAATTAAGTGTAAGAGCAAAAATAGATGAAACCAATATGAGGAAAGAGAGAGCAAGGAAACTTACATGTCTCAATCCTAGTACCAGGTAGTAGGAGGAAGAAACGTGTACCTCCTCTGAGAATTTGAACCACAGCCAGATTTGTGTTCTGAATTCACACCACCAGCGTGGTCCAAAAGCTCATGAAGAAGTTTTCATTTAAATTGGTCTCAGTCTATTCCAACAATGATGGAAGGACACTGCAGATTATAAAATGCAAACGGATTTAACAAATGTTAAAATGCTTTAAAAATACACCTTATCTTCAATAAAATAGGATCAAAGTGTTGCTGCATAAAACTGCATTTAGTGTCCCTGATAGTGAGTTATTAAAGGCTTATTCTCCAGATCAGGAAGTCAAGATCATGTAGAAGTTTCACTTGCAAACATCTTTCATCAAGACATGCTTGAAAGAAGCCATAACATTTCGAAATTAAAGCTCAAACATAGGGACTTCCCTGGCGGTCCAGTGGTTAAGACTCTGCACTTCCACTGCAGGGGACTTGGGTTCAATCCCTGGTTGGGGAACTAAGATCCGGCCTGAAGCGCTGTGCGGTCAAAAAAATAAATAAAGCTCAAACATAAAGGCCCTTTATGAAATAGTTACGTCTCTGCAGTGCATACCTGTGCATTTGTCTTAAATGGCTTGTATGCTGAACTGGTTAGTTTTCTCTTGGGCCTGCTTTAGGTTCTAGGTGCCCTCAAAGTTAACAAGCATTTGTTCATTTTTTGTCACAATCCACTTAGTGGCCCCGAGTTCAGTACAGAATACTCAGGGAACACTCAACAGATATTAAAATGAATTAAATCTGTGTTTTGTAATGTTTTGGTTTATAGTACAAATCTCTCAAAAAAACATTATTAGAGTAACCTGATAAAAACTCAAATTCAAAATTTTTTGTCTGGGGGAACTTTTGAATTTGTAAACTTTAGTATATACTTCTTTTACTGCCTGGGAACAATACCTCACATTATAAATAGTCAAATAGTGTTACATTAGTTTACTGAAACAAACTGTAATGAAATCACTATTTTTCTGAAAGTTGCATTTTTAAAGTTGTTTTTCTCCTCAAGGTAACATCTTTTCTACCAGGGCCTAATTGTAGCAGACACATTCCTTTGGAACAATTTCGGTACACCTAAAGAACTCTTTACATCAAGAGGAAATCACTTAAAAATTACCTTTCTCTAGAGAATCTCTCTGGGACTGAAACAGTTTTTTATATTGCACAGAATCTTAATATTCAAAGTAATTATATGACTTTATATACTTTAGAACCTTATATGAGTTAACTCAGTATTTCAGAATTATAAAAGCCTAAATTTACAGTCAAAGAGGTGCATCCGATATAGGGAAAATGTTTATATAAAAATTTAAAAAATGGTTCTTAGCTCATTTTTTCAGTAAAATTCAATATTGCATGCACAATTAAGTTATTAAGAATCTTGAAAGCGTTTTTATTCTTAACGTTTGAGTTGAGACTTCCAATCTTGTTTCAACTCACATACTAGTTATCTAACTTAAACAACTAAACTAGTTATCTAACTTAAACGGCATTTCTCAAATGTTCTTTTGAACTCGTGAATAGTGGAAGAAGGCAAGTGTTACTCGCTTTTCTTCGTTTCCTTTTGTTGTTGTTTTGTTTTCAAATGAGTCATTCTTTTTAAATTCACTGTTTCCTTTTCTGGTTTTCCTACAGGGGAGTGTACTTTTCCCTGTCATGATGGAATTCTCAATTGTTCCACTTCTAATTTGTCACTGCAGGGAACATTGATCATTGAACATGGCTGCTCTTGTCTCCTTATGCAAAAGACTTCTTCCCTTTAGTTAAAGGACTTAGTTTCTAATATTTAAATTCATGACTTCACCTTCCTTTTGATTGTCACTTCACTGACATTTGTGAAATGCTTTTCCCTTTAGATGCAGGAAAGGATAGACAAGGATATGTGTACAATTTTGGCTACACAGTTTAAGAGCTTGGAATATTTGGAAAGGATTCAGAAAAGACACATAAATTTGATGAAAAAGTAGTGAAATAAAATCTATGGGGAATGATTAAAAGGCAACATTGATAGGTTTTTTTTTTTAAGGGTAGTCAACAATATTTAATGTGCATTAGGATGATATTCTACTTGGGATTTATTCTTATCTCATTCTAAGGTACCAAATAGAAAAGTTTTCTAGTCAAAAAAATGTGAGTGTGAAAACTTCTCTATTGATTTTCTTCTCTCATAATAACCTTTCTCTCTCTTAGACGCAGTCAACAACTTGGTTTGAAAGCATGATGTGAAGGAATTCGAGTGAACCCATTCTAATCAGAATCAATTACAGGAAGCTACAAATACAGCCCTATAGCATAACTCTGCTTTAGGCTAGGACACTTTCTAATTCCTAAGTCTTGTGGTTACAGTTCTTTGCACTAATTTATCTTGCTTTCACCTCCTAGTTTCAATGGAAGCTACTCCTTAAAAAATAAAGTCTTTTCTTCTTTGCACCTTAGGAACACACCTATTTGGCTTCTCATGGAAACTGCTGCCAGTGTGGTAAGTTCCTTCATCAAAACCAGCAAGTGTTAGATGCTGCGCGGAGACCCTCTGCACCGCTGCGAACATGGCGCTGCGAGTGGCGCGGAGCGTGCGGGCTGAGCTGTGCAGCCTGAGCGCCATCTCTGCGCCCAACGCGCCCTGCCCGCCACGGCACTGGGGACTGCGGAAAAGAATACTATTAAGACAAGAGATGGCCCTGCGAACATGGCGCTGCGAGTGGCGCGGAGCGTGCGGGCCGTGGTCTGCAGCCTGCACGCCATCTCTGTGCCCAACGCGCGCTGCTCGCCGCAGCCCTGGGGACTGCGGGCGGGCGCCGTCCGGGCGCTGCACACCGGCCCCGCTCTGCTGTCGGGTCGTAAATTCACAGACAAACATGAATGGGTAACAACAGAAAACGGTGTTGGAACAGTGGGAATCTGCAATCTTGCACAGGAAGCTTTGGGAGATGTTTACTGTAGTTTGCCTGAAGTTGGGACAAAATTGAACAAACCAGAGGAATTTGGTGCTTTGGAAAGTGTGAAAGCTGCTAGTCAACTCTATTCTCCTCTATCAGGAGAAGTAACTGAAATTAATGAAGCTCTAGCAGAAAATCCAGGACTTGTCAACAAATCTTGTTATGAAGATGGTTGGCTGATCAAGATGACACTCAGTAACCCTTCAGAACTAGATGAAGTAATGAGTGAAGAAGCATATGAGAAATACATAAAATCTATTGAGGAGTGAAAATGGAACCCCTAAATAAACTAATTTGAAACAACTTTAAAAAAAAATCAAATCAGCCCGCGCGTGCAGCAACGAAGACCCAACACAGCCAAAAATAAAAAAAATAAATAAATAAATTAAAAAAAAAAAACCAAAAAAACCAGCAAGTGGTCCATGGCTTTGACTTTATTCCTCCTTGATGTCTTTGACCCACTAAAGTCCTTGTATGTGTAATCAATCATCTGGAATTATCTTTCTTCTCTGTCGCTCTCTCTTTTTTTTTTTATCACTCTACTGTTTTTCAGTACCCTGCATTTTATTTTAGATAAATCTGCTTCTTACTTAGGACTTATTATCCACAATAACTTCCTCCAATATTCCTTAGAGTCCAAAAATATAACTTACTTTCTTTGCCATGGAAAAAGCTTGTAATTTCATGTTATACAAATTAAAACACTTGAATCTAGATGTGTTGGCAAGATGGTGGTGTCAATATAAGAATGTACTACAAAATAGAAAATAATTCATAAATAGGTAAAATATAATGTAAATATAGTAAATATAGATAATATAACAGATTAGTAATTAAACAGATGATGAATATCATGTGCCTATCATATATGTATTTTTTTTTTTTTTTTTTTTTGCGGCACGCGGGCCTCTCACTGTCGTGGCCTCTCCCGTTGCGGAGCACAGGCTCCGGACGCGCAGGCTCAGTGGCCATGGCTCACGGGCCCAGCCGCTCTGCGGCATGTGGGATTTTCCCGGACCGGGGCACGAACCTCTGTCCCCTGCATCGGCAGGCGGACTCCCAACCACTGCGCCACCAGGGAAGCCCATATATATGTATTTTTAAAAAATTTTTTTATATAGCAGGTTCTTATTAGTCATCAATTTTTTACACATCAGTGTATACACGTCAATCCCAATCACCCAATTCATCACACCACCCCCCCTCACCCCTCCGCCGCTTTCACCCCTTGGTGTCCATAGCCTTCTTCTCTACATCTGTGTCTCAATTTCTGACCTGCAAACCGGTTTATCTGTACCATTTTTCTAGGTTCCGCATATATGCGTTAATATACGATATTTGTTTTTCTCTTTCTGACTAACTTCACTCTGTATGACAGTCTCTAGATCCATCCATGACTCAACAAATGACCCAATTTCATTCCTTTTTATGGCTGAGTAATATACCATTGTATATATGTACGACAACCTCTTTATCCATTTGTCTGTCGATGGGCATTTAGGTTGCTTCCATGACCTGGCTATTGTAAATAGCGCTGCAGTGAAGATTGGGGTGCATGTGTCTTTTTGAATTACGGTTTTCTCTGGGTATATGCCCAATAGTGGGATTGCTGGATCATATGGTAATTCTATTTTTAGTTTTTTAAGGAACCTCCATACTGGTCTCCATAGTGGCTGTATTAATTTAGATTCCCACCAACAGTGCAAGAGGGTTCCCTTTTCTCCACAGCCTCTCTAGCATTTGTTGTTTGTAAATTTTCTGATGATGCCCATTCTAACTGGTGTGAGGTGATACCTCATTGTAGTTTTGATTTGCATTTCTCTAATAATTAGTGATGTTGAGCAGGTTTTCATGTGCTTCTTGGCCAACTGTTTGTCTTCTTTGGAGAAATGTCTGTTTAGGTGTTATGCCCATTTTTGGATTAGGTTGGTTGTTTTTTTAATAATGAGGTGCATGAGCTGTTTATATATTTTGGAGATTAATCCTTTGTCCATTGATTCGTTTGCAAATATTGGGTTTATCTCTGGGCTTTCTATCTTGTTCCATTGATCAATGTTTCTGTTTTTGTGCCAGTACCATATTGGCTTGATTACTGTAGCTTTGTCGTATAGTCTGAAGTCAGGGAGTCTGATCCCTCCAGCTCCGTTTTTTCCCCTCAAGACTGCTTTGGCTCTTCGGGGTTTTTTGTGTCTCCATACAAATTTTAAGATTTTTTGTTCTAGCTCCGTAAATAAATGCCATTGGTAATTTGAGAGGGATTACACTGAATCTGTAGATTGCTTTGGGTAGTATAGTCATTTTCACAATATTGATTGTTCTAATCCAAGAACATGGTATATCTCTCCACCTGTTGGTATCATCTTTCATCAGTGTCTTATAGTTTTCTGCATTTTCTGCTTACAGGTCTTTTGTCTCCCTAGTTAGGTTTATTCCTAGGTATTTTATTCTTTTTGTTG
>NC_041233.1:101261599-101262737 GCF_002837175.3 Physeter macrocephalus | reverse complement strand
TTTTATTTCTTTTTTTTCTCTGATTGCCATGGCTAGGACTTCCAAAACTATGCTGAATAATAGTGGTGAGAGTGGACATTCTTGTCTTGTTCCTGATCTTAGAGGAAATGCTTTCAGTTTTCACCATTGAGAACGATGTTTGCTATGGGTTTGTCGCACATGGCCTTTATTATGTTGAGGTAGGTTCCCTCTATGCCCACTTTCTGGAGAGTTTTTATCATAAATGGTGTTGAATTTTGTCAAAAGCTTTTTCTGCATCTATTGAGATGATCATATGGTTTTTATTCTTCAATTTGTTAATATGGTGTATCACCTTAATTGATTTGCTTATACTGAAGAATCCTTGCATCCCTGGGGTAAATCCCACTTGATCATGGTCTGTGATCCTTTTAATGTGTTGTTGGATTCTGTTTGCTAGTATTTTGTTGAGGATTTTTGCATCTATATTCATCAGTGATATTGGTCTGTAATTTTCTTTTTTTGTAGTACCTTTGTCTGGTTTTGGTATCAGTGTAGACAGCATATATATGGGTCTTGTTTTTGTATCCATTCAGCAAGCCTGTGTCTTTTGCTTGGAGCATTTAATCCATTCACGTTTAAGGTAATTATCGATATGTATGTTCCTATGACCATTTTCTTAATTGTTTTGGGTTTGTTTTTGTAGGTCCTTTTCTTCTCTTGTGTTTCCCACTTAGAGAAGTTCCTTTAGCATTTGTTGTAGAGCTGGTTTGGTGGTGCTGAATTCTCTTAGCTTTTGCTTGTCTGTAAGGTTTTTAATTTCTCCATCAAATCTGAATGAGATCCTTGCCGGGTAGAGTAATCTTGGTCGTAGGTTCTTCCCTTTCATCACTTTAAGTATATCATGCCACTCTCTCTGGCTTGTAGAGTTTCTGCTGAGAAATCAGCTGTTAACCTATGGGAGTTCCCTTGTATGGTATTTGTCATTTTTCCCTTGCTGCTTTCAATAATTTTTCTTTGTCTTTAATTTTTGCCAGTTTTATTACTATGTGTCTCAGCGTGTTTCTCCTTGGGTTTGTCCTGTATGGGACTCTGTGTGCTTCCTGGACTTGGGTGGCTATTTCTTTTCTCATGTTAGGGAAGTTTTCAACTATAATCCCTTCAAATATTTTCTCGGGTC
>NC_041233.1:101178716-101261447 GCF_002837175.3 Physeter macrocephalus | reverse complement strand
CTGGGGTTTTAACTTGTTCCTTCATCTGGTACATAGCCCTCTGCCTTTTCATCTTGTCTATCTGTCTGTGAATGTGGTTTTTGTTCCACAGGCTGCAGGATTGTAGTTCTTCTTGTTTCTGCTGTCTGCCCTCTCATGTGCCTATCATAAATTTGAAGTATTTCTCCTAAATGTACTGTGGATGAGACCATGTGGAAAAGCAAAACTGAAGACTATTGTGTAATTATCATCTTCCTGAGAGAAGCCGAATGTTCCCCCTCCCTCCTCCATGCAGGAGAGAAGAAGACAAATGTCCTGGTAGAATCCCACAGAAGACCCTTTTGTCTCAGAGGTAAAAATTGTGTTTTCCTAAGAGATGGAAGCCCACAGGGAATTGAGAGGCTAATGAAGCATCTCCATTTCACTACCTAGCACCTCTGTGGACAAAAACATTGCATCAGGTGCATTAAGAGTGAACTACTTCAAAAACAAAAAGACCGGGCATTGCCATGGACATTTCTCCAAGGTACTATCTATATTTATGCAGAAAGATGACTCATGATCATAGCTCTGCCATTGATGAGAGGCTCATTTTCCTTCCCACTCTTTCAAATTAGTAAGGGTATGCACTGTCAATCTTTTTTCCCCTTAAATTCAGATCTGATGTTTTCTTTGCTTTTTCTTTTTTTTTTTTTTTTTTTTTTTTTTGCGGTACATAGGCCTCTGACTGTTGTGGCCTCTCCCGTTGCGGAGCACAGGCTTTGGACACACAGGCTCAGCGGCCATGGCTCACGGGCTTAGCCGCTCCACGGCATGTGGGATCTTCCCGGACCGGGGCGTGAACCTGTGTCCCCTGCATCGGCAGGCGGACTCTCAACCACTGCGCCACCAGGGAAGCCCTGATGTCTTCTTTAGGAAATATTTGAGTTTTGAAGTAATGCTCATCTTTGTGATAAGTAATTCAATTCTTGCCAGCCTATACCACAACCCTGGACCAGCATGGGAGTTTCTTAGAAAAGAATGAAGAAACAAAGAAAAATGACAGTGAGTGTGCAAAAAATCCTTCATATCAGTAGAAGGGTTTCAAGAGATTTATCTCTTCTGAATATATACTTTAAGAAATATTCACAAAGTATTTCAACTCTGTTTTCAAATATAATACAAAATTAAATGCTGGAAAGGGTGTGGAGAAAAGGGAACCCTCCTACACTGTTGGTGGGAATGTAAATTGGTACAACCATTTTGGAGAACAGTACAGAGGTTCCTAAAAAACTAAATATAGAACTACCATATAATCCAGCAATCCCACTCCTGAGCATATATCTGGAGAAAACCATAATTTGAAAAATACATGCACCCCAGTGTTCATTGCAGCACTATTCACAATAGTCAAGACATGGAAGCAGCCTAAATATCCATCAACAGATGAATGGATAAAGAAGATGTGGTACATATATACAATGGATTATTACTCAGCCATAAAAAGGAATGAGATAGTGCCATTTGCAGCAACCTGGACGGACCTAGAGATTAGAATATTAAGTGAAGGAAGTCAGACAGAGAAAGACAAATATCATATGATATCACTTATATGCAGAATATAAGAAATGATACCAATGAGCTTATTTACAAAACAGAAATAGACTCACAGACATAGGCACAAACTTATGGTTACCAAAGTGGATAGCAAGGAGTGGGGGATAAATAAGGAGTTTGGGATTAACATATAGACACTACAATATATGAAATAGGTAAACAGCAAGGACCTACTATATAGCACAGCGAACTATATTCAATATCTTGTAATAACCTATAATGGAAAAAATCTAAAAAAAGTTGACATATGTATATGTATAACTGATTCACTTTGCTGGACACCTGAAACTAACACAACATTGTAAATCAACTATATTCCAAAAAAAAAAGACTAAAGAAATTAGTTTCCATGAAAGTCTTCAGTGAAAAGGGAATAATCTGAGTTGAGTAAAGAATGCAGAAAGATGAAAAACCCAGATGCTGAATAAAAAATAATGAAGGAGGCAGATGAATAGATTTGACCCAGAAGAAAAGTAATTAATAAAAGGTAAAGACAAGCCACACAGATTCTCCTAGAACAAAGAGGGAAAAATGAGACTCAGGATCAGAAGTTAATATTAAAATACACATCTGATCCTGTAGATTATAAGCTTCTCAAGAGATAATTAAACAATTGGAACCACAAAGTCATGATCCATGAAAAAAAATTGAAGAGCTGGACTTCATTAAAATTAAAAATTTATGCCTTGTGAAAGACTCTGTCAAAAGAATGAGAAGATAAGCTACAGACTGGGAGAAAATATTTGCAAAAGACACATGTGAAAAAGGACTGTTATCCAAAATATACACAGAACTCTCAAAACTCAACAATAAGAAAACGAACAACCTGATTCAAAAATGGACAAAAGACCTGAAAAGACACCTCATCAAAGAAGATATACAGACGCAGATAAATTTATGGAAAGATGTTCGGTATCATATGTCATTAGGGAGTTGCAAATTTAAAGAGTCAGATACCACTACGCATCTATTGGAATGGCCAAAATCAAAAACACTGTCAACATCAAATGCTGGAGAGAATGTGGAGCAACAGCATTCATTGCATGTGGAAATGCAAATTGGTACAGCCTCTTTGGAAGGCGGTTTGACAGCTTCTTATAAAATTAAACATATTCTTACCATATGATTGCTCCTTGATATTTATCCAAATGACTTGAAAATTTATGTCCACATAAAAACATGTGCAAGGATATTTATAGCAGCTTTATTCATAATTGTCAAAGTTGGAAGCAACCAAGATGTCCTTCGGTAAGTGAATGGATAAATAAACGGTGGCATATTCAGACAACGGAATATTAGTCAGTACTTAAAAAGAAGTGAGTTATCAAGCCATGAAAAGACATAGAGGAATCTTAAATTCATATTACTATGTGAAAGAACCCAGCCTGAAAAGGCTACATACTGTATGATTCCAATCATATGACGTTTTGGAAAAGGCAACTGTGAAGACAGAAAAAAGATCAGCTGTTTTCAGGGGTTAGGGAGGAGGGAGGAATGAATGGGCAGAAGGCAAAGGATTTTCAGGGCAGTGAAGCCATTCTGTATGATACTACAATGGTGGAATATGTCAGTATACATTTGTCCAAACTCATAGAATGTACAACACCAAGAGTGAACTCTAATGTAATCTATGGGCCTTGGGTGATGATGACGTGTCAGTGTAGGTTCATTGATTTTATGAATGTTGATGGTGGGGAGGTCGTGTGTGTGAGGGGACAGGGGTATGTGGGAATTCTCTGTACTTTCTCCTCCATTTTGCTGTGACTCTAAAACTGCTCTCAAGTCTATTAATTTAAAAATATAGAAGAAACCATTTCTAACCTAAAAATTTCAGTGGAGTTTACTGCTACGTGAGGATGATAGTTGTATAACTCAACTACCTGTATTTTATCTCTACTCTGTCAATATCAGCAGCAAATTCCTAAAGAACAACCAAAAAATGTTCCAGTTTTCCGACTCTAAGCACATAATAGGCAGAACTGGCCACTTAGATGAGGTACATATCCTTGAGAGAGGTAGAGGTATCGCAGAGGAGAACACCCAGGGACAATGATGTTGGTGATTTCTGGATGGCTGGAATGAGTAAGAGAGGATCATTTAATCTGAATATTTAAAGGAATGTATTTGCATAGCTTGACTGTGATTTGTGATGCAGAATAAATTGATCTTTGTGGGAGGGTATTGGTGATCAGGCAACCTGGCATAACCCCTGTCCTTTTACAGGCACGGATAACTAGTGCAGAATTTTCTAGCCACAAGAACAAGGCGATGAGAGATTTGTCTGAATAAAAGGTAGAGGCTAATATAATCTTTGGCTTTGGTCCACAGGGCCTCAGCATTTAGGCTCTTCAATTTCAAGCACTGATGGCTCAGACTCAGCACCACTTTGAACTTATACACAAACATCTGTTCCCCAAGGTCTCCCCACAGTGCCTGAGGGATGAGTTTTCCAGGCAACATGTATACTCTACTTGAAAAACCATCTCTCTTGTCTTCTGCATCTTCTATCCCCCAAGTAAAGAAATCTCCCCTTCTCTCAGTCCAGAAGTCTTCCCTTAATTTTTGTCATAGGATTATGGCACTTCTTTGGGGAGGAAATTTCACCTTGCTGCATATCCACCTGTCTTTACCAATCAGAGGCAGCTCAAGCATTCATAAGGAAAGAAGAATCACACAGCTGTGAAGCTTGGTATCATAACAAATTTATAGTTTCCAAACTCAGCCGGGCCCTGAATATGGCTTAGTAATTTTTTCACTGGTTTCCTTCTGACATTCCTCATTGCAAATTAAAAACTTTATTACTCCATTTAATCCCCATCTCCTCGCTAGCAGGAGATGATCTTTCATTTTAATCATGCTATTCCTTTGCCTACCTTGGCAAAGCTTAATTACTCATAAAGAGATCTCAGTTTTACCTCTTCTTCCAAGCAAACTTTTTGACCTCCACAAGTGGAATTGAGCACTTCTAGCCCTAAGGAAATAGCATGTTTTTAAGACCTTTGTTATAGCACCATCATTGATATAATCGTTTTGCATATGTCTACTCACCCCCAGAAGCTAGTAACAAAGGGGGTGCACTGACTATTTTTTATTCAGCTTTGCATCCCTAAGGCTGAACACTGCAGTGCTGGGCACGTGGAGAGCTGGAGTAGGCAGATGGCACTTTTGTTTGCCCAGAAAATTTGATTTGGGAAATCACATTTATTCCACTTCCTATTGGTTTTCTGGGTTATTATTTAGAGTATTGTAGTTTTTCCTCCCTCCCTCCCTTTAGACATAGTCCGATTTGATTAGTCATGTCTTATTTTGAGACTGATAAACAAATATTGGGAGAGGGAAGAAATCTTCCCATTTGCGAGAATTGCTAAGTTGAGGTGATGTCTTCCTGGAGCTGCCAGTGACCATCGTCTCTGATGGGGTAAGAAAGAGAAAAACGAAGATATTCCCAGAAACATCTGGGATTAATAAGAAGTCCTAAACATCCTCTCCCAACAGGGATAAAAAGTGACCTCAGAAATGGCAATTTCTAGTCCTTTCCCTATAATGAGGGCTCATGAGGGCAGGAAGGTCTGTGGAGCTCAGAAACATACCCATTTATCTCAGGCAGACTTCATAAAGGAGAGGGTAAAGGTAAACCTCTGACTTGTCCTTTCACTTGGAGTGTGTCTACTTACTCCCCTGGGAGGGTCCAGAGTGGACACTTGGAGGGACTTGCACTCCTAGTGATGGTCAGTAGCTACTTCAGACCTACTCTCCTATTGAGGACAATCAGAAAATCAGATGAAAATTTAACAAACACTGGGAGCAAACAAGGAATTGAAAAATTATTGGGCCAAGATTCAGATACAGATGGATATTGAGAGAAGCAAATTTAGAATTTAAAGATAACAAATAATAATTACACGTGTCATTATAAGAAAAAATAAAATCAAACTAGTTAAAACTAAATTGGAATTTTTTGGATGATATAACTCTGGGCACGTGTCAACCTATCATAATGCCAAATATGCCCATATTTCACGGTTTCAAATGATGTGCAGACCTCATTCTCTTTGCCTTTCAGCTCTGTTTAGTGACTAGGTACCTATAGAGTTCAGTACCTGCTATGTTCTTTGTTCGTTGTCCCATGAGGGCACAGAACTGACAAAAATCCCCTTCTGTATGGAGCTTGCATTCCAGTTGGGAAATAGAGACAATAACAAATAAATATAATAAATAAATTAACTTTATAGTCGATGAGATGGCAATAAGTGATACCAAAAGATTGAATGAGGTAAGGGGACTGGGAGCGCAGGTTGTTATTTTAAATAGGTTGGTTGGGGATACTTTTTTGAGTGGGTGATACTTGAGCAAAGACTTGAGGAAGGTGAAGGAATTGGCAATTAGGATATCCGAATGATCGTTTCAGAGAATAATGGCCCTAACATAGTGGGTGCTTTATGTCTTCTTTGAATAAATAGAGAGTAGTAGAAATTCAATCAGAAGGTAATAAAGAGTCAGATGTCCTTGTAGGTCCTTGTCGGCCGTTGTGAGGACCTTGGCTTTTACTTTCAATGAGATGGGGGCTACTGGAGGGGCAGAGGAGTGACAAGATCTAACTTTTGTTTTGAAAGGATCACTCTGGATGCTGTTGAGAACAGGCTGTAGAGGAGTCAATGTTGGAAGTAGCAAGACCACTCTGAAAATCACTGGGGGGGAATCCAGCTAATTGATGATGGTATCTCCAACCATGCATGGAGATGATGACAAGAGATACTTAGTCCACATAGGATTTGAAGGCCATCAGGATTTTATGACTGATCAGATAGTAAATCTATGAAGAATCAAGGATGACTCTCAGAATTTTAGCTTGAGTAACTGGAAGGATAGAGTTGCTATCAAGTAAGATAGGAAAGAATATAAATGGAATACTTCGGGAAAGAGAGCCAAAACTAATAGTTCCGTTTCGGACATATTAATTTGGATATGGCTATGCCACATCCTAGCAGATGTTGAGTAGGCAGTTGGATATACAAGTCTAGAGTTCAGGATAGAAATCTTGGCAGGAGATTAAAAAAAAAATTAGAGTCATCTGCATATAAAGGGTATGAAATCAAAGAGACTAGATGAAATCACCAAGAGATTGTGTGTCGTTAAAGAAGAATAGAAGATAAAAGACTGAGCCCTAGGCCAATCCAAAGTTAGGACACTAGGGAGATGAGTAAGCATCCATGGAAGAGACAGAATTAGTGACCCGTAAGGTCAGCTGATGGAGGGTTTATAGGGCCAGGGGAAGAAAGTGTATCAGCGAAGAGGGAGTGGACACCATTGTTAAAATCTGCTGAAAAATGAGGTCACTGGTCACCTTGACAGAGGCACTGTTTGGAAGCGTGCAAGAGAAGCCTGACTGGACATGGTTGGAGAGACAATAGAAAGAAGTGAGGTAAAGAGAAGTTATAATCTTTTGAGGAGTTTTGTAGGGAAGAGGAGCAGACAAATGGGGTGGTAGCTGGTGGGAAAAATGAGGTCAGAGGAGGTTTTGTTTGATACAGAAACAGATCCCACTTGACTTTTGCTTAATGTGACCTTTTTAAAAGCCAAAGATTTATCACTAAAATATCACTTTCCAAAGGTGAATTTTCAAAGGCCAGGACAAAACTCCATTTAGTGTGTATAAGCTTGGTTAAAATGTTCTTTTGCCACATTCCTTAAAAAAAACACACCTAATATATTGATTACAAGCTACTTACTGCTACATTTTGTTTTCTGATGAAAAAAAACCTGCAATATATTTACCTTTACCTGGTGATTTTAATTGAATATAGGGAACACTTCGAGAGATCCCAGAATATGGATTCGTAAAAGATAGTATAAATGCTCTGCAAAAACGTAAATTTTCTCAATGTATTTACAATGCATTGTGCTAAATTATCTTTTTCTCCATTGTACCTTGCACAAAATTGAATATATATATTAAACACATACCCTCATTTTTTAGATGAGGAAAGTGATGCTTAGTTACATACAAAAGGCAAGTTGTAGAAGACTGTACATATACTATAGTCTTCTTTCTAAAACTTCAGCTTAAATTCTAGATGTTAGGGACGACAATCTTTGGCATTTATGTTTATATTAGTTCCTTACATTCATTGCTTTGCATTATTTCATGCATATATATCCCTAGACTGGAAAATTTTTGAGAGGAAGAACTTGTGTATTGCTACTTCTTTTGCATATGTGCATCACACCAAATTTGGTACCATATGTGTTCAACATATTTGAAAAATTTGAAAAATTTATGAATAAACATACTAAAATATTATGACTGCTATCTCCTAATTAAAGCAAAGAGTAAAAATCAGAAGATAACTGACTTTAGTTATAAGATATACAGAACCCAAACCGTCTTCCTAGACATTTAGTGCATCAAAAGTTATGGAGCGGCTAAGATAATACAGCGGCTCAATCGTCTCCATCAGCTGCTTTTCTCCCTCTTATAATTAAATCACTGTGATGCTTGACAATTTTTGAAAGTATTTTTAATCTTTTTTTGGCCATATCTTTGATCATGAGACAGAAAGCTGTTTTCCTTTCTCACAGTTACCCTTCGGAGCCTTTGTTCACTGGGATAAGACAGAAGGACTTCTTTACACAAGGAGGTCAAAGGAAATGTTTGGAAAAAGGGAAATGTATAATCCTTCTGTCTTAGGATGCTAGAATGAAATTTAGTAGCAACGTACTTTTCATGTTCAGTTTTAAATTTTACCTCTTTAGTATTGGCCAAAACCCAGCACTGAGCTCTTAAACTTACTGTCTTTACGCTCATTATACCCACTCCTTTCCTGCTATTTCACATTCCTTCTCATTGCCTTTTGGTGCCAAATTTATTAATTTGTATTTTCTGACATAAAAGCTGCTGATTCTTAACTGTTCCCCTTCCCTATCTATCAGTAGTGTTTCTTGACAGTCCTGTGGGGCTAATGACAGCTCTGTAAAATAAACTTGTCACACATAGCAGTAGTTGGAGAAATAATACTTGAAGTAAATACTTGTAAAGACCTAAAACTCTTAGGACTCTGGCAGATGAAAATGGTTTTCTTTGGAAAACAGTATAATCTGAGTCAGAAAATGCCTATTCAAAAAAGTACCCTTTGTTGACATTCCTCCGCCTGTCCAGATAGGAAGATCACCTCTCTCTATAACAGGAAAGACAAGCTATGCGCATATTGCTAATAGGTTACCAAGGGAGCTGACCCACCCACAGGAACCCCAAACGTGTTTAATGATGAATTTTATAGTAGGCACTCAGGGACTGCTGTAGACTAGCTTAGTCATTGTGCTTATTTGTAACTGAGTCTCAGTTTCTTTCTCTTCAACATGAAATAGTACATTGCTTTATCCTTTTTTTTTTTTTTTATTTAGGAAATTCTCATAACTGTCTATCAACAAAAGGAAACAACACCTGAAAGCTTTTGTTAGACTAGCTTAGTCATTGTGCTTATTTGTAACTGAGTCTCAGTTTCTTTCTCTTCAACATGAAATAGTACATTGCTTTATCCTTTTTTTTTTTTATTGAGTAGGAAATTCTCATAACTGTCTATCAAATGGAACAGACACCTGAAAGCTTTTGTTTTCAAGTGTTATAAAATGCCACAGTTTCCCAGGCGTATAGAGTTTTAATAATTGGTTCTGTAATGTTGCTAAGAACTTCCCCACATTGCACAAATATTGGCAGGTTTCCACACCTTCCTCCCCTTCCTCCACTTAATTAAGAGAGCTTCATACTGAGAATGGATGAGAAAGACCACAGTCTTATGTAACAGTACGACAACTTAACCATAAGCCGACACTCATCAGGAACATTCACTGAAGGTGCTACAGCTGGCCACCTCGCCGTCTGTCTCACCAACTGCGTGAAGGGTAGCCCTCAGATGATGGCTGCTTACACATTACACATGTGTGTGGGTAGAGCTATTTCCCACCTAGTACACCTTTACTCTAACTCATTCTTTACATTCTTCCCTGGAATAAACATTTAAGTCCTAACTAAGTAAAAATCCTGCAGTAGCTTGGGATGACATGACTCCTTAGCTAGACATACATGATTTTACAGGGAAGGACCCAAGTCTATGTTGTTGCCTCATCTCCTGACACTGATCTCATGTAGTCCATGAAGCATCATACTAAGCTACTCACCGTGACTGCAGTCTGTTCTCTTTGCCCGACGTTCTTCCTCTCCTTTTGTATTTGGTGAATTTTTGCTTACTTTCAGCTCAAATATTGACACCACTCTGAAGCCTTTCCTTTTTCATGCAGAATTAGCCACTCCCTCATTTCTGTCACCATATATACGCCCCTTCTAGCATCACATTGTCATAAAGAGTTATTTGCCTGTTCCTCCACCCAAGAGTCAAAATTAGAGCTTATACATGGTTTGTCCAGCCCCAAGCACAGTGCTTGGATATCCTGAAGGCTCCTCAATGTTTAATGAATGGGTGGCTCCTGTTAGTATTTTTGTTTTAGTGCTATTTCATAAAATACTACTCCCTTATATCTGGAATACTTTTCTTCAAATATTTTATTAAATAAAACAGCATATAATTTGGGATGCCCTTTTTGTCTTAAGAACTTGAAGTTGACACATGGATGTAGAATTAGAAAAAAAGAAAGGATGATGAATGATAATTGGCCAATTCCGTGACTGTGGATTATACTATACAGCCGATGTGGAAACGTGCTCTCCCTGCAAGTCACATAAGAGGCATCAGTTCTCTAGAGAAGCAATAAAATATCCTTCTCCAGTGTTTAGGAACCTTGAATGTCACAAAGGTCTTCCTATGGGCTAAATGAAATCTTTCTTAATGAAGTTTCTGTTTCTTGGTTCATTCCTCAAGGATAATTGATAGTGGCTGAGTCTTATCAGTCAATTAACAAATAAGCAAGTGCTATTTATTGAGTTCTTACTACACGGTCACCACTGTAATTACAAAATTGGGAAGCCTAAGATGTATAAGACATCATGATTTTCCTGTTGCAGTTTCAATTTTCTTATGAGATGCCACATGGAAAAATCATTCAGGCATTAATCCAAAAATGTTTATTGAGAATCTGATTTGTTCCAGGGACTGGAACAAAGGGACTAGAGTTACAGGAAGAAGACCTGATCTCTGCAAGAAATGCAGAAAGAGAGTTTATTCTCTCCCCAAATGTACCCTTCCTGTTATGAACCCTTGCACTAAAATGTCATAAGTTTTGTTTGAAGCATGGTTGCTGACCATATTCTGTAGCTATAGTAGAGGTCATGGCTATTAGAGTAGCATAGATTGTTGCATGTATCAGTTATGTGTTGCCACGATAATACTATATAAGAAACACCCACCAATCTTAGTAGATTAAAGCAATAATGATTGATTATTACTCTCAAATTTGTGGGTAAGTTGATTCTGCTGAGCGGGGCACTCTAACGCTTACCTATGTATCTTTGGTTAGCTGCAGGTTGGCTAGGTGACTTTGCTGATATTGACTGGGCTCTCTTACTTGTCTAGGGTCTCCCCTAAGACAAATGACTAGGCTTTGCTTAATGTGTCTCATCCTCCAGCAACCTCGCCTGAGCATGTTGACATGTTATCAGGGCAAAGGCAGAAGAGGCAGACGAAGAGAGAAAGAGCAGAAATGTGGAAGGAATTTTTCGCAACTTAACTTGAATCACATTTATTCCATTGGCCAAAGCAAGTGACTTGGCCAAGCTCAGCGTCAAAGTATATACTAATGGGCATAGACACAGAAAGACATAAAAAATGTGTCCACTAATACCATGAATCTGCCACAATAGAGTAGCTAAGGCTTGAGAGGTGGGTTCCAAGCCAAAGTGACCAGAATGCTTATGTTAAAGATTTTCCAATCCTTTGCCCCTTCGAATGCAGGAGGTATGGGAGGTTGAGTTGATCTCATTTATACAGATGATGATCTGATGGATATGACTGCAGACTCACTAATTGCACATGAGCATTCTTGCAACAAGTGAGTTTTCCGGGCAAAGACAGAGGCTATAGGAGTATGAAGAACCCACCTATATCACAAATCTGGTTTCAAAGTTCATGTCTATAGTTTAGCAATCAAGACATGTCTCTGCTCCAGCTGCTGCCTCTATGGTTCTTTTTGGGAAGAGCCATTTCCCATTATCGCACTTAGTTGAGGGGCCATGATGCCTAAAAGGCCTGAGTTACTGGCACTGTTCAAGTTACATACTGTTATGGGTTGAATTGGATCCTCCAAAAAAGATATGTTGAAGATCTAACCCTCGTTATTTCAGAATGCTCTCTTATTTGGAAACAGTGTCATTATAGATGCAATTAGTTAAGATGAGATTATACTGGAGTAGGTACGATAGACCCTTATTTCAATATAACTAACGTCCTTATAAGAAGAGGCGAGAACCACAGAGAGGAGAATGCCCTGTGAAGGTACAGAGAAACACAGGGAGAAGACAACCATGAGATGACAGAGGCAGAGGTTGGAGTCAAGGACTACCAAAGATTGCTAATAACCTCCAGAAGCTAGGAGAGGGGCGTGGAACAGGTTCTCCCTCAGAGGTCTCAGAAGGAACCAACCCTGCAGACCCTTTGCTTTCAGATGTCTGGCCTCCAGAACTGTGAGAGAATACATTTCTGTGGTTTTAAGCCAACCAGTTTGTGCAAGGGTCTTTGGAATCGGGTCATGGGTAGGATTAGCCCCAGGAGAGCTGCATGGCATAGCTTTAAAACAATTCTCAAAACTCATGTCTTATTTAGGCTATTCTCCCAGGATTATTGGAGCCAATTGCTGTGCACCTCTGTTTCTAAGAGGCTGCCAGACCCAGCAATTCCAGGGTGACTGACCCATCCTAACTTTACTGTGACATTTTCGGTTACTATTCTGGCTTAAAAAAATCAAACATTTATTCTCTGAGCACCCGAGTAGGGCTGCTTGCTAACTACCCAGCTAAATAATTTTACCTTGTGAGGCTTTAAGCAAGTCCCGTTTCCTTCTGCATCCCCTCAAGCACGGTAGGCACCGCAGGATGTTTCTGTTCTCTAACTCCTTCAGTCTTTATTACAAGGACCCCCAGGAGCGCCTGCTTGCCCATCTTGTTCTCTAGTTATCATCAGGGATGAGGATTCTTGTTTTACAACCCCTAGAAGAAGACTTCACTTCTTTTTATATTCCCAAGGTGCCCAGCACACTGTCAGGAGTGTACTGGCGCTCTCCACCTGATGATTAACTGATTCTTGACCTTTCTGTCAGGCAAGCAGTTGTCATAAATCCATGGAGAAAGTTCTCCGGAGCTTTACTGGTGGTAGTGGCGTGGGGAGATGAATTAAAGGGAGGAAAAGCATTACACAGAGCTGGCAAGGCAGCTGTCTTTATGCTCCAAGTACTATCTGTCCCGGCCATTGACCAAAGGGCCCTGGAATGATTTCCATTAGAGTCACTTCTCAGTGATGTTTGAGAGATACTGGATTCTAACTGGTAAATGGGAGATGGGACATATTGGGGAGTTGGCCCAGGAGACATGTTACGTAGTATAAGTACTAACTCTTTGTTCTAGCTGTAAAGCACAGGGCAGAGGGAGGGGGAGTGGGGAAGGGCGGTTTCCGGCAAGGGGAAGTAGAGGTTTGGGGAAACAATCCCCCTTTGTTCCAGCAGCAGCCTCTGAATGACCGGAAGCAGTTGAGGGGTCTCTAGGGAGAAAGGAGGTCAGTCAGCAGGAAGGTATCAAAAGTGAAAAGGTAGAATAAGACGTGGAGGAACCAACTTTGGCAATTTCTTAGCTGATCTCTGGTGGGAGACCTGGGGTGTTTCTTTCCCCAGTTTGGTCTGACAGGTGAGCTTGTACGTCTGGATTTCTGCTTCATCCATGAAAGATTTCATATTATAGAAAATATACTACGAATACTTAATTTTTTTTTTTTTAACAGAGCCCAGGGAGCTTTTCACAGAAGCGATTAAAAAAACATCTCCAGCTTTGATCCACTCCTTTGCAATGTTTTGGTTTTAAATCAGACACTTGAGTCCTCTATAAAAATAGCAAGCAAATTTCACAACCACAGATATACATTTTAAAGCATAAATGTTCTTAAATTATATTTAGACTAAATCAGGATTAGCTTCATGTTTTTAAGTTAAAAAACCTCCTATAAATTATGAATATATTTTGATTTGGAGTAAGTAAATGACTTTTAAGCAAAGCAAGTATTTTGATGCCAACATGAAACTTTACTATAAGAAAGGTACTTTTTGGTGCCAGTGTTTTTCTTCATGTTTAAGTACGAAGAAATGTTACAATCTTTTTTTTTTTTTTTTTTTTTTCAGTACGCGGGCCTCTCACTGTTGTGGCCTCTCCCGTTGCGGAGCACAGGCTCCGGACGCGCAGGCTCAGCGGCCACGGCTCACGGGCCCAGCCGCTCCGCGGAACGTGGGATCCTCCCGGACCGGGGCACGAACCCGTGTCCCCTGCATCGGCAGGCGGACTCTCAACCACTGCGCCACCAGGGAAGCCCCAATGTTACATCTTTGAAACAGCAGGTAACCCTTGAAGCACTGACACCGCTTAACAAGGGACACATCTAGTCATTTCAGGTTTGGATCGTTTGGAAATAATCTCACGAGGTTAAGGACTCTGGAAGTGAAGGCCTCTGATTTAAAGGGATTTTAGTGTTTGCCCAGGTCTCTGTTTCGTGGAAACTGTGGTTTGCAACAACATTACTCAAGCAAGGTAGAGAATCTGCAACCTGTAAACCCCAGGTGGGTAAGATGCTCTAAATCCTTGAAGGAGCTGTGGTGAGTAACAAGCTCTCGGACATTGAATCATTTCATCCTGTTGTTGTCGTGTTACCTGGTAACCACCTTAACTATTTTCCTAGATACTCCGAGAAATTAGAAAATAACAACAGAACATTTCTTCTATGGTACTATTCAACCATCGGCCAAGAGATTGAAGAAATCTGATTTGAAGACCCTACCCCTAAAACCTCTACGACCTCTTTACTGCTCCAAGTCTAAAAATACTGTGAAGGAGATCACCAAGAAAATGAACATGTCTTGCTTTAGAAATTATAAATTAAGATGCAAATGCTTACTAGACTGAGAGATGGATTTTTCAGTGACTTCAGCCCCTTAGCTAATATTTAATCACAGATGCTACGTGGGCAGCCCATTTTCCCTCCCAAGGAAGATGGCTCACCAGAAAAATCCCTCCTGGCTATTTTGTAAGCCTCATACAATTCCCTCTGTTTTCTTGGCACTTGCTTTTCACACCTCAACCAGTTTCTTGTTTAGGACCCCCGAGGAGTCAATCTGAAGGCAGAGTGAGAGGAGGAAGGTGTCCGGTTGTTGGCAGCGGCCAATAGGGATGACCTACGTTCCTGCTGCCAATGGTTGGGCTTATCAACTTGGAGTGAGACTGCGTAGGTCATGGCAAAGAGTGTAAGACACAGAACTTGTCTACAAGAAAAGAATTTTCAAGAGGCTTTGGGAACAGTTTCTCCTACTGAAAGAAAGGCGCTATCTCTGAAGGAAAGAAAAGAGAAAGCTTCAGAAATAAAGCGTAAATTCCCTTGCATGTGTTTAGATTCTTAAGTCTGCAGGTAAACAAGGCAGCAGGGAGCATCCACACACAGGCTGAGGAAGAAGGCAAGCAGGGGGAGATTACCACCCATTACACCACTTGACATTAATTAAACAGCTTTTGAATAAAGAAGGTGTTAGATTACTTTTCTATTGCAGCCAATATTTACATTAATTATGCCAAATGCTGAAGCTGTTTTCTATAACCAAGTCATCTGCACTTGTAATCAACTCATGCATTTTTGGAGACCAACAGGTTAGGTTAGCAGAGGATGCTAGCAGGCTTTCCTCTGTGCATGTGAAATTAAAACGCGCTGCTTGAGAGAGCTAGTCCTTCGTTTCCACATCAGATACCCCTCCCGTTTCTTTCTCCCCTGTGGAATCATTAGTGAGCACGATTCTGCTAAAGCACACTGGGGTGAGGACTCAAGTCCTCCATACTCGCAGCTTGTGGCCTGGAATGTTATTTCCTGGGGCTGCAACTCTGACCAAGGGCTGACGGTTTACATAAACTGCAGGTGACTCTGGCAGTGTCCTTAGTGTTTTACTCTTTTCTCCTGTACCTATTGATTTGCAATGCTTCTAATTTTGCACCCGGTAAGATGGCAATGGATATCATTCCATAGAACCCATGCTCCCCCGCCCCCTCCTCCATCCAGGCACCTAGACCTCCTTCCAGGCACCTGTACCCACCTTATTCCTTCTCCCTGTAGATCTTTGCACATGCCAATTGCTAAACCTGGAAAGCTATTCCTTCCTCACTTTGCCTAGTTTCCTCTATTATATCTTCCCATAGGCCCATGAATCTTTTTTTACAGGACACAGCACAATGACAATTATACATTTGTAGTGTGATTATTTGACTAACTCCATTTCTCCTATTAAAATATGAGCCTCTCAGGGACAGGGGTGTGTCTATTCTGCTCCACCAACATATCTCAGGATCTCCCATTGATCTCAGAGGGCCTGGCATAAAGAAGGTCTATAAAAATACACGTGGAATAAATTTAATATATGAGTGGAGTGGATGAATGAATGAAAATAAAACCCACAAATATTGCATCCAACCAGATTATTCTTCTGCTTATAATATCCACTGGTCTTTCGATATTTTGATTACCTTCTTCCCATCATTTGAGAGAGGTCAAGTCCCGACTCCTGCATGATGTGATTTTTAACTATTAAATCCTCACCTAATCCCTTCTTTCTCCAAATTTCACATATCATGGATATACATGCCTTGCATTTATGGTAGGTTTTCCCCCTACATCTGTAAAATTTGTCTTCCTTAACTGATTGCAGGTTTATGATGACACAGAGATACTTTCTACCATGCTAAGCACAGCGTGTGACACACAGAAGATGCACAAATAAATTTGATCTATTTCTGGAATCACTGAGATTCTATCTCAAGCTATATGAAGCAATATATTTATGGCTATGAGGATAACTACTCCACTCTTTAAAAAATGGATTGGGTTGGGTTAGGAAAGAAGGATGGGGAAAATGGCACAGTGAGAAAGAGTGTATCTGTCTAGGTCTAGTCAGGAAAACATAAACCACACCAGTTACTTTAACAAATACCTGAACACAGGGAATTGGTTAAACAGGTATGAGAGAGCTGAAAAAGTGAAATGGGGGACACTAAGATAGAATAGAGATAGTAAACACAGGCAGCAATTACCATCCTCCGGGTTGGAAACAAAGTGAAAAAGTTGAGACCATTAGGATCTACAAGCTTGGAGAAGGCACTCAGTGAAGCTGGGACTCAGAGTCTACAGCTCAGCTGGTGCTGGTACACCAGAGAGGTCCCAAGGAGGCTGGTGCTGGCTGTGAGAAGAAGGTTGGAAACTGGAACCAACTGCTCCTGGAACAACCAGCTGCTGCTGGGGCAATGCTGATAAGAACAGGGAACATCCACAGGTTTCCTCTCCCTCCACCTGCCTTCTAGTCTCATCCCGATGGCAGAGCTTAGCAGCTGAGAAAAGAAACATGTACTTTGTGTCTCAGCTGTAGCATCACAGAGTAGAGTATAGATGGGAAGGCTTAGAGCTGAGAGACAACAGCTTCAAAACTGACACAGCAGGTTAGAGGAAGAATGAAAACTCCTGTTACGATAAACTGTCAAGAATGCAGATATTTGGCAAAATATATGTAACATAGTAATCCTTATTTAAGTGATAATTCAGGATTTTTTAAAAAATGACTTTTTATTAGCTAGTTTTAAAATTGATCACTCTGATATGGGAACAACCTAAGAATCCATTGATAGATGAATAGATAAAGAAGATGTGATATATATGTACAATGGAACACTACTCAGCCATAAAAAATGTAATTCTGCAATTTATGACAACATGGATGGACCTTGAGGGTATTATGCTAAGTGAAACAGTCATATGGAGAAAGACAAATACCATGTGATTTCACTCATAAGTGGCATCTAAAGCAAAACAAAACAAAACCAAACCAATGAACAAATGAAGTAAAACAAAAACAAACTCGTAGGTACAGCCAACGATTAATGGCTACCAAAGGGAATGGGGGTTTGAGGGGTGGGAAAAATGAGGGAAGGGGGTCAACTGTATGGTGATGGATGGAAACTAGATTTGTGGTGGTGATCACTGTAATGTATATAGATATTGAACTATAATGCTGTACACCTAGAACTTACATAATAAAAAATTTTAATGAAATTGATCACTTCACATAATTATTATTTTGGGACTAGTTTATTACCCTTTCCGCAGAATCATAATTAGTAAATTATCTCACCTTGGAGTATCTGGGGAAGAGAAGTTTCTAGTTTCTAGCCCCTCTAAGCCTTCCTGGCCATTCTCTGTTCCTGATGCCCTTCTACCCTCCATCCCTCAACATACTCACCCCAAATCCAATATCCACCCCTCCCTGCTTTACCCTGTGCCCCAGAAGGTTGACAGCTAGGGACTTAACACCCATACTTTCTTGCCACCTGGATTCCAGTTGGATTTGGCCAGTGGTATGCATGAGCAGATCAGAGGAGAGGATGAGAGAGACATTGGGATACATTTTCCTGATCTTGTACCTCATTTGGTTGTATTTCTGGCAGTGGCTGCCACCTCTTCTTGATTACCACACCTGTTGTGTGGTCCCTTTCCATGGCTTCATTACTCAGTGGGTTCCAATTATATTATTTCTTCTCCTTAACCTTTTTCTTCTAAAGGTAGCAGTGGCTTTCTTCTCTTGGTCTCTGAGCACCACAAATTCTCTGTCCATTCCCTTAGTACTGTCCATGCCTCTATAAGTTTTCCTTTCTTTAAAATATTTTGAATCATTGGAATTAGATTCTGTTTACTGGTAAACCTGAGTGATTCATAGGTGCACAGAAGCATTATCTAGGTGCCAGTTGCAACAACAGAAATAATGTATAGGCTTCATGTATTTATTTGTGTGACTCTTGATAAATGTTTGTTTTAATTATTGGAGCATAAGCTACATGAGGGCAGGGATGATGACTGTACCCCTCACTATATTCCCAGCAAATAACACTGCACCACACAGAATAGTTGATAGATATTAGTTAATGAGTGATTTCATCCATTCAATAAATATTTATTGTATTTATTATATACTAAGTACACGAATTGACATTGGGAGTACTATAGTGGGGAGGCAAGGGGCTATGTGGAAGAGGTCTCATGATAAAGGAATCGAGAATTATGGTGGAATAGCTGGCTGTGTTTGGAGTTACTTTGGATGGGTGGTCAGGGAGTGTCTCTGTGAAAGGTGATATTTGAACAAAAACTCAAATAAGGAACAAGCAAACTAAATGAAATGAGAGATGAACAGCTTCCACTAAAACCTGCAATAGCCAAGTGTACTACCATGGAAAATCATCAGTTCACGAAGAAAGACAGCAAGAAAAGAAGAAAGAAACAAGGGAACTATAAAACAGCCAGGAAAGGATTAATAAGATGACATTAATAAGTCCTTACCTATCAATAATTACTTTAAATGTAGATGGATTAAATTCTTCAGTCAAAAGGCATAGGGTGGCTGAACAGATTAAAAGACAAGACCCAATTATATTCTGCTTACAAGAGATTCACTTCAGCTTTAAGGACTCTCACTGGCTCAAAGTGCAGGAGAGGAAAAAAATATTCCACACAAATGTAAACAAAAAGAGAGCAGGGGTAGCTATATTATATCATATCAGACAAAGTAGACTTGAAGTCAAAAACTGTAAAAAGAGACAATGAAGGTCATTACATAATGATAAAGGATCAATTCATCAGGTGGATATAACAATTTAAAAAATATAATTTTTCCTCTAAGTTTATAAACAAGAGAAGGGTCCTGACTATCTAACTCCTATTCAACATAGTCCTGGAAGTCTTAGTCAGAGATATTTGGCAAGAAAGAGAAATAAGTGGCATCCACATCAGAAAGGAAAAAGTAAAATTGTCTGTCTGCGGACAATATGATCTTATATAGAGAAAAATTCTAAAGATTCCACAAAAAAACCCTGTCACAACTGATAAGCAAATTCAGTAAAGCTGAAGGATATGAAATCAACATACAAAAATCAGTTGCATTTCTATACACTAATAAAAAATTTTCTATCTGAAAAAGAAATAAAGAAAACCATCCCATTTACAATAGCATTAAAAATAATAGAATACTTAGGAATAAATTTAACCAAGGAGGTGAAAGACCTGTACATTCAAAACTTTAAGACACTTATGAAAGAAATTGAAGAAGGCACAAATAAATGAAAAGTATCCTGTGTTCATGTATTGGAGGAATTAATATTGTTAAAATGCCCATACTGCCCAAAGGCATCTAGAGATTCAATGCAATCCCTATCAAAATTTCAGTGAAATTTTTCACAGAAATAGAAAAAAATATTACCAAAATTTGTATGAAACCACAAAAGATCCCAAATAGCCAAAGCAATCCTGAGAAGGAGGAACAAAGCAGGAGGCACACACTTCCTGATTTCAATCTTTGTTACAAAGCTATAGTATGGTATTGATATAAAAACAGACACATAGACCAATGGAACAGAATCAATAGCCTAGAAATAAAACCATGCATATATGGTCAACTATACAGTCAACTAATATTTGACATGGGGGCCAAGAATATTCGATGGGGAAAGTTGATAATTGGTGTTAGTAAAACTGAATATTCACATGCAAAAGAATGAAATTGGACTCCTATCTTTCATCATTCACAAAAAATTAACTGGAAATGGATGAAAGACTTAAATGTAAAACCTAAAACCATAAAACTCCTGTAACAAAACACAGGGAAAAATACCTTGATATTGGTCTTGGCAATGATTTCTTTGATAAGCAACAAAGCAAAATCAAGTGAGGCTGCAACAAACTACAAAGTTAATGCACAGCAAAAGAAATAGTCAACAAAATGAAAAGATAACCTATAGAATTGGAGAAAATATTTGTAAATCATCTATTTGATAAGGGGTTAATATTCAAAATATATAAGGGATTTGTACAACTCCATAGCAGAAAAACAATCTGATGAAAAATGGGCAGAGGTTTTGAACAGACATTTTTCCAAGGAAGACATACAAATAGCCAACAGGTACATGAAAAGATGTTCGACATCACTAATTGTCAAGGAAATGCAAATCAAACCCCAAATGAGATATCACCGCACACCTGTTACAATGTTATCACCAAAAAGAACAAACATAACAAGTGTTGGTGAGGGTGTGGAGAAACGGGAACCCTTGTACACTGTTGGTGGGAATGTAAACTGCTACATTCACTATGAAAAAGAGTATGGAGTTTCCTCCAAAAACTAAAAATAGAACTACTGTATGATCCAGCAGTCCCACCTGTGGGTATATATACTGAGGAAATGAAATCACTATTTAAAGAGATATCTACACCACCATGTTCATTGCAGCATTATTCAAAATAGCTAAGACATGGAAACAACCTAAGCATCTGTCACGGATGAATGAATAAAGAAGATGTACTATGTGTGTGTGTATGTGTGTGTATGTATATATATATATATATATATATATATACACACACATACACACACACACACACAATGGAATATTATTCAGCCATAAGAGAGAAGGAAATCTTACCATTTGTGACAACATGATTGGATCTTGAGGGCATTATGCTAAGCAAAACAAGTCAAACAGAGGAAGAAAAATAGTGTATGTCCTCTTTTATATGTGGAATCTAAGAAAGCAGAACCCATAGAAATAGAGAGTAGAACGGTGGTTGCCAGGGACTGAGGTGGTGGAGGAATTGGAGAGATGTTGGTCAAGGTGTAGACCCTCCAGCTATAAGATGAATAAGTTCTAAGATGAATAAGGCATGCTGACTTTAGTTAATAAGACTGTATAATATACTTGAAAGTTGCTAAGACTGTAGATCTTAAATGCTATAAACACACAGCAAAAAATGGTAATTATGTGAGGTGATAGAGGTGTTGACCAATGTTATTGTGGTGTTTCACAACATATATGTGTATCAAATCATCACACTGTACACCTTAAACTTACATATGTTATACGCCAATTATTTTTCAGTAGAGCTGGAGAAATATAAATTTAAAGCAAATGATCATCCATTTCTTTTACGGAAAGTAATATATTTGATGATTCCTGACAGGAGTAAGAGAACAGAATCGACAACATTAAGAACCTTAAAAAAAAAACCCAACCAACCAATGAAAAAAAACCTGCAATGGAAAGATATTATGCCAGGCATTGATATTGAAAAAGTACAAGAACTTCATGGCTAGTAACATGAACAGCAATTAGTATTCAAATGGCAAAGGCAAAGGTTATTACTAAATACTCAATAAATGATGCAGATGATGTATGCTAAAAGAGTCTGAAGAAGGTAAGAATGCTGGAGAAATAATTGAGGCAGAGATATAACTCAAGCTTGACATTGCATTTAGATATACATATAGGAGAAGGATATCATCAGGAAAGTAAAAACTCCAGCAAAGATCTAGAAGTTGAGATGCTGTTGTTGTAGAGAGAGAGAGTGAAGAAAAATAGAAGGGCAGGTATACAGAGACAGGAAAACCACATGCCCTCAACTTAATTATGCATAATCATTCTTAGAAGTAGAATGTGGAAGAATTACTTTGTGGTAGGATTGACAACTCTGCCTCAATTCTTTTTTGTCTTAATCCTAGTCATATTATTCTAGCTCACCCTTGGGAAAGTATATCTTGTGATCTAGAATAGCAAAGAGAAGGAAGAACCAGAGGATGGAACCAAACCAGTGTCAAGAAAGAATATAAGATCAAAACAAGGAAACCAAGATGAAGGAGCAGGCTTGAACATTGAACACAAAGACAAGAAGTTCCAGAGCTAGGTTGCAATGGATGCTGTGGCATGCTTTCCAGATATTTAACCTTTTACTCCTAAAAGTAGCAGTGGCTTTTCCGTATAAATATATATATAGTCATGAATCCCTTGAATGTGGGCTTGTTTGAAAAGTGCTTCTGGTCCTCTTCAGAGAAAGGATCTTCTATAAACCCTATTTGCCACTTTTGCATGGTTTTTTGAGTTTGCCAGGACCTGTGGGTTTCTATGTCTCCTGGGATATCCTGAGTGTGAGGTAACATACTTCCCAAACTAGCCGTAAACAACCCAACCAGCCCTAGGCCTTCCAAGATTGTGGGTAAAATTTAAACCTGAGCGTCACAGTCAGAATTAGAGCCAGAATACACCGAGTGTTATAAATTCTCCTATTCACAATATTGTTTCAGACTTTGCAAAATGGTATCTAATTTCATCATATGTCTTCCCACAGTGACAGTGATGTAAGGCTCTACATATCGGAATGAAAGGTAGACTGGATTTTAGAACTAGACAGAGAAAAAGCTTCATTGTATTTAGGGCATAAATCACAAGTGTGGCCTAAGTATTGATAATGCATCAGTTTATTTTATAATAAATAAAAATGCTTAGAGGTGATGGAGTGCTTTTCATCCAGAGAGCATTTTATGAACATTGACTAATTTATCATTATTTGCAAACCAATTAATTTTCACTACCCCGAGGTAGAAATTGTAATTACACCAGACTGGCAGATGGGAAAAAAGAAATTGGGGAGAGAATAAAAAAGAATTGTGAGTTTGATAGTCCTGAATTACATGGATATTTACTGTTCAATTCAAATACCATACAATAAAATTTGCAGTGGATATTTTGGCAAGACACTATTTCAGGTCTTACCTGAAATAGGTAAGGCCCCCAACATACTCTCACCTTCCCTTCCTCCTTCACTTATTTATTTACTCAATTAATCCCTTTAACAAATGTTTCTTGAGCACTGTGTCAGGTATTAAAAATATAAACTTAGGTACGATGTATTAGTAGTTCTTAAGAAGCTCACGGTCCTCTAAACGAAACAAGTATGTAAGCAAACAATGGCCAAGTGGTGTTGTAGGGACTCTCAGATAAGCAAGAAGTGACTTACCAAGTTGAAACAGGGAATTGAGGACAGTAAAATCTTCCCAGGTACAGATGTTGCTTCCACTGAGTCTTGAGGGATGACTGATATTTATTATACAGATATGGTGGCAAAGGGTAGCCAAGACAGAAGAAACGTTACGCTTGAAAATTCAGATGTATGAAAGATCACAAACTTTTAAGGGGACACAAGCAATTCTTAAGGGCTATGATACAAGTATAGGTTGAAGGTGCAGGAGGATATAAAATTAGAAGGTAGACAGGAACAGTATCATTGTAGCATGTGAGTTAGACGTTAACCTGAAGGCCAATGGGATGTCATATTATTATTTCACAGTCTTTCAGAAATTCTGGTCCAGTAATCTGAAGCAGGATCTGAGAATCTATGTTTTAAACAAAAGCCCCTAGTTCTTCAGATGCAGGTGACCTTCGGCTATGCTTTGAGAAATTGATATAGGTGATGGTGAGTTATTGAAGGAACTTCTCTAAGGAAACATAATCAGATTTATATTTTAGAACAATAATTCTTATAGTAATGTGAAGGATGGATTAGGAGAGGCTGCAAATGAGGCAAAAGTTGGGAGGGGAGACTGAAATCTACTTTAACTGTTCAAGAAGGAAAGAGGGCAATTTGATCTAACGTAGCTGAGAGGGTTTAGGAAGGAGAGGTTAATTTGGAGGATATTTAGGAAGAGGGTTGGGGATTGATTTAAGGTGAGGGGATGGAGAGAAAAGAGTTTAGGATTACTCCTAAGTTTTTAAAACAAGGTGATACAATCGTTCTGGAAGGAGAGAACATTTCCACTTACACTTACTGCCTCCTAAGTCTGTGCTTGAAGAAAACAAATTTGTGTTTAAAACTTAGATGTGCTCATGATCTGTGTGGAGCAAAATTAATGGCTACAATGGGCTGCAATTCCACCATTTGAATAGTAAGAAAGATGAAGTCATTTTATTTTTTGGATTGTAAAAGGGAGACACCAGAGTCAGGGTGACTAGTTAGTTGGCTGTTAGGATTATCAGTGAGGTTATGAATGTCATTGTAATAAACAATAGGAGGGGAATCAAATTTTAGAAACATTTCAAAAGAAGAATTGACAGGGCTTTACCACTAGTTAAAGATGGTTAATGAGGGAGATGAAAGAGAAAATTAATATTTCAAGCCAAATATTGGAAAGAAGTTGAAGTTGATGATGAAATAGAGTAATTGATAAAGAGGAGAGTGGGATAAAGGGTGGGTGAGCATCTGGGTTTAATTTTGGGTTCAAATAATGACCTTGAGCTGTTAGTGGGGTATTCAAGGGAATGAAGACTCAATAGGCACTTGAAGCTACTGAACCGGATCTCAGATGAAAGGTTTATGTACCGGTTGCACTGACCTCAGGCCCTAATCATGACACTGCTTCAGGAGGAGAAGCTGGAATTACTACCAGTTACTGTACAGTGGCCAGCTAGTCCATGGGTTTGTCAGAGGACACAGCTATTTACAACCCTGGAAAATCTGCCTCCTGTTGATTTCCTTCCAATTGCTGAAATAAGAATAGTGTAGAATATTAATCAAGAATATGTGTGTAATATTCTTGGAGGTGAATCCTTTCTTATTCTTATATAGAAAGTCTGTAACTCAGAGTTCTTTTTCTTTTGTGTTCCACCAGCAGCAGTAACTAAATAACTGTCTTCAAAAACATATGTGTTTAGATGAGTTCTTCAAGGCGAAAGTTATCCTCAAACCTACAGGGGTAAACCTCAAATGATTTCCTGTTTCAAATAAAAGGGTTGAGAGACTTATCTAAGCCCAGGTCATTTAGAGTGGACTTACATAAGAATATAAACATAGTTTTAACCACTTCTAATTTCTTTGCTTAAAAAAATCATATTCATCCTTATACCAAGTTAAATCGTCTATCCTATATAGATTGAAAATGATAAAGAATGCTGCCAGAGTCTAATTACTGATTATGGGACTTAGGACAAGCAGTTATAGGAAAGGCTATTTCATAGTTACTTTATGTTTTTTGTTTGTTTGTTTTTTGTTTTTCAGAAGGAAGGAAACTTACTCCATTCTCAACCCGGTGAAACATTTACAAATGTTTCAAATGCATTGGTACTGTGGGTTTGCTAGTGATAAAATCTTCTCTAGTGAATTCCAATTATTCTCTTCCAGGCTATTTTGAAAGGATTGTAAATCTGTTTCATGGTCTCCATGTTTTCAAAGTGGTTTCCACTAATTTATTTCAATCCAAATTAGAACTTTTTGACCTGGATGTGCCAGGGTGCTATAATTTTAGCTATTTCAGACAATCAAGGGGCATAATTGCGAATACTTCAATTAGCGGATGAAAACAAATTACTGTAGATTTTAAAACTCACTTGCTTTCTATCTAAAGAATTTCTATGAATAAGCCATGAAAGGATTTTCTAAAAACATTTACCAGCTGAGCAAGTGTTACATGCTTGTTCTCTGATGACATCTTTACCCCAAAACTGCAATGGGAAAGCAATTTACCGATAAGCACCTATAGATTATTGTCTATAATCATGGGCTTGAAACCAGAGAACACTCCTTTATGTGTATTAGAGTAATTTTGTTGAATGAATGAATGGATGAATGAATGACTCTTCCCCATTTCTTATTTAAAGAATTTACTAAAACTTTTTTGAATTTTATTTTGCTGCTTACACATTTCTGTACAAATCCCTACGTTAGTGAGAAAGCAATGATGCTACAAATCCCTATTTTACATTTCGTATCACAGTGTGAACCACCCTCACATACATGATCTCATTTGTACTTTAACTAGGTGCAAGATACTCAATGGTACCAATACCACACTAGTGAATTTGTGTTTCAGATATTTTCCATATGCTTCACAGAAATCTTAATTCAGACTGATTACAAATGTGAACTCCAGCATTAATCATTAGGCCATTAATCTTAATAACTATGATGTGTTGTTACTGCATGTCAAGTAGATAATAAATGGTGACGACCATTTAATATAGAATAGCATGCTGCTCATCATGTCGTTTGGGCTCTGTCTCACTTAATCTTATAGCTGTGAATTCATACTGGAGGTTCTCATCATTTGAAAGAGAAAGAAACGATGGGTAACCCATTATTTGTATACTTATAACGACATGAGCAATGATAAATTTTAATAGGATCATACTTGGTATATTAGCTAAATATACGGAATGAAATTTACTGGAAATTACCTATAGATAACTCTTGACTAGACTCAAAAGATGTTACAGTTGACAATTTTTGCAATATTCCTGGACACAGACTACTACAAAGCAATGTGCTAAGCATGATGGGAAATATAAACTAGAGCAAACCCCTTGATATTCTTGAGGTATTTACTCTGTGTCTATATAAACTTTAATTTTAGTGATAACTGTTTTTCTTATCTTGGGGCCCGTGGGTGATCCTCAGGGATCTGTAAAATCTTGAACTTGTGCGAAAAATTGTGTTTGTATATAAAAACTTTTTTCTGAGATGAGTACTGTTTCATCAATTCACCAAAGTTTTCTTAATCTCAAAAGGGTTGAGAACTACTGAACTAGATATATAATTTCCTTCATAAAATACAGGCAATGACTTTCATACCTGTAATGGATATATAAATATGAATCTAAAGTAATTTACATAACAAATACCAGGATTTTCTGTTGAATAATACTTCTGTCAAAGTAAGAAAACTCACAGTCTCAATTTTCTCTCCAGTTTTAGCTATCGCTTGTTATGTGCTTACTGTTCTGGCTGCAGCCTTCACTGTAACAGTTTCACAAATCTCTCGTTTCCACACAAAGTATATGGTACCCTATCCACATCGTCGATTTGATTCACTACCAATTTCAACATTTCACTTTGTTTGTTAATCTAAAGATCTCGACTCTGTTTAAACTGGCACAAAGAATTGGCTTTATTTTCAAAATCATTTTAAAAGAATCACTTCACAGGAGTTTATATATTTAGAGTGATGGGTGGAGAACACAAAAAACTGCATTGAGATATGGATGCTGGGCAGTTATATAAGTTTGCTCATTACCTGAGTAATTTGCTTCTTCATAGCAATCTTACATCATATACTATTCATTTTTTTTTACGTTAGAAAAAGTGCATCTCATGTGACTCATTACTTCTCTGTGTCTCTCATAATTGTTGAAATGATAAAGTTAAATCCAGAAAGACAGTGGTCTTCTGTAGTCCTAAAGTAATGAGATGACTGTAAATAATGACTGATTAAGAAAGAAACAACAACCAAATGACAATTGGCAGTAAAATAATAATAATCTCTTTCGGTTTTAAAATGAGCTCTGATGGCAATTCCAAAGAGGAATTTTTAAAAATGTTTTCAGCAATGGTAACCACGTTATAATAAATATGTAGACACTCCCTAGGGTTTACTTTAAAGAAAAGTATCTATTGCATATACAAATACAATGTTTTGTTTAAAGGAAAATTATCCTAAAAAGGTTATGAAGAAGTGCCATAGCATTTCAAATATTTGGGGATGACTTCCTCTGGTGAAATAGTGATGGTAGCTATTGAGAGATACAATTAGATCTGAGCTTTGAAAATTTCTAGGGTAGGGAGAGTGGAGAAGAGTATACAGAATAAGTACATGCCCAGAGGAAGGAAAATGCCAGGCATTTCAACATGATAATATGTTTGCTTGGAGCTATTTGTGTAGGAAAGTAAGAAACAATAAATCTGGAAAATTAGGTTGAGATCACATTGTAAAGTCTAATTCCAAATCTTCTGGGCATTTTGTACCCGCCAAGGTTAAGATTGTTTTTTTCCTTTGACCCCTAGTAACACTTTGTATCTGTACTATTCATAAGCATTTATTATTTGTATCTTTTTACCATCAGATACCTTTTCATATATGTCATTTCTCCAACTAGATTGTAAGTATTTTTTTAACGGAAGAGCCCCTTTTATCTTTGTTTGCAAGCTGTGTGGCCTAAGTTTTCAGCATATTATAGTTAACCAAACAAATACGTGTGGATAGAAAACTGTCTTGTACTTTTGAAAAGTTATCCATGTTGTAGAATCAATCTACATAGCACAATCCCACCTTACTCTCTTCAATCACATCAGAAACAAGGAGGTATTACATGGGATAGGAGAAAGCTTACTGGCTTAGGTTTATATTCAGGGTTCTAATTCCAGTTATATTACTGGCTTTCTTCTGGACCTAGGCTTCCTGGATCCTCTGCTGTCTCATTTTTAAAGTTGGGTTATTACTATCTGTCTTTTATTTAAAAAGAATTTTCTCACAGTTAGAGCTGACCAATAACAAAAAAGGTAGAGTACTTTAAATAAGAGATGGATGACCACATGCCTGACAGGGTATAGAAAGGACTGCCCTGCACAAGAGAGAACCTCTCTGCAGTGCCAGCGAACTTAAAGATTGCATAATTTCATTATTTTAAGTGATAAACAGCAAAAGCTCAACAAATAGTGACAGTAGCTGCAGGTCAAAGGCTGACCTTTAATCCAGTACCACGAAAAAAGAACATTCGAGCACACTCTGGTCTGCTAAGCCACGTTGGCATAAAGACAACAGTCATAAAGATCCAGGTCAAGGAACTGTAACGATTAACCTCTCTGGATGGCAATTTCTTCACCTGTAAAATAGAAGAGATGGTGTGGCAACCATCAAGACGCTTCTAGCTCTAAGCCTGTTTAGAATTCTTCAGCTCCTAAAGCGTTTCTGCTGGAAAAAATGGGGGAAAGTCTAATTTTGCCCTCTCCTGGTGGAATAGCAGAGCTGGCTTGCGCAGCCTGGCCAGAGAAGATTGTTAAATTACCACGAATTTAGTAAGCCAGTTGACATCACGTTGGTAGCTGGAAATGAGCCAGATTACACCACAGAAATCAGCAGCTCGACAAATCAGGACCCCTCCCCAAGAGGTGGCTTTTTAAACTTTTACCAGCGCATCATTGGTCTTACTTGATCATGCCATCCTGAAAGTGAGAATTATTCAGCTGTGGATAGCAAAAAGGATAGAAGACTGACATGGCTGCTTGGAAATACTGTAGCATCAGAGAACACCCAGCAGGAACAAGGCATTGTGGTCAGAAAACAGAAGGCATTTAGGTAGGGGAGAACAGACTTCTGACATGAACGACTACAAAGTACAGATTTGTTAAGAGCCTCTGAGTAGTAGTCCTGATATCACAACGCAAATGTGGCAGGGGACATTGAGTCTACTTAACAAGCTTAATTAATACAATATGTAATTGTGTATATTCAAATTAAAAGCATAGATTCTATTGTTATTGATCTGAGTATGGGTATGATAGCTCTATCAACATATTTTAATAATTAGTCTGGTTAGCAGATATATATATATTTTTACTCTTTTTTTAATTGAAGTATACTTGATTTACAATGTCATGTTAGTTTCAGCATGAGTTCATGATTGCCACATCTGGTAATCTTATGACATTTTTTCCCTCAAAATCTATTTCTTTTTTTTTTTTTTTTTTTTTTTTATGTGGTACGCGGGCCTCTCACTGTTATGGCCTCTCCCGTTGCGGAGCACAGGCTCCGGACGCGCAGGCTCAGCGGCCACGGCTCACGGGCCCAGCCGCTCCGCGGCATGTGGGATCTTCCCGGACCGGGGCACGAACCCGTGTCCCCTGCATCGGCAGGCGGACTCTCAACCACTGCGCCACCAGTGAAGCCCAAAATCTATTTCTTTATGGTCAAAATTACATTAAAATACTTTTTCCTACAGTTTGTTATTTTATTTTCAAGAATACTTGAGTTTCATTTGAAAATCTTAGACCATTATATTTTCAAGTGGAAACAGTCTGGGCCAATAGAAATCAATATAAATAACTAACTTTTAATATGTTCTTGCTACATCCCAGACCTTGTGCTGGATTTTATATAAATGTTATTTAATGTATATGGCAACCCAGTGAGGTAGGTACTTGTTATGTGCTGAATCGTGTGTTTCTCTAAATCATACGTTGATGTCCAAATCCGCAATACATCAGAATGTGACTGTATTTGGAGATAGGCCTTTAAAGAGGTAATCAAGGTAAAATGAAGTCACTTGGTGGGCTCTAATCCAGTAAAAGTGGTGTCTCTATGCATGATCAACACACAGACAGGCAAACATGTGAAGACAAAGGGAGAAGATGGCCATCTACAAGCCAAGAAGAGAGCCCTCAGAATTAAACCAACCCTGCTGACACCTTGACCTTGGATTTCTAGCCTCAAAAATTGTGGGAAAAATTTTGTTATTTAAGCCACCCAGTCTATGTTATTTTGTTATGGTAGCCCCAGTAGACCAGTAAAGTACTATTATTATTTCCATTTACATATGAATAATCTAAGGTTTAAAGAGATTAGACAAAGTGTCACATGGATAGAAAGTGACTGAGTAGAGACTCAGACTATAGTTATTTGCTAAGCAAATATCTCTTTATCGCATACCATGTACCAGGCACTATTATATCTAAAGGTACAAATATTGTAAAAAATTCCAAAAATAGATCAGGATTAAGGCTTCCAAACTGTAATAGTTGAATAGTCCTTGCATCAAAGTCAAGCACTGTGTGAAATCATTGTACATGTCATGTGCCTGTTGACAGTGATGGTGGTCTCAGGCTTCCTGCCATGTCCTTCCTGGCGTTACAGTGTATTTTTACTGACTGTCCCCATTGTCCTCAGAAACACAGGGAAGACGAACAAATCCTTTGCCAAAAAAAAAAAAAAAAAAAAAAAAAAGGAATTCTTCACAGATAATGTTGGGAGATTCTCTTTAACACTGTTTTAGAGCTTCCCATTATATATTAATTAGCATATTAAAGATTCTAGAGTAAGGAAATGTCTTTATCTTTGTCTAGACCTGTGTTTCCTAACTTGACTGATCATAAGAACTTCATTTTCTGAAACAGCTATTTACATTCTGTAGCACTAGTGTTCCTCAGTACACATTAGAAACATGCTCACCTAGAGGGAAGAGATATGGGAACATATGTGTATGTATAACTGATTCACTTGGTTATAAAGCAGAAACTAACACCCCACTGTAAAGCAATTATACTCCAATAAAGATGTTAAAAACAAACAAACAGACAAACATCCTCACCTAGAAGCGATGGAGGCATTAGCTAGAGCCACAGTGGTAATCAGACTACAATATATGTGCCTCAAAGTTGGGAGATTCTCTTTAACACTGTTTTAGAGCTTCCCATTATATATTAATTAGCATATTAAAGATTCTAGAGTAAGGAAATGTCTTTATCTTTGTCTAGACCTGTGTTTCCTAACTTGACTGATCATAAGAACTTCATTTTCTGAAACAGCTATTTACATTCTGTAGCACTAGTGTTCCTCAGTACACATTAGAAACATGCTCACCTAGAGGGAAGAGATATGGGAACATATGTGTATGTATAACTGATTCACTTGGTTATAAAGCAGAAACTAACACACCACTGTAAAGCAATTATACTCCAATAAAGATGTTAAAAACAAACAAACAGACAAACATGCTCACCTAGAAGCGATGGAGGCATTAGCTAGAGCCACAGTGGTAATCAGACTACAATATATGTGCATCAAATCAACACATTGGACATCTTAAACTTATACAAGGTTATATGTCAATTATATCTCAATAAACCTGGAAAAAATGCTCACAGAGGTAATAGGCTCTTTGAAGTATGAGGGTGTTAATACTGAATCTTCTATTTCAATACTGAATCTTTTATTTCACAATTAGGTATTCGAACTGAAGTAAAACAATTAGAAACCCATTATAATTTATATCATTATTTTAAAATCTTACAAATACCAAGCATACATGTTCAGTCCAAACTAAGAATTTCTAAATCTATAAACAATGAATTCTGGAGAGGGTGTGGAGAAAAGGGAACCCTCTTGCACTGTTGGTGGGAATGTAAATTGGTACAGCTACTATGGAATTTATATCATTATTTTAAAATCTCACAAATACCAAGCATACATGTTCAGTCCAAACTAAGAATTTCTAAATCTATAAACAATGAATTCTGGAGAGGGTGTGGAGAAAAGGGAACCCTCTTGCACTGTTGGTGGGAATGCAAATTGATACAGCCACTATGGAGAACAGTATGGAGGTTCCTTAAAAAACTAAAAATAGAATTACCATATGACCCAGCAAATCCAATACTGGGCGTATATCCAGAGAAAACCATAACTCAAAAAGACACATGCACCCCAATGTTCACTGCAGCACTATTTACAATAGCCAGGTCATGGAAACAACCTAAATGTCCATCAATAGATGAATGGATAAAGAAGTTGTGGTACATATATACAATGGAATATTACTGAGCCATAAAAAGGAACGAAACTGGGTCATTTGTAGAGACGTGGTTGGATGTAGAGACTGTCATTCAGAGTGAAGGAAGTCAGAAAGAGAAAAACAAATATCATATGTTAATGCAAATATGTGGAATCTAGAAAAATGGAACAGATGAACCATTTGCAAGGTTTGCAAGGCAGAAATAGAGACACACAAATGTAGAGAACAAATGTATGGACACCGAGCGGGGAAAGCGGGGGGTGGTGGTGGGGTGAACTGGGAGACTGGGATTGACTCATGCACCCCAATGTTCACTGCAGCACTATTTACAATAGCCAGGTCATGGAAACAACCTAAATGTCCATCAATAGATGAATGGATAAAGAAGTTGTGGTACATATATACAATGGAATATTACTGAGCCATAAAAAGGAACGAAACTGGGTCATTTGTAGAGACGTGGTTGGATGTAGAGACTGTCATTCAGAGTGAAGGAAGTCAGAAAGAGAAAAACAAATATCATATGTTAATGCAAATATGTGGAATCTAGAAAAATGGAACAGATGAACCATTTGCAAGGTTTGCAAGGCAGAAATAGAGACACACAAATGTAGAGAACAAATGTATGGACACCGAGCGGGGAAAGCGGGGGGTGGTGGTGGGGTGAACTGGGAGACTGGGATTGACTTCTATACACTAATATGTAAAAGATAGATAACTAATAAGAACAAAAAAAAAGAATTTCTAAAGAGCAGTTTATGTTTAAATGGGAAAAATATTAAGCATGGTTATATGCAGTACAAATTAGTTTTAACAAAACAAACTTACATCTACATCTGAGGATCAGCTGTATCAAACTCATTAATCTGAATGAAAAGTTTTAAAATTTTCAACACAATAATTTTCATGTTTTTCCATTGCATCTAAGATAATGCTATCTCTATGACAGAGAGGATGAGGACATATTTTGTTGAAAGCTAAACATGGTAAAAAATTATGTGGATATTACCTGGCATCTTATGCCTCATCTTTAAAATTGATTTTTAGAGAAAATCTGTAAGCTAACAGTAATTTTCTAAGCTATAATGTGTTAGGGGTAGCTAGGCAAATGACTTGCAAAACCCAGAGAAATTGTGGCTTGGTAATTTTTTTTAGAATCTGTAAATATCACATTCTACTTGTTTCTACGTCTGCCTGTATTTACAAACACCAGCCCCAGCTCACAGGCAGACTTAACCCATGTTCTTTCTGAGGTTGGTGGGTCCAGCATCAGTCCTGTGCTCAATGATTTTGAAATGACATTACTTCACACATGTCTTATTTAAGAAAATTCAGAAATTTAAAAGGAGATATTCAGACTCATTCATTTTGGGGACTTTGCTGGTGGTCCAGTGGTAAAGAATCCACCTTCCGATGCAGGGGACATGGGTTTGACCCCTGGTCAGGGAACTAAGATCCCACAGGCCACGGGGCAACTAAGCCCGTGCGCCACAACTACTGAGCTCGTGCACCTCAACTAGAGCCTTCCTGCTGTAAACTACAAAGCCCACGTGCTCTGTAGCCCTCGCGCCACAACTAGAGAAGAGAAAACCCGCACGCCACAACTAGAGAGAAGCTTGCGCCACAACAAAAGATCCTGCACGCCACAACTAAGACCCTGATGCAACCAAAAATAAATAAATCTTAAAAAAAAAGACATACATTTTACAAAGACATTGCAAACTCAAAAAAAAAATCATTTTATAGAGAAACCAATTGTAAGTTTTCCTTATATATCCTTTCAAATATAGCCCAATTTACACACAACTTTCCAAGAAAGTATTTGTTGCTTAGAGTGAGGTACATCATCATAATATTAGATTTTCTCCCATAATTATTTTGCATATATTCAATTATGATTTATATTTAGCCTTTAGGGCACAGAAACTTAAACTGTTTTAAAGTTATAATTATTTTGTGCCATACATAGAATTTTAATTAATGGGATAACCCCATACAGTCTAAATTATGATCTTTACTATATTGCAATGGTTATATACTTGAGGAAAGGACTAAAAGTATTTAAAAATAAATGCCTGATTAATTAGAGATAAAATATTCATGTATGTAGAAGTAATTTAATGCCTTCTAAGGCAATTTTTTTTGTAGATCAGAGAAAGCTAATGTGATACTAGTTGTAAACAATTCTCTTATACATATTAATAGTCCCTAATAAGAAAGTAGATTACATGCTATTTTAATAAATTATAACAGTATTCTTTACATTACATAATGGTTAAATACAGAGAATAATTATTTTTAAAAAATGATTAAAATTCAGACATATTTCCTTAAAGTAATTTTAAACCTAATTACTGCGTTTTGAGCTTTCTAAAATTTTATTTTATCTATTAATGTGATTACCTAAATTTCACTTACTTACATGTAGGCAAAGAGACATATATAAATGAAAATACCTCTAGAGTATATAGAACTTGATAGAAAGCTAAATCCTGTGTAACCTAATTACATTTTATAATAATAAAATTTTAATAAAAAATTGGGAGATACTCTGTTAGAGTAATTTTTTGGTTTTGCTAAGAAAAAAAGCTACATCTTTTGCTTAATATATTTCAATGCTTACCTTTTTTTCCTGAAATCGCAAAAAAATGTATTTAAAATATTGTTTATTTTGTGGTTTAAGAACTTTTAGAAACATTTCTGATGGGGCATGTTGCTAATTTGAAAATGGAATTACTCAAACAAGGATAGATTTTGTTTTTTGTTTGTTTGTTTTTTATGTTAGATTTTCCACAGGCTGGATTTCATGTTAAAGAAAATAACAAAGAAACAAAAAAATCAATGTTTCCTAGGTCTTCCTTAGTTCTAGAGTAAATATAAATTTGGCTGTCCAGCATTCCATTTGGGGGAAATCACCTGTTCCCCTTCCTAAAGATAGCCTGCCCCATCATGTGACCCTGATGTGTTTACCCTGCACCTCACCTCAGGCTCTTAGGGAGGGGCCCCTCATTAGTTTAAATGCTAAATTTGGCTTTTAAAAAAATTCTCTTTCATCCTTTAAGACCTAGAACAAGAGCCAAACACTCCATAAAGCATTACCTGGCTCCCTCGGGCAAAAGGAACCACTTCTTCCACTTGTTTATGTGTCTCTAAATTCTGAATTTTAAACTTTAAGTTCTGAATTCATTGTATGTGAAGCATAGCCTTGTGTAATCTTCATGAATGTCTTGGTGTGGCGTTTAGCTGATAGTAAGCTCTCAAATATTGGCTGGATGAATAGCTGCTTTGACACCAGCCAGGTAAAATGAGCTCACCACAGATCTTTGATATAGTAAAGGGCAGCTCAGGGAAAGACTTGCTCTCACCAGTGATAGCAGATCAAAAGGGGAATGGAATCTGAGTTCAGACATGTATATCAGAGAGATCTCTGAGCAAGGACTACTTCAAAAGGACCAAACACACCATTGAGGTTTGCTTCAGAAGCGTGACAACTCCTGTCCAGTCCCCGGGGGTGGGTAAAGATGAAGAAGAAAAGCCCAGCTATGATGAAATGCTAATGTATAACTTGACCAAGGACAGTTCTCAACTTGCAACTATTTCTTAGTAGGGTGGTGAGTATAAAGGCAACAGTAGCATAGAACTCTCCATGGGAAATTATGAAAAGCCAGCTGTAAAGGGGTGTGTGAGAGAAAGAGTGTTCTAAGACTCGTCAGAGAAGCCAGTGCAGGCGACCCTTCAACAGAGAGCACTCAGCTTAAAAAGACACAGAAAGCAAATAATGTCACAATAGGAGATGTGTCTCAAATTAGAATTTGTACAACATTTTGCCGGAGCTATTTTAGCTTATCACACTCTTAATAAGGCTCTCTAGTTTTTGGTGTGGTTTATTCCGGGTATAACCACCACTGGCGGATGTGGTGAAAAGTGGGTCCCAAGTTCCCATCGGCTGGTTTTCCTCCAGTGACGCTCAGTAAGATGCTTGCTGCATGCTCTACTTGTTGTCCTGAAAAACGGCTCAATTTTTGTTTGAATCTGCAGAACTGTATCTAATCTGAGTCGTCAATCCTGTTTCTATCTCTTGTCAGCTACACTCTGATAGTTCACTGTTCATTCTAGCTTGGATTTTTTTAATCTCAAAAGAGGAGGTTTTATTTAGCTCCTTTTCAATAAGAAGGTCACTCTTTCCTTGGGGTTCAAGCTAAAAACAACCTCCACCCCCCCTTGGTTAATGCTATGACACTGCTCATGAACCAAGTTAATCATCTTCCTCTCCCAACCAGTGATGACAGTTAGAATTTAGCACTTCACACCAACAGCAATACAGGAATGAACAAATTTCCATCAGGATACTAAAAGAAAACCATCAATCTAGTGTAAATTTTCATAGTTTTAAGCTTTGTATATACACCGGAGTTAAGATGACAATTCCTTTCTTCAGTTTAGGTAATTAAAGCTCCAAGACTCTACTTTTCCTAGAAGACTTGATTTTTCCTCACCTGCTGTTCCCTGCCACACTTTATCATGTTATTTCAAAAGTGCTTAATTTTCTCAGTTTACTTTATCTACATTCATAGGACTTGTCTCGTTAACTGAAGCTCAATTTCAAAACACTTGCATATTAATTCCTCTAATATTTATTGAGTGCCTTCAGGGTGCACAGAATTATATTATGCATAAGCTGGTTGGGGAGGAGACTTGGGGTTGGAGAACCCTTACCTTTGCCTGGAGCCCTGGACTCACCACTAGTATACTGACATAAAAGAAGAGATAGGGAAAATTACTAACAAAGATCAACAAGTTTGATCATAGAAGTTCAGAAACGGTGCTGGAAAGGGAGAGGTTAAATTTGATAGCATGATGTAGTTTGACAGAATTTGATCTGGATCTTCTAAGTAACTAAGAAATTATTAATGCAAATTTCCCATGATATAGGTTCAGCTTTCATTGCATTTTAACAAGACCTTATTTTTCTTCCACCTCATCTTTTGACGCTCCAGAAGCCATTCGGTTGCCAGGAAACAGACTGACAAATCACTAGCAAGCACATTTTACAAGACTATCACATACCTCACAGCTGATGATAGTTTTGTAAAAACATTTCTGAGTTTTTAAAGGGTTTCATTTATAGTAAGCTGTAATAAAATTAATGTGAGTTATTCTCAGATAGTTAATAAATAAAAGACATGTAAATCATGAAAATGGATACTAATCATAGCAGTATCTCTCCAGAGATTAAGAGAAATGAAACAACCAACAGCATCACTCACCCTTACACACACACACACACACACACACACACACACACACACACACACTTCACATCATCTGGGTAACGGAAGGCCACAGATTCTGCTGAAATTAGAATCTCCCTGGTTGTATTAGTTGCTTGGGCTGCCATCACAAAATACCACAGACTGGGAGGCTTAAACAATAGAAATGTATCTTCTCACTGTTCTAAGGGCTTGCGGCCCAAGATCTAGGTGTCTGCAGGCTTGGTCTCTCTCTGTGTCCTCACATGACCTGTCTCCTTAGTGAGTAGATTCCTTGTGTTTCTTCTGCTTCTTATAATATAAGGACCCGAGTCGTATTGGATTAGGGCCCAACCCTTGTGGCTCATTTAACCCTTGTCACCCCTTTAAAGGCTCTATCTCCAAATACAGTCACATTCTGAGGTACTAGGGGTGAGGGGCTTGAACATACGAATCTGGGGGAGGAACACAGTTCACTGCATAACCGTGGTGGTTGTTTGAATTGGCCTGTAAATCAGTGAACGCTCCCAGGCAGTTTTCAACATTATGTTGTAACATTGCATTGGGGTGTGTTGCTACAGATGCCGAAGGGCAAAGGCAAATAAATGACCCCCTTGGAATGTGTGACCTCTTTCTCTAGCAGCCCATAAATATTTTGCATAAAAGGAGATGGGGTTATTCACTTCTAGAATAAGAGAAAAGTTCATTGTGCCTTATTGCTGTAGGACTTGCCTATACAGCATCTATCCTAATGTTTTTTACAAGCTATTTCTAGCACGTACCTAGTTTTTAAGGGGCGGTGCTATAACGACAAAGAGACATTTGGCTGAGAAGTAGAACTTGTGGAGTTTAGTGTCTGCTAAGACCACTGGGTAGGAGGTGACTGGAATTTCGGTGGGATACATCAATGACAGGGTAGGGATGGAATAGGGGTGGAGGGGGAGGGGGGTACTGCAGACAGACTTGAACCTGAGTCTTAAATCTTCCTGGTTGCGTGACCTTGATTAAACTAAGTTTCTTCAGTCATCATTGTATCACACTAATATGAGAAATGCTAAATTTCTAGAAAAATAACAGTAGTCTATACCCCAAAGTGGGCTCATTATTTTCACCAAGCCCCATCTTAATATCAGTCTGTATTTACTTCCTAAAGTATTTTGTAATCTCCCTTCATTAACTGTGAATTATAAGCATTTATTAAGTGTCTACTATTTACCAGCACTAAACAGACTGTTGGATATATAAAGCGAATGAATGCATATTTTCTGTTCTCAATAAGCTTGTCTAGTCTATTGATGGAAAGGGCATATCGATAGTTTCCTACATATTGCTTGCATTGAACATTTACATATAGTACCTAAATTAAATTCAAATAACTAGTAAAACTTGAGTGTCTACTCTATGCTAAGCCCTATGTTAGGAGCCAGGGTTACAAAGACTGTGGCACTTGGGGAAGAATTTATTGACTTTGTTCTTATTCAAAGCACTAACATTAGAAATTAAAAATTCTAAACTCATATATGTCAGTTTATTCTCTATTTATACCCTCGTCTATAGTAGTGTCAAAGCTGTAAACTTATGAATGAGTCATTAGTAATATTCTGAGTCTGTCTAAAGGTCTTTGGGCACGGGCATAAGTCAAGTTGACACTTCAGTCAATCACATATTTTCACATATTTGCATCATTTTTATTTTATGAAACTCTTAGTCATTTCAAGGTGTTTCATAGTGTTAAGATATTTATAAAATCCCATTACATTTCTGGTAATATTCATTTTGTATGGATTTGCTCCAAAATTAGTCTACAGAGCACGATAGTAGAAATTAAGAGTGCTTTCAATTAGGTAAACCTTTATGTTCAAATTGCACTTTACAGAAATCATTTTGTGCCATAGGCTATATGTCAACAAGTGACTTCTTGGATATAGTGGCTGCCATTCAATCATTCAACAAAGACTCTTTGAATACTTATTGTTTCCTGGAAACTATGCTAGGCGCCCTCTTCTGGTGACTGCAAGATAGGCACAGCCAGGAATGACACCTGCTTTCATGGAAAGTACAATGATCTTTTTCTGTTTTTAAATGACCACTGAATAAAATTATTAAAAGATAGCATTTAATAATGTAACACAAAGTATTCAATTGTGTAATTCATTTAATATATTGGTATTTTCAAATTAATTTAATCCTCGCAGCTTTATTTTTTTGCCCCCTTCAATCTACACTAAGCTTTATGCATGTGGTCCTGTACACAATTGCAGTGCCCAATGTTCCCAGAAGATGGCGATATATGGGGAATGACAGCTGCACCTGAGCCAAGTCTTCCCTTTCTCAGCCTTCATTTCAACTTGGTCGCTTTCTAACAAGACTATAAACTTATCTCAGACACTGACTAAATGCTTGGAGTATATTGAACTTATCTGATAGGGTTCATAAAGCTTTGTTTCCATCTGTAAGATCCATGCATTTGAAGTGCCTAATATGAGAAAGGGGAATTAGATTTCCACTCTTTCATTTCCCTGAATTTGTTATAAAAATAATCAAAGTGCAGTTAGGGAGGATTAAAATTTAAGCCTTCTGTACAATTCATTTTAAAGGTAGATTATTTTTGCTTTTATTCTAACAGTACAAATCCATACAAGAAATGAAAAATAGTATAGTGGTTAACATAAAACTCATGTAATTTTGTTTGGGAGAGAAAGATAGAATGACATTAATGAAAGAGCTATAAAATAAATATTATAAGAATATAGAGTAGCTATTTGATTAGAAATTGATCTTAGAAGGTTTGACCTACTTTTCTCTGAATTAAATGCAACCCCCGAAGGTATTTTGGACACATGCAGTGCTTTTAGAAATACAGTTATCTATTTTTTTTCTTTAAAATCTTTAATGCTGCTTTCTTAAAATGCTATATTTTGAATTTCGTGCTCTTAAAAAAACCTCTGTCACAGACAATAATATATAATTCAGACAGGTAAAAGAGAATGAGTAAATTATGGAAAGTAGAAATTGCTTGAAAGATAGAGTATTATAAAAATAAAACATTAATAAACTTTTGCCAGGATTTTTGCTGATTTGTCTTATTCAATTTTCCCACAGTTGGGAGCATAGGAGTTAGATATTGTACAAGTTCAAGTGGAAAATCAGGCTCCGGCTTGATCACATTCACAGCTGAAGGAGAGCAATGTATGCCTGTCTGTGGAAGGCTTGCCTCCGAAGAGGACTCATGAACTGGGATTTATTACCTGATTTTATCAACATACCAAAAGAAGATCCATCTCTTTGGGATGGACTCATTAACCAAACCCCTGGGACAGAGGTATGAAAATCTAATGCCAATTTATTTCATTCACAATGAGAAGTTCAATTCTCACAGAAACTGGGAAACTTGTAATGGATCATGTAATTTTCTCTCTGTAGGCAGAATTACTTGAGAGGCCAAATTATAATCAGAAGGTTTCCTCGTAATTATGTCTTTTAAGACATTGTTTAAGACATTTTGGTTCTTCTAAAATAGCAATACATTTGAAGTTTCATGATAACAAGAAATCTGAAGATCAGTCAAAATGTAATGATGCTACTTCTTCATTCTCTATTCAGAACAACATTACCAGATATCAGTCAACAGTAAAATGGGTAAATCAACTATTGCACATTCATATCATAAATTATTACACACAATGAAAATGATTAAACCAAAGCTACATGTAACACATGATAAATCTCACAGACACATACTGTTACATGTATTATGACTCCATTTTCATAAAAGTAAAAATAAAAAATACTGTATATTTATGGACTACATACCTAGATGTCAAAGCTTCCTTACGTATAAAGTAAGTAGAAAAATAATCATTTCAAACATTAGGAGAGGATTTGCTTCTAGGGAGAAAGAGTCCAAGGTGGGGAAGTGTGTGTTGGCAATGCTCCTTTTTCTTCTTTTTTTAACTGAGTCTGGGTTACGTGGATATTTGTTAAACTGTACATTTTTGTTTTATGCTCTTTTCTGTATCAAACAGATTGAGCCATGTAAAACTGATCATTTTTTGATACATAAAATAGCAATTTTGTATAGTTTGACCTAATAAGCTATATTTTATCAATTAAAACCTACATTACTTAATATACTATCTGCATCTGTACAGATGGTTAGGTAAATGAATAGTAATAGAAATGTATATATACATGATTTTCTTGTATACATACATATTTCTTTGTTCTGTCAATTGAGAGGGTCTAGAAGCAACGACACCCCAGTAACAGCACACCTAACACTGTAATCAAGGTCTTTAACACCATTATCCAATAAAAGGAACCAGGGATCCCTGGAGAAATGGCTGATTATAGGACCAAAGCTGGAAATATACAAGACGAGCCTAGAGTATCTTACAGTGCCAGAACATAAGGAAATGCTCAAACACACACACACATACACACGCACACAAACACATACGCAGTGATGGGGGTAAGTCAAGGGGACATAAGAGTCAACTAAAATGGCTCCCAATGGCCAAAACTAAAACAATTTGAGCAACAAAATAAATTAAGTCATACTGGATTATAACCCTGATTATAAAATACATATCCATGATCCATGCTCATATAAATGAATGATTGAATGAATAAATAAATGAGAGAGAATAGACAAATACCCCATTTAGAAGAATTACAAATACTTTATGCAGATACTCCACCCTCAAGGGGAGGGGGAGCCTAACTCCCCATTCCTTAAGTACTGCACACAAAGGCTGTAAAATATTGTTTAAATCAGAGGTAGTCCGAATTTTGGTTCTTTTAAAATAGAAATGAATTTGATCCCTCAGCCTGGTGATCAAGGTCAACCAACAGTAATAAGTTGTGTGGGTAGCATGTACCCTCGATAGGATGTGATGAGAATGGCACTTTATCCCTGTATTCTTCCTTTCCCAAACCCATAACCCCAGTCTAACTATGAAAACAAATCAGATAAATCCCAATTGAGAGATACTCTACAAAGTCTCAAAACTGTCAAGGTCATAAAAAACATGAAAAGCCTGAGGAACTGTCATAGCCAACATTAGCCTAAGAAGAGATGATGACTAAATGGAATGTGATATCCTGAATGAGATCCCGGAACAGAGAAAGGGCATTAGGGAAAAACTAATGAAATCTGAATAAAGTATGGACTTTAATTAATAATAATATATTAATACTGGTTTATTGATTATGACAAATGCATCATACTAATGTGGGTATTTTAATGGGGGAATCTAGGTGTGGCGTTTATAGGAATACTCTGTACTATCTTTGCAATTTTTCTATAAATCTAAAACTGTTCTAAAATAAGAGTTAAATAAGTTGCCATATGCTCTTTTTTTCCCCTGAATATCTGAACAAATTAGTACTTCTCACTTTTGGGGGTACTACACAGAAAGCATTGCCCATAACTGGACATATTTTTCAAAGTAGGGAAGAGTTTTGACATTATTTGTAAATTATTTGATTGGTTGTGGTAAAGTCCTATTGAAACTTCATTACAATGCAATGGGCAGAACACTTACTGAGTCTTGTCAGCAAAATTAAACAATTCATTCAGTCAAGTCAAAAGGGATTGATAACACACCCATTCTGAGAGGGGGATTGATCAACCCAGAGGGCTTCTGTGATACCAGGGTTGGGAGAAATAGGGTCATTTTAATGTCTCTTCGTTGGCTCAGCAATATTGGGTGGAAGTAAATATTTCAAAAGGCTCCAGAGCCTCTGAATAAAAATATTCAGGCAGTGGTACCAAAGCCAGTTTTTCTTACCTGCAGATAGAATTTTGTGTGCCTAGGTGGAGATAGCTGAAGTATGCTGCCAATTTTCAAATTCACTCAGTTGATATTCTATCTCCTCAAACTACTGCAAGGAGTTTGGGAGGAGATGGTCAAGCTGGGTGGCCAGAGTTTATCATTATTAGATGTGACCATGAGGACTGAAATACCCTTAGAAAAATGAATATCTTTGTAGGACATACAGCGAGACTGAGGGTGCTTATATGCAGGAAGTGGAATTGTCAGAGGGAATATATAAATAGTTGGTGAGTCCCATGAGGAGATGATCAAAGTGGTGCAGAATTCTTCAGATACAAGAAGAGTTGTTCTTCATTTTGCATTGCTCAGACCATAGCTGAGGCCTGTGCTCACTTCAGGGCAATACTGTTTAAAAGGGCCACAGACACATTGATCTGTGTTAAAGGAAAGCAAATGGGAAAATGAGAGAACTAGGAACCATGATATTATAGGAGGAAACATGACATATTTCTAGTTTGAAGGAAAGGCATGGTTTCTATTTTCAGGATTTTTAGACTTGTTATGGTAAAGAAGGATTAGACTTATCTTATGTTGCCCCAGGTAGATCCAAGTAGTAATAGGTCAAAGTTACCGGAAAACAGATTTTGGAATCCTGTAAGGAAACAATTTCTAATAGAGCTTTTGGGAGATAGGTTAGGCTATCTTACAATGTAGTGAGATGCTTGTCTCTGCAACTTTCTAGGCAAAAGCTAAACAACTTCTTGAGAATGTTGAGAAAGGCAGTCACTCAGAATGTAGCCAGGTGACGGTATAAAGAAGGACAAGAGGTATGTGAAGTGCAGGGCAGGGGACTAGAAGGCATGCTTCTGTGTCTGGAGGTCACTGTGAATGGGCTATTCAGCAACCACGACTCACAAGGGCAAGGCAATGCAGGATACTGTTAATTAGGCTTCTCCAGAGAACAAATCCTAAGATCTGCAGTCGGCAAGCCAGAGACCAGGAGAGCCAATGATGTGGTTCAGTCTGAAGGCAGGCAAGCTCAAGACCCAGGAAAAGCTGATGTTTCAGCCTTCAACTGATTGGATGAGGCCCACCCACATGAGAGAGAGCAATCTGCTTCACTCAATCTACCAATTTAAATGTTAAACTCATCTAAAAACACCCTTACAGAAACACCCAGAACAATGTTTGATCCAATATCTGGGCACCTGATGGCCCAGTCAAGTTGACACATAAAACTAACCATCACAGATACAAGCCACTAGGAGACGAAGTTCTGGATCAATGCAATAGGCAAGAGTCCTAGACCAGCTGAATTGGCCTAGACTGAGGGAGGCATAGAGGGGATGATGGAGGAGGGAGGTGATGAATATCAGTTATGGATTTGGGACCAGATAGGCAAGAGGGCTGTTATTAATAACCTCACATCCTTTCAGGTATTGTGGCTGGCCACCACCAAAGGCTTGGGTTTAACAGAGGGAACAAGTGGATCTAAGAAGTGAAAGTGGTACATTCTTGTGAGCACATAACAAATCCCCTTAGCTTGTCTCTTACATCCACCACTCTTGGGGAGACCAGTATTACACAGCTTCATGCACGTACAACATGACACCTCCTTGTGGTTACTTTGTTGCCACAGCTTAGATGCCCACAGCAACCTACCTGGCACTCTCCCCATATAAACAAGAAAGGCAGGTGAGTCAATGCCCTGAGGCAACTCTCAACCAGTGAGGGGCAGGGGTGGGGACGCTGATGGATAAATGCTTTTCCCTTTCATTTCCCTTATGAGATGTACTTCATAAGCCTCCTCAGAAGAATTCTCAGGATTCAGCATGAGCCCCCAAGAGTTGTGGCCAACTTGAAGGCACATTCTTTCCTGTTTTACTCATCTTGACCTTTACTATTGCTCCCTGAAATCACTTTGCTCAGGTTCTGCTTTCCTAGGGAAGCCAGACCAAGACACCACCTTCATTTTTATGACTGTGTGAAGAACCAAACTGGTCTCCTTACCGTTTTCTGAATATATTTGTCCTACATTTCTTCCAGGTATTCCACCATTTGCATACTTCTTCAGTTTTCTGAAGGTAAGTAATGCCCACGCCAAAGTAAAAATGGTCTCAAGAGGGTAAGACTGAAGCAAGAGCCATTTACCTTCTCCGGTCTCTTTTCATCTGAACTCTCCTCCAGCTTGGAATCATTTGTGGCGGGCGTTACGTAAATTCAATACCCCATAATCGCCAGAGAGGCTAGAGATTCTAAGCTTCTGATATCCTTTTAACATTCTTGCCTATTAGGGTTTGATCCAGTGAATTTGTTATTTCAACCCTTCTATCACCCTGGCACATCTTGCATTATTCCCAAACTCCAGAAACAAGAAACACAGGATCTATCCTGAAAGTTTGGTAGCATTCTCTTTCAGTGTATTTTGGTTCACATTCTAGGGCAGGAATGACAGTTCAAGCTGCAGAACCTGTAAAATTAATGTTTTTGTTAAAGTGTTCAACAGCACAGTTTAGAAGGAAAAAGGGCTTTAGGTTTTTCTGTAGGTATCTTGACACTGCCCGCCCCCCAAATACTGTCCACTTTATATTCACAGATTTCTTTCCAAAATGGTTGCCATTCTCAAGACAAGGATTAGCATCAATGTTTATAGCAAATAGTCAAAAATAGAACCCATTATGTAACTATATAATACGGAAAATTGGAGTGAAGATGGCATACGTTTCAAATTTGAGAGCTATCCAAGTGTAAATGCCTTATGTTTATGCTATACTAAAATACCCTTTCATGGGGAATTCTGTGCAACCGAACTGATCAGCAGTGCATGCATTTAAAACTGATGCACTTATAGCATAATTATTATAAGTGTGTCATATACAAAATGAATATCTCTAAATGTAGTATCAAATTCTTAATGATTCCAAATCTACTTTCTCATTTTGTTCTGTACACTTGTAAAGATTTGTTGACTTGAAGCTTGGAAAAGAAAGGCAGAAACTGTTTAGTTACCAGGTTATACCAACTAGAAGTGCTGAGTCAGTAAAAACAACCCCTAAATTTCACGACTAGTTCGTTGTCCAATGAGCTCCAGGACAGTATAACTTTAGGGGGGGGATATCAGAGTAAGAAAAATTCATATCAATAAAATCAAAAATATATTGCTATCTTTTGATATTTTGGAAAGCAATACCAGTTTTGTGCCAAAAGTTATGTCTAGCAATATCTAAGTATTCTAGGTAATAAGCTGCATATTTTGGGGTGTCTCATTAGAATAATTCTAGTTACACTTTCCTTGGCCTAAACACCAGATTTTAAAATATTAATAAAAGCTCTTTAAGTGAAACTCATATTGGAACATTTGAAACTCAAGTTTTAATTAAATATTAAATTCTAACGTAAGGGGAAAGAGCTGGTAAAGTTGGACCATTACCGTGATCTATGAATGAGAATTTAGCAGTATTAATTTTTCTCCTTTCTCTCCTCCCTCCCATACTCTCTCCTTCCTACACTTTTTCTTGCTGGTGGCTTCAACAACGGAGATTTATTGTCTCACAGTTCTGGAGGCTGGAAGTCCAAGATCAAAGTGTTGGCAGGGTGAGGCCTCTCTCCTTGGCTTGCAAAAGGCAGCCTTCTTGCTGTGTCCTCACATGGCCTTTCGTCCATGCACAAGCATCCCTGGTGTCTCTTCCTCTTCTTAAAAGGGCATCAGTCCTATTGGATTAGGGCCCCACACTATGACTTCATTCAACCTTGATTACCTCTTTAAAGGCCTTATCTCCAAATACAGTCACATTGGGGGTTAAGGCTTCAACATACAAATTTTGGCAGGGGGGACATAATTCAGCCCCTAACATTTGTAAACAGGAGTTCATCAATAAGTTTTCTATTCCCTTATGACTACATAATTTTCTTTAGCAAATTATGAAACTGAAGAAGTAAATGCAACAGAATTTTTACTGAAGGAAATAAAATCAATATCCTAGATAATGCATGTTGCTATGTTCACAAGGCCCCAACTTGGCTGATCTGTGAATTAGGTAAAGTTTATTTCTATTGTTCTTCTTCTCTTCTTGCACCTTCTTTCAACATTGGTCTCTCCAGTAAACTTGTTTTTCTGCCAATGCATTATTTTCTTGTGACTCATCTATCTTGGCTTTCCAGTTGAGGACCTAACTTGTCCCCAGACTCTACAATCAGTGTCTACCAATTTAAAAAAAAATATCCAGTTGAAACAAATAAGTTTCTTTTCTATATAACCATTTAGCATTATTTGAATGCTAATGAAATGCTAAGTGAGAGAGAAATCTTCACATTTCTCTCTCACTTGCCCACTCATTCATTTTTCTTTCAGTTCCCCAGTCACCTCTTTGCCTCCTTCCTCTCTTCCTACAGCCAATCTACTCTGTTTCATTGATTCCACAGTGTACAATTCCCCCCACATATTACATCTCTGAAATTGTGCTTCTTACAATCAATGGTGTGTCATATTTTATTAACTGGCAGGTTTTTTGTTCTAGTGCTATATAAAATAATATACTTTAAATCAACGGAATTGTAGATTCCATGAAATACAATACTGTCACATCTAGTAGATTGTATAACCTCATATCTTTGAAATATGCCCCCTTTTCTCCATTTCCTCTGCCACTTCTCAAGGTCACACTACTATCATTTCTCCTGAGGATGATTGCAAGAGTCTCATCACTTCCGGTATAGTTCACTAGTCAGCAGGGTTACCCTTTACCCCCAATTGTCTACTTTGAAACTAAAATAATCTTTTAAAGTGAAATTCTAATTTTGTCTTCCCCTTCATTTGAATGACTTCCTGTTGCTCACAGGGTAAAAAACAGACTCCTTACTATGGCTTACAGGCTTCTGCATCAATCTAACCTATGTGTAACTCTCAATAGTTCCTTTATCTCATTCTGTGGTCTGCAGATGCACTGAATTTATTCCAATGTTTCAAACATGCCTTTTTTCTTTCCTCAGAGACTACACACACTAGCTTCCCACCCCACTCCCCTTTCACTAGCTATCTCTTTTTCATGTCTCAAGTTTCACCTAGACATTAGTACTTCCATGAAATTCCCCTGACCTCCCCAAGTCCAGGTTAAAGAAGCCTCTTCTATAACATTTGATAATTCTCCAATGAGCATTTACTTCTGTTTGAATTCCCTATTTGTCTCTGGAATAGGATAAATTGTATATTTATTACTATGATTTGTATTTCTTTCGTTTCATTTCCCTTCTCCCAGTAAGAAGTCAGATTCTTTGCATATTCTTTGTTTTGGGCATTTTTGTAGGGCTAAAAAAGCTTCTGTTTTGTAAAACCTAAACTCATTGAAGAGATTAAGATATAAATGACTTTAGGATAGCCTTGGAAATGAAGGAGATTTCCCTCTGTTCTTGCTGCAAGAAGTGAGGACTTGCTCCTTATTCATTGAAAGCATCCAAGAAAAGTGCCGATTTCAGAGGCTGGCACTGCGACAACTAGGAAAACTGATTCCGAGACACAGGGGTCCCCAGCCTCATCTAAAATTCTAGGGCTCAAGGAAGATATATACGGATACATTAGAGTAGGGGACATGAGGTGGGAGACCACATGGAATGAACCAATGAGACCTGATGCACGTGACCAGATATAGAAAAGAGGGTTACCTCTGGAGATGGGGTGGGAAGGTGGATGAGATCAATGACATACTGAGCTTCTTACCACACTGTTAAGGTGAGGACTATGAAACAGATTTAGCCTGATTAAAGAAAATTAAAGAATGCTATGTATCTTGCATGGCCAAGTTTGTGGACTGAGATTCAAACTCATAATGTCTGCATCTTCTACCACACTTTCTGGGCATTTCTCTTGTGCTCCTCTATCTTGTTATTTATTTATTCATTCATTTACTTATTTTTCAAATCCTTTTTGCATCCACTGATATGATCACGGGATTTTTCTTTTTCAGTCTGTTGACGTAATAAGTAACATTAGTTGATTGTTGAAGGTTGAACCAGCATTGCATACCTGGGATAAATCCCACTTGCTCTTGATGTATAGATCTCACTACACTTTTTGGGATTCAATTTGTTAATATTTTGTTGATTTTTGCATCTATGTTCATGAGAGATATTTTCTGTTGTTCTCTTTCCTTAAACTGTCTATGTTTTGTTTTGTTATTAGGGTAATGCTGGCCTTATAGAATGAATTAGGATGTATTCTCTCTGTTTCTATTCTCTGAAAGAGACTGTAGAGGACTGGTATATTTCTCCCCTAAATGTTTGATAGAATTCATTAGTGAACCCAGCAGGGCCTGGTGCTTTCTGTTTTGGAAGGTTATTAAGTATTGATTTAACCTCTTTAATAAATAGAGGCCTACTCAGATCATCTGTTTCTTCTGAGTTCTGGCAGATTGTGTCTTTCAGGAAATTGAAACTGAAATTCAAATATCAAATTTGTGGGCAAAGAGTAAGTCAACTTTGTTGATAGTGTTGATCATCAGCTCACTAAAGCTCTGTTTATATTTTTTCAGTCTTTTTTTTGACCTATCTATGTTTCATTTTGGATAGTTTATTTTACATTGCTATGTCTTTCAGTTTCATAATTGTTTTTTCTGCAGTTTCTAATATGCTGTTAATCTCACCTAGTGCATTTTTAAAATTAATTTTTAATTTTTAGAGCAGTTTAACTTTCATAGCAAAATTGAGCAGAAAGTACAGAGAATTCCTCCATGCCCTCACCCCTCCCTGAAAGCCTTCCCACCATCAATATCTCTCTCCAGCATAGTACATTTGTTATAATTAATGAACCATCATTGATACATCATTATCAACTGAAGTCATAGTATATATTATGGTTCATTCTTTGTATTGTGCCTTCTGTGGTTTTTGACAGATGTATAATGACATGCACCCACCCTTACTGTATCATACAGAATAGTTTCACTTCCCTAAAAGTCCCCTGTGCTCCACCTATTCTTCTGGTTTATCCTTTCCTGTCCCCCAACCCCAAGTCCTCAGCAACTACTGATTTTTTTTAATTGAGATATAATTGACATATAACATTGCATTAATTTTAGGTGTACAACATAATGATTTGATACATGTATATACTATAAAACAATTACCACAGTAAGTTTAGTTAATGTCTCTAACCACACAGTTACAAAATTTTCTTTTCTTGTGATGAGAACTTTTAAGATCTACTCTCTTAGCAATGTTCAAATATACAAAACAATATTGTTAACTACAGTCACAATGCTGTACATCACATCCCCAGGACTAATATATCTTGTAACTGAAAGTTTGTACCTTCTGACCCCCTCATGCATTTTACCCATTCCCCACCCCTTGCCTCTGGCAACCACCCATTTGTGCTATCTATGACCTTAACTTTTTTTTTTAATTCCACATGTAAGTGGAATTTTAAAAAAATTGCTTAATCCAAGGTCATGTAGATTTACTTCTATGTTTTCTTCTAAATGTTTTCTAGTTTTAGCTATTACATTTAGACCAATGATTCATTTTGAGTTAATTCTGGTATATGGTGTGAAGTAGGGGGTCCAATTTAATTCTTTTGTATGTGGATATTCAGTTGTCCTAATGCCACGTGTTGAAAAGATTTCTCTGTGATATTTTTTCAATTTTTCTGTAAGTGTAAAATTATTTCAAAATAAAAAGTAAATAAAAAGATAAATAAATAAAATTTTGACTTTAAAGACTACCTCTTGGCTCAGATTCTGGAATAAGATCTCCCCAATGATTCTAGGGAGTCCAGTGTCATGAGAGTATGAGAGTATGTCCTATTGGCATCTCAAAGATACTTGTGTCCACCTCACCAGTACAACCTTTTCTTTTGCCCAACCAAAGGGCCATCCATGAAACATAAGAGGGAAGGAGAGAATCTTCCACTTTCATGTAATAAATCCATTCTCACAATCCCACCTCTCTGAGACTTTTGATCTGTTTCTTAGTGCTCTACTAAGCAATTGTGTAACAAGAGAAAATTAGTTGAGAAAAGAAATAAGAGCATTAAACCCTTGTAAACATATAATTACTGAACTGATATGGAAAAGACATAATAAATCCAAGACTCTGAGATATTGATAAGGAAGCAGCTATTCAAAATTAACTCTGGGGGTGTGCTAGTTTTCAAATGCCTTTTTCTTCTCTTACCATATCTCTAGAATTACTCTCAAATAGTGAAGGAAAAGACGTGGGGAGGGGGAAAAATCCTGTATTGGAGAAACAGAAGAATTTACAAAAGGATATTCAATGTCATCCTTACTTTTCCTCAGTAACCTAAGAAAAATGATAATGAAAAAGGGGCCAGTATTCTTGACTTACTTTGACCCATGGGAATAATTTTCTTTCAGTACAGTACTCATAGTCATTTTTTTTCCATGTATCTAAATTGGAGAATTAATCATAACCTATGCAATAAGCAGTTTCTCTTTTCAGCCATAGGGCGCATTTGAGGCTATACTTTGGAGAGTTCAGAAGGTTCATTTTTCTGTTTTTGCTTCTGGTTGTCATCAAGAGTAGCTCTCTTTATCACTCTGGCTCACACTGAAGTTTTCACTTCAACCAACTTTTGAAAGTGTCATAGATGGAAGGGCAGCAATGTTAACTACACCAGCTTACAAGGGATATAAATGTGAATCTCTCACTTCATAAGAAATCATCTAATTGGAAATTTGTGTTTTCTCTCCCTGCAACCCTGCACTCTTCAGGGGTATATGTCTTTATTTCCAAGGAAGAAACACTGTCATCAGGCTACACAACAATGGTCCAGGGAATTGGATGCGGACCACCCCTGTGCCTTTTATTACTCCTTGTGTACTAACTGAACAAATTACAAAGAGGGCTACAGTATAATTCTGACTAGCAGAAAGAAGTAGGTTTCCTTATACACAATGCGAGAAGAAAGAAGTTTGTCTAGTTGCAGTGCATCCTCTGAGTCACTTTCTAATTTTGCCATGCCCAGGGAATGTAAATTAGAGCAATCACAAGCAAGCAAGTCTACCAAAAATTCACGTCTTTTAGAAATAAAAATTTGAGTTACTCTGTGAAAGCACACTGACTGGCTAGATGCTGATTGAAGACAAATGGAATGTAGAATGGGAAGTGGAGGATAAAAGTAGTGAAAGTTAGTAATTATGCCAGATAATAGGAATCAGTGACATACCTAGGATTTTGAAACCCAGAGCAGATAACTTGCCAGCATTTATCATGTGGTAGGCAGCCTGGAAGATGGTACCCAATGATCCTGCTTCCCCTGGTATTCATACACTGTGTACTCTCCTTCTCTATTGTACCAGGGGTGGTACGTGTGACCAGTAGAAGTGATGTAATGTATTTCCAAGATTATGTTATTAAAAAATAAAAGGCTTCCGTTTTGGACATTCTCTTTGTCGTAGAGCACTTGCTCTGGGGAAAGCCATGCAGTGAGCATCCTAAGAAGAGGCCCACATGGGGAGAAACTGGAGTCTCCTCCCAATAGCCAGGTTAGTGAGCTTGGAAATGAGATTCTCCAGAGCCAGTCAAATTATTGGAAATTGGGCCCAGTCCAGCAGTTTCACTGCAGTCTCATGAGAGACCGTGAACCAGAAGCACCCAGCAAAGCAGGGACTGGATTTCTAACTCTTAGAAACTTTGTGAGATCATAAATTCTTGTTGCTTTTAAGCTGCTAAATTGTGGGGTCATTTGTTATGCAGCAATAAATAAACTGTGTATACCTCTCTTATATTTGACAAATTATTTTTAGTAATAATAATGAAATAGAAGAAATAATGACTGGAAAGAAATATAAACAATGAAAAATTTTCTGTTTTGAACTTGTCTATGTAATTGTGCCAGTTTCAAACAAAAAAATAAAAATTTGAAAAATAAAATGAATATCACAAAGAAAGGAATGAAGTGATGGTTAATATTTTTAATTACATTAAAGTATTTTTTCTAAAAAGGGAATAATTTGTATCTATGTTGCAGTAATGAATATATTGTAATTTCTGTTTTGGGGACTTTTGCAAATATGTTGATAATTTTGTTAAAATTTATCTTTTCTGCATATTTATGTTCAGTAGTATAGCCATATTTGTCCATCTATCTTAGATTAGTTGTTTGACAAGTACTTATTAATTTATTTTTGAAAGTTAGTTTTTTAATGTAGTACAAAATATACAAAATAGTTAAGAAAAGTCTTAACCAGTGTCTTTTTCTTTTCCATTTTTATTACTTTTAATTTCCTTGGTAGTGAATCATGCTAAAATTTGTTTACTCTTTATCATATCAATGCTTATAAAAAGAAGGTGATTTCTAGTCATCTTTCAGCCCTGTGTCATTGAAATCTTGCTGCATTTCTAGTATGGGTTCTCTGGATGTGCTAACTTGGTTTTCTTTACAATTTTTCATACCATAGGTGATGTTGGAGACATGACATGTTTCTAAGTAGATCTGACCGATTTCATATATTGCTTCAATCATGTCCTTTTTTGCTTTATAAAAATACTTCTTTGTTGAGATCCACACCGTTTCTGGTCAAAGTCATTTCATGTTGACATACATAACCAATTTCAAATTTTTTTCAAGAAAAGTGTTCAGAATAAGTATGAACCAGTTGTTCAAATTATAGAAACAGTGCAAAACCCCAGTTCCTGCAGGGTAAAAAGGCACAACTATTTACAACTGTTTTTATCCCCAACAATTTGAACTTTGACCATTCAGTAACAGTCTTATATAATATAAATTTCACTAATGCCAAAATACCTGCAAAAGGGACAATTTAGGCAATGAATAAGTTGCAGTCCTGATACAACACTTTGTTTTGCTGATTTGCACTTTAGTTTTAAGATGAAAAATTAACAATTAATAAAGAAAAAAAATCAATTTTAAATACTGTAAAAGAGAATCAGTCAACCAGAGAAGCCTTAGCATAGGCTTTATTAGAAAATGTCAGGCATGTCTCCTTCCCATTCTTGGTTTACCACTGACAGGCAAAATCCAGCACTTTCCAGGCAAAGCCAGAGTCACCCTATCACAGTGATTCCTCTTGATCTGTAAAAATGGAATTTTCTTCAACTCAGAAATATTTTTATCTATTAAATCATGTTTTCTTCTGTTCCAATTTTTATTATACATTCCTCAGGAATTCCTACTACCCATTCTGTCAAATAGCTTCTTTCTGTTTTCATATATCTTCTCCTCTTTCTCATTTTTTAATCTTTTCCCTCTGTATTCTGGGGGAAAGAATCTCACTTATAATAATGCACTTTTCTTTCAAAATTTCTGCAGTGTATATTCTCCCACTGCATTTCTTTCATTTTGTCTTTATTTCATCACCTTTCTTTTTATTCCAGGTGGACTTCTGATTGTCTTTTCATTTCAGTATTTTGTCATATCATCTCATATTTATCATGTTTTGTTTACAAATTTCATTTTTTATAGAATTTTGCAGGAATGCACATAATTTATTTCCTCTTATACATTTCTTATGAAATGTATAAATGCTAAAGACTCCTTTTATTTTTGACAAACTTTTGGCGGGACACGTGTCTATCTGTTGTGAGGTTAACCCAGGTTTGGTATTTTCTGTAAAGTGGAGAACATGGGTTCAGCATAGATTTCCAAAATGTGTACCTGAGCAGTTTCAGAATTTTCCTCCCAGAAATTTACATTATTAGCTTAATGATTCAGAGACCCAACAGAAAAGAGGTTAATCCCAGACTTCTGAGTAATCCCAGTAGAAATTTCAAGTTTGTCTAACTTCTCTGTGTTCAACAAAATTGCTCTACTAGAAGGCAGTTTTCTTTGGGAGCTGTTAAATCAGAAACTGAGTGAATGGACTGAGATTTTACCCTACTTGCAAGCTAACAAGTTAACCTGCCACAGTTCTATAGTAAAGATATAGATATGTAGGTATGTGCGTGTGGGTATGTATACATATGTGTGAGTATATACATACACACATACACACACATCTCTATCTCTATCTTCATCTCCATCTCTGTCTGCTGACCACCCCAGTTCAGACAAAGAGACCATTTTTACTAACAGCAAAAATGGCAGTCAGAGCAACATCTTGCATCAAATTCCCATGTCCTAATACTCATCAGAGTGATGTGATAAGGACTTACGATATACCAGGTTTAGGTGAGAGGGCCTAAAATTCGCAGACTCTGAGTTTTTATGAGGCTGCTGGAAGTGGATATTACTCAGGACCTTGGAATTTAAGAAAGTATACTCTAAGGGAATGAGGGGAGAGGCATCTCTATATTTACTAATCTAGAATACAGGGTATTCTTTCTGGGGAGAGAAAGAGGCTTATTCTCAGCTCATTAACTCAACAAGAATTCTGTTAAATGTTGTAAAACGTGTATCTATCTTAAGAAAAAATTGAGTAAACTGTTTTGAAAAAATACTATATATATTTTCTTATTGCATTTCTGTTTTCATTTTCTTTAAAAAACAGACCCATGATTGGTTCTCAGTGAGGCATGACCATGCAAATTAGATTAAATTCAATAGTTACTGATTATTTACTACATCTAGGTGATATAGGCTCTAAACATATAAGTATTTATAATATGTTCCTTGTATGCTTGTAGGCCAAAATACAAGGATAAAAATATATAATTCTATAAAGTTTGGAAGTTCCTTTTCAATTAAACAAACCAAAAAAATAACACTAGAGAGCATGCTTAAGAATACAGAAATGTCAGATCTTGAGTAAACCAAGACAAAATTCAGACCATTTTATGTGGAGTAATAAGTAGAAGTTTTAGAAAGTACTTATTTCTAGAGTATGAGATTTACTCTTTGACTTACTTAAAAATACCATATGTTTATTACACAATAATAAATTCACAGTAGGCATATTCAAAAGAATGTTTATGTATACACTACAAGAGGTTGTTATCATAGGCGATTCTAACCATATTATCAACATGTAATATGATTCTGAATACAGGCATCCAAGATACCAGTAATGTATAATCTGGAAAGAAATTGTAACTTATAACTGTTCATATTTCTTTAGTAGTGACAATTTAGAGATGTCACTGCTGTACTATAATACTAACATAATGTTCTCATTTTAAGAGTTTTTTGCAAAGCTCTCAATAATTTTACTATTTTATTTTTTAAGATGCATTTGCACTTTAAGTTATATGTTTAAAAATTATTTTTTCTATAAAGTCACAATAGCTTCAGAACAAAGCTGTATAAAATTCTTTGAACTAATTGACAATTAAATCCTAACATATTTACCATGGTAGCAACAAAGTGCATAGATATAACAAAAAGGCATGATACATGGTATTATACTTTGGGGAATTCTTGTGCAGGCTCATTGGAAAGTAATGTGGCTCAAATCCCTTTTCTCTCACTAGCATAAGCCTGCATATTTTAGCATTTAATAAGCATGTTCAACAAGTTCCCTTTTCACACAATACAAGTTAAATGATAACAATGACTATATGTATCAACTTATTAATGAGATATTTTCATTAAATTCAATAAATTTAGTGGATTGTATCTAACCAGCAGTAATCCTGTACCTCACTTTCCTTACTCAGTAAGACAGAGACAGAAAGGAAAACTCCTGTAAAGTCACAGAAAGACTTCCTCAATGTTTCTTTTTATATTTTCGCAGAAAGATGAAGCAAAGGGAAACTGTACTTTATCTGTGCCAGGGCATCCCAGGGTATCCCCAAGGGATTTGCATATGAAATCTCGTTTAATCCTTCGATGTGTCTACAATATTATGTGATCCTACAGACCAGGAAACTGAGGGTTCACGAGGCTAATCATCCCAGCCAATCTAGGTAATGGAAGTCATCCTAGATTCCTCTTACTTTCCTCCACATACAAACTATTAGGTTCTATCTATTTTCATCTCCTCAGTAAACTTTTAACCCCTATTCTCCTATTCTGCTAGTTAGGTTTTTATCTTATTTTGTCTCACGTAATTCAATAGCTTCCTATCTAGTCTCTCTAACTCCAGTCTTCATCTGCAAACCAACCACTAAAAATATTGATAGAGTACTTTATTTAAAATACAAATCAGAGGGGCTTCCCTGGTGGCGCAGTGGTTGAGAGTCCGCCTGCCGATGCAGGGGATGAGGGTTCGTGCCCTGGTCCGGGAAGATCCCACATGCCGTGGAGCGGCTGGGCCTGTGAGCCATGGCTGCTGAGCCTGCGGGTCCGGAGCCTGTGCTCCGCAACGGGAGAGGCCACAGCAGTGAGAGGCCCACGTACCGAAAAAAAAAAAAAAAAAAAAAAAAATACAAATCAGAAAATGTCATTTCCTTTCTTATACCCCTGTAGTATCAAGCCCAGGTTTCTAAGCATGGCATACAAATACTTCCACACATGGAGTCTAACAATCTCTTTACAACTACTCTCTCACATTGTATGCTTTAATAAAATAGAAATGTTGGTTGTTCCTGTTCAACAAGGGCAAGGAAAACTACTTTATCCTTGCCCTTGGTATTCACTATGTGCAACAACCTTTCTTCTCATATCTCTGTACTTAGATAACTCTTAAACTTCCTTTTAGATGTCATCCTCTCCAGGAAGATGTTGATCCTTTTTTAAACTAAGTGTTCCTCCTATATATTTTCATAGCATCCTGTGACTAGCTCTACAATCACACTTACTGATTGTTCCAAATTATTCTCTCTATATAAAATAAAATAAAATAAAATAAAATCTCCAAATAAAATCTCTCTCTATATAATTGAAAATCCATGTTATTGAGAAATGTGCAGTTAGGGATATAACATTATTATTCAATGTGATTATGCTTTCATAAATCCGTCATGGTCTTTATTAGGATTCCCTCCGGGTTCAGTAAATTTAGGACTCTGACTACCTTCTGACTACCTGAATAAAAATGTCAGTAACTCATAAAAATTAATAAATCATTAGCTCCTTTACACGAAGAGAAATCCAAGTTATTTTAATTTTTATCATTATGGAAAAACTGTATCAGTTAAAAATATTGAAATGTCTTTGATTCCTCAAATATTTTTTCTAAGTTATATTTAATGTAAAACTGAATATCTAAATTGGAATGAAAAAACTTGTCTCTTTGATTGGATCTAAGATTGGGAATCAATATGTCCATTTGTCTCCTAAGGCCACCCATGGAGATCTTTCAGGAAAACCTAGGATTCCACAGCATGCTGTTTGAGAATTATTGATTTATTGCAGCCTACCACTTTCTGCTTAAATTATAATACATCTTAAAATAATATTTTCTTATTTTCTAAATATTGCCATTTATTTTATAATAGTTTGACACATGGTTTATGTAAACTCGGTCTCATCCTTTAAAAAAAATGTATGGGGGTGATGTCAGGAAGATGGTGGACTCCAGGCTATTGTTCTCCCATGGAGATATGAATAAACAACGATACATGGACCAAAACACCTTTGTGAGAACTCTAGATACTAGTTAAAAAGCTGCAGCAATCAAGTGAACACTACATAGTAGCTGAAAGCTGCAAGAAAAAAAATATATATATATTTCTTTATCATAAGTCCTTCCTATCAGTGATTAATTTAAATGTAAATGGATTAAACTCCCCAATGAAAAGATATATTTTGAGTAAATGGATTACAAAAACAGACTCTAACTATACACTTTCTACAGGGACTTGCTTTAGACCTAAGGATACACATAGGTTGAAAGTGGAAGGATGGAAAAAGATATTCCACGCAAATAGTAACCAAAAGAGAGTGGGCTGGCTATACAAATATCAGACAAAGTGGACTTCCAGTCAAAAACTGTTACCAGAGACAGGACATTATATAAAAAAGAGGGCAATTGACCAAGAAGATATAACAATTACAACTGTATATGCACCAAACATCAGAGCTTCTAAATATATGAGACAAACATTGACATAACTGAAGGGAGAAACAGACAACAGCACAATAATAGTAAGAGAATTTAATACTACACTTTCAAAATAGATAGAATAATCGATAAGGAAATAAATTTGACTAATACTAGAGAACATTCAGACCTAACAGGCATATAGAACACTCCACCCAACAACATCAGAATACAGATTCTTCTCAAGTGCACATGAAATATTCTTCAATATAGACTTAACAAAGCTGTTAATTAAGTCTTAATTAATTATAAAACACTAAAAGCATGCAAGCTATCCTTGCTGACCACAATGTATTGGAACTAGAAATCAGTAGCAGAAATGAAACTGGAAAATCCACTGTCAAACAACCACTGGGTTAAAGGAGAAATCACAAAGGAAATTAGAAAATATCTTGAGACAAATGATATGAAAACATAACATATCAAAACTTATAAAATGCAATGAAAGCAGTACCAAGAGGGAAATTTATAACTGCAAATGCTTACATTAAGAAAGAATAAAGATCTCAGATCAACAACCTACTTTACACCTTAACTAGTTGAAGAAGAAAAAGCTAAGCCCAAAGCTATCAGAGGAAAAACATAATAAATAATAGAGCAGAGATAAATAAAACAGAGAAAATAAAAACAACAGAGAAAAAACAACAAAAGGAAGAAGTAGGTTTTTGAAAATATCAACAAACATTTAGCTACGTTAACTAAGAAAAAGGTAAAGAGTAAAATAACTGAAATCAAAAATTAAAGATGGTGCCTTACAACTGATCTTAGAGAAATGAAAAGGATGATAAGGGAATACTATGAAATATTATAACATATGCCAAATTAGATTACCTAGATGAAGTGTATAAATTCCTAGAAAAACGCAACCTACCAAGACTAAATCCTGAAGAAAGAAAACTACAAACAGACCTACATCTAGTAAGGAGATTGAATCAGAAATCAAAAACCTCCTAACAAAGAAAAAGCCCAGGAACAGATGACTTCACATATTTAAGTAAGAATTAATACTAATCCTCCTCAAATTATTCCAAAAAATTGAAGTGGAGAGAATATTTACAAACTTATTCTGTGAGGTTAGTATTACCCTGATACCAAAGCCAGAAAAGAGTCTGCAACAAAACTATAGACCAATATCCCTATGAACAATGATGCAAAAATCCTCAGCAAAAATACTAGCAAATTGAATTCAATCACCCATCAAAAGGATTATACACCATAACGAGTGGGATTTATTGAAGAAATGCAAGGATAGTTCAACATACAAAAATCAATCAATGTTATTATAACAGTAACAGAATAACAAAAAAATGATCATCTCAATTGATGTAGAGAAAGCATTTGACAAAATTCAACAGTATTTCGTGATAAAAGTGCTCAACAAACTAGCAATAGAAGGAAACTACTTCAACATAATAAAAGCTGTATATGATAAGTCCACAGCTAACATCATACTTAATGGTGAAAGACTGAAAGCTTTCAGGAACAAGACAAGGATCTTTGCTTTTGTCACTTCTACTCAACATAATATTTGGAGGTCCTAGCCAGAGCAGTTAGGCAAGAATAAAGAAGTATTCTAAATTGGAAAAAAAGTAAAATTATTTCTATTCATAGATAACATGGTCTTATATGTAGAAAAAATGAATTTAGCAAAGTAGCAGAATACAAAGTTAACACACTAGAATCCATTGTATTTTCATACACTAACAATGAGTAATCTGAAAAGGAAATTAAGAAAAGACATCCATTTACAATAATATCAAAAATAATGAATTACTTAAGAATAAACTTAAGCAAAAAAGCAAAAGACTTGTACACTAAAAACTACAAACCTTGCTGGAAGACATCACAAATGGAAAGACATCCTATGTTCATGCATCAGAAAGCTTAATATTGTCAACTTGTCAATACTTCCGAAAGTGATCCACAGATTTAATGCAACCCATATAAGAATCCCAATGGCCTTTTTTTACAAATTTCATAAGTAATCTCAAGGTACCCTGAGTAGCCAAAACAATCTTGAAAAAGAAGTGCAAAGTTGAGAGTCTCACATTTCCTGAATCAAAACTTACTACAGATCTACAGTAATCAAAAAAGTGTGGAACTAGCATAAAGACAGACATACAGAACAATAGAACAGAATTAAGAGTCTAGGTAAACCCTCACATATATGGTCAAATGCTTTTTTGATAAGGGTGCCGAAACCATTCAGCAGGAAAGGGCAGTCTTTTCAACATGAAGTTCTGGGAAAATGAGACATCCACATGAAAAAAAATAAGTTATATTCTTATCTCTTATCATATATAAAAATTAAAAATGGGTCAAGGACCCACATGCAAAACCTAAACCTATAAAACTCTTAGAAAAAAATAGGGGAAAGCTTCATGACATTGGATTTTCACTGATTTCTTGAAAATGACACAAGAGCATAGGCAACAAAGGTGAAAATAAATTGGAATACATCAAAACAAAAAAAATTCTGTGAGTCAAAGGATACATCAACAGAGTGAAAAGGCAACCTATAGAATGGCAGAAATATTTGCAAATCATATATCTGATAAGAGGTTAATATCCAGAATATATATAGAACTTCTACAATTCAACAACAACAAAAACAAATATCCCTATTAAAAAATTAACAATGGACTTTAATAGATATTTTTGAAAAGAAGACATACAAATGGTCAACAAGCATATGAAGTGATGCTCAACATCACTAATCATTAGGGGAATACAAATCAAAACCACAATGAGATATTTCTTCACTTCCATTTGGATAACTGCTATAAAAAAAACCAGAAAATAACAAATGTTGACAAGGATGTGGGAAAATTGAACCCTTGTACGCTGTTGTTGGAAATGTAAAATGGTGCAGCTGCTATGGAAAACAGTATGGCAGTTGCCGCGGAGTGGCTGGGCCCGTAAGTCATGGTCGCTGAGCCTGCGCATCCAGAGCCTGTGCTCCGCAACGGGAGAGGCCACAACAGTGAGAGGCCCGCGTACCGCAAAAACAAAACAAAACAAAACAAAATGAGTATTGGTAAGAATGTGGAGAAACTGCAATCCTTATGCACTGTTGGTGGGAATGTAAAATGGTGCAGCTGCTATGGAAAACAGTATGGCAGTTCTTCAAAAAATTAAAAATCAAATTATTATTACCTAGCAGTTCTACTTCTGGGTTGTAGCCAGAAGAATTGAATTTTGAGTCTCAAAGAGCTATTTGGAAAACTATGTTCATGGCAGCATCATTTATAACATCCAAAGGGTAAGAGCAACCAAAGTTTCCACTGATGGACAAAATGTGGTATATACACATAATGACTATTATTCATCCTTAAAAAGGAATGGAATTCTGACACATAGTACAATATGGACGAACCCTGTGGACATTATGCTAAGTTAAAAAATCTAGTCACACACAAATATTGTATGATTTCACTTATATGAGTTATCTAATACAGTCGAATTCTCAGAAATAGAAAGGAAAATGGTGGTTTCCTGAGGCTGGGGTGAAGGGAAAATGAGGAGTTGTTTTAAACAAGTATAGGTTTTTTAAGATGAAAAAGTTCTAGATATCTGTTATACAACAATATGAATATACCTAACACTATTGAACTGTACACTTAAAAATGATCAAGATGGTAAATTTAAGATACGTGTATTTTATCACAATAAAAAAATTAAGATGTATAAATCCACAGCCTATATTAAACAGTACATCAGAAATAACGAACACATTATTTATGTATCTTCTAAATAATTTACTATAATTTATAAAATTCCTAAACAGCATTGAATAATTATTACAAACAATTTCATAGGGAGTTGGAGATATGTAATATATCTTTGTTCTCAAGTTTCTGAATCTCCATTTCAACAGGGAAGTCTATAATTGTTTTTGAGACACTGTGGGCTTCTTTATGGCCGTTTGAATTTGGTCTTTTTCTTACTGTATTCTACATTCTGATTGTTTTCCTGTATTCATTATTTGTACTTATTCAAACTGACATACTACTCCAACTCTGAATACCGAATTGCCTATCCTAGTTTTCTCACCTTTTTTTTGCTTATCTATACTCACTTTTCACTTCAAAATATTTGACTTTATATTACTAGAAAATTTTCCTCTACTGTAACCCATGTGGCTGTCCTTAGGTTCTCTATCTTTCTTTAGATCATTTTCATTTTCCCATTTAGATGAAGATACCTTGATTCCTCATCACACATATGGTTGGAAAACTAGCATTTTTTCCAGTAACTCTTAGGAATCTCATTGGCAGCATGTTTTTCCTAGTCTCATTTTATTCTGGTATCCTATTCATGCTGAATTCTCTATCTGTTAAGTATTTTACCTGGTGTTGTGCTTTCTCTCCGCTAAGTGGAAGCAGATGAGCAAGGCTGTATTTCTTTGATTTTCACAAAATCACGGTCGTAAAGCAGTTTCACACAGCAGATTTTATAGCTAACTCGTAAGTCACACCCAGCCACTTCACACCCAGTGAAGATTCATTACTGCTCTTCTTAAAACTCCTTCGGCTGTTTCTGCTAAACAGAATTTACTTTTGAATAAATTTCCTTATCACCCTTTTTGTCCTTGCAGGGACATGATCCCTGCTCCCCACACATTTTTCCTTCTCTGGTCTTTCCTCCTTCTCATTTGTCAGGTCCTCATACATTCAGGCTGAATCCTACAAGCACTTCCTCTCATTTAAAATTTTTTGCAACATCTAATTTTAGTCATAATATTAAAAATACTGAAGTATAATATATGTATAGAAAAGTGCACAGATCTTTGAAGTATAGCTCAATGAATTATCATAAAAGGAACACATCTGTGTGACCACCACTTAAGTCAAAAAACAAAATGTTATCAGTCCCTGAAAACCCCCATTATATTCAAATTCCTCACCCTTCTTCCTCCACTGAGGTAACCACTACCCTGACTTTTAACACTGTGGAAGATTTATCTGTTTATTTAATTTTTTAACTTTGTCAAAATGAAGTCATCACTATGTATTCTGTTTGTCTGGATTGCTTTGATCAATATTTTTTGTGATATTATTCCATGTTTTTGTATAAAGTTGTAGTTCTTCCATTTTCTTTGCTCAACATAATTTATTTAGCTATCATGCAGTTGATGGATAGTTGGGTAGCTGTCACTTTGGAACTATTATGAATAATAACACATGGAATTCATTTTCATATCTTTTGGTTCACATATACAGGCATTTCAGCCCAGTATAGGCCCAAAAATGGAATTCCCAGCCCTACGGTACATATAGGTTCACAATTATTAGCTAATGCTAAACAGTTTTCCAAAGAAGTTGTACAAATTTACTCCCATCAATAATGTATGAGATTTCCAGTTGCTCTGCATTTTCTCCAAACACTTTATATCTTTTATCTTTCTCAATTTATTTATTCTGGGGGACATACAGTAGTATCACGTTGTCGTTTTAATTTGTATATCCCTGATGATTAATGAGGCTGAGTATCTTTTCATGTACTTATTGGCCACTTGGATAACCTCTTCTGTGAAGCACCTGTTCTTATCTCTTGTCCATTCCTCTATCAGTGTGCCTGTTTTTTCTTATCGTTTTGTAGAAGTTCTTTATATATTCTGAACATTACTCATTCGAGAGATTTACATGTTTCAATATCTTTTACCCGTGATTTTCCTTTTAAATAACTTTTTATTAAAATAGCATATACATAGAAAAATATATAAATTACATCTATACAGCTTTCTGAATTTTGACTATGGGACACAACCATATTACCAACATAATGTTTAAGGAACAGATTATAGCCGTCTGTGTATGCAACCAACAATATATGCTGTGACATGTTTTCATTCTTATTTACTTTCTCATTTTCATTAAATTTCTCCCTTGATGTGTTATTTATAAGCGACTAATTTCCAAATGTTTGGAGATTTAATATTATCTTTTTGTATTGATTTCTGGCTTAATTGCAGTGTGGCAAAAAATATACTCTTTCATGTTTTCCTTTTGAAATTCCCTTTGAATCCAACTTTATGAACCAGATGATGATTAGTTTTTGTGATTGTTCCATGTGAACTTGAAAAAAGTATATATATTCTGCAATTGTTGGAGCAGCACACTATATATCAACAAGGTTCATTCTGTTAATTGTGTTGTTCAAATTTCCTATTTTTTTCCTGCTTGTTCTAACAGTTGCTGACATGGGTGTATAAAATGCTCACTGTGATTGTTAATTTGACTCTTTAATTTCTAAGTATGTCAATGTTTGCTTTACATGTTTGAAATCACATTGTTATTCATGTATATAGAAATTTATAATTATTTTATTTTTCAAGTGAATAAATTATTTTATTATTATAAAACATCTCTTTTTATATCTAGTGGTGACTTTTGCCTTAATGTCTACTTTGAAATTTGGAGAGTTCAACCACTTGTGGATGCTGTTTTCATTCTTTTTTTCTATGTGTATATGTGTGTATGCATGTGTATGTGTGTGTATTTTTAAATCTTATAATAAATTATTATAATTACTTTATATAATTATTATTCACTTAAATTTAAACACAAAATCCTTCTTTCTTTTGCTATTTGTCTGACCCTGTATCTTTGAGTTTTCATCTAGGATAAATTTTCTTCTATCTGAGAACACTTACTACAGACTCATTAATACAAGTGTATTTGCTAACATTTCTGTCAGCTTTTATTTGTTTAAAGTGTCTTTGTTTCAACTTCCTTTTAAAATGATATTTTGCTCAGTATAGAATTTTAGATTGGCAATTGTTTTAGTTCATCACTATTAAAATATAATTCCATTGGCTTCTGACTTACTTGTTTTGAAGCATCAGCTAACAGTTTATTTCTATGCAAACTTTTAAGTATTTCTTTGTCATTTTTTTCAGCAATTTTATTATTATATATATCTGTAGCAGATTAAATAGTGTCTCCCCCAAAATTCATATCTACCCAGAACATCAGTATATGATCTTATTTGGAAATAGGTCTTTGCAAATGTAATTAGGATAAGGATCAAGATGAGATCGTATTGGATTAGGATAGGCCCTAGATCCGATGGGAATGTCTTTATAATCGACAGCAAAGGACACACAGAGGCAGAGAGAAGGCCATGTGAAAACAGACAGAGATTTTAATGATGAAGCTATGAGCCAAGGAATGTCAAGAATTGCTGGGAGACATCAGAAGCTAGGAAATAGCAAAGGAGATTTTCTATAGGGTCTTCTGGGGGAGCATAGCCCTACTGACACCTTGATTTCAGACTTCTGGCCTCAGTAACAAGGAGATAATAAATTTATGTTGGCTGAAGCTACTAAGTTTGTGGTAATATTTTATGAAAGTCCTAGGAAAATAATTCAATACTTAAGAGAGTGTGTGTGTGTGTGTTTATATGTGTGTTTTCTAGTAGGGATATGTAGTTACCTCTCGAAACTATAGTCTAATGACTTGTCAGATTTAATACATTCTCTGGCATTCTTTTCAAATATTTCTGATCTTTTACCTTTCTTCTCAGTCTGGGACTCTAGTTGCACGTATGTAAGACATTTTCACCATATCCACATATGACTCAAACACTTGCTATATTTTGTATACATTCTGTTCTCTGTGTTTCACTCTGAATATGTTAATCTTAGAAATCTTCCAGTTAACCAAAGCTCTCTTCAGTTGTCTAATCTTCTACTAAACCTATCCAATCTTCTACTAAACCTATCCATTAGTTGTTGTTTTTTTTTTTTTTTTTGCAGTATGCGGGCCTCGCACAGTTGTGTCCTCTCCTGCTGCGGAGCACAGGCTCCGGACGCGTAGGCTCAGCGGCCATGGCTCACGGGCCCAGCCGCTCCGCGGCATGAACCCGTGTCCCCTGCATCGGCAGGCAGACTCTCAACCACTGCGCCACCAGGGAAGCCCTATCCATGAGTTTTTAATCTCAGTTTTCACATTTTTCAGTTTTGAGTTTACACTTGGTTCCTTTTTATAGCTTTGTAGCTTTCAGTACTCTGTGAAAATTCTTAATGATATATTTTAATTCCTTGGGCATATTAAGAAAAATTGTTTTAAAATTCTTTGTGATATCTCCTTTTTCTGGATCCTTTGTAGATGTGATTTCTGATTTCTTTGTGGATGTGATTATATGTCATGTTGTTTTCTTTGGTTTTAACTAACATGGTCTTATCTTCTCATATGCTGGTATTTTTTATTGAGTGCTGACCAAGGTATAGGAAAAAACTTAGAAATATTTTGAGGCTCTGGATGATGTTTTCTTTCTCCAGAGAGCAATGTTGTTGGCTTCTGGTTGGCTGTTACTTAAGGGAGAGTTGTAGTATAGATAATCTTAATCTATCAACACTTGAGATTCAAAACTAGCTTTTAGTTTTGCTTATTGAATTTTCAGGTCAGCCTTTCTTAAATGTTTAACTTGTTGGGTTTATCAACATCTTTTTGGTGGCTCTAAAATGTACTTTTTCTTCTTCTAGTTCCATGAGTCTTCTGAAACCTATGGCCAACTTCTAGTCTCTTAGCATCTGCTTCAGTTTCAGTAGAAACATCTGGAGGAAAAGCAGCTCCAAATGCTGGGTTAACTTCTCTGGGTTCTTTTCTCCTGCCTGATTTGTTCAAAATATGTTGCATAGTTTCTCTCAAAAAGGAGGTTGCTCTGAACCATCTCATCTGCAGTGCTTGAAGGGAAACTCCTGCCTTTTCATTTTACAGTAATACAAAGTAATTTTTGCCTCTATCATCTACTTGTCTAAGGTTTAACTTCACATTGCCAAAAATTAATTAACATGCTTTCCTTAAAAAATACAAAAAGTCAATTGTTTCAGACTTTACTCTTTAGCAGCACTAAGTCTCTGATATTTCAGATATCACATCTATGTCCATCTAAGTGGAAGGAAGACATACAAGCCTTTATTTATTCCATTGATATGAATTATGCTATCCATACAGGAAGCAGAAAGAACTAGTTTGTTGCTTTTTGGCACTAAAAGAGTAACCAGTTTTTTCCTCTAGCTAGATCAATGGTAAATTTATCAAGGGCAAGGGTAGTTATCTTAATGCTTCTTTTTACATATTAACCATCCAATAAGTAGTTGTTGAATGAATAAACACATGAAATAAAAACTGAGGCAGTGCTACCTGCCAAGAGCACCACTGAAAGAGTATTTTAGAGTTCCAGAGCACAGGGAATTGGAGGTTATTTGACTGTCTTTGAAATGCTATCCATGAAAGGCAACCATTTTCCTTCTTTTTAGGAAATAAAAGAGAAATCAGGAAACATTTGATAATCTGACAATTAGACAATTTGATATTTGTCATGGGCTCAGTTGTATCATGTGAGTGATAGGAAGAGGAAAGTTTCTTTTTCTCTTCTTAGGCTCAATGAAAATTATATTTAATTTCACATTATGTTAGGCATTTATTTATTTCCACATCATGATTTCATAAGGCATACAGTTATAGAAGGAAAAAGAATTTTCAAAAGTTTTGGGTAGGTTAATACATAACTTTATGTAGACAGGGTTATACAAACTGGGTTGAATACAAACTTGCTGTGTGTACTTCAATAATAAGAAGGGATATCTAACATCTTCTAAAGTGAGGCAAATAATATATGTGAAAATACATGAAAAGAATAAATCGCAGACATTAGTCCGAGAATTTACTTTGCTAATGTCATACATATACATATACATAAATATGTATGTCATACATACATATTTACTTTGCTAAGGCACACTGTAATGCAATTAAATAAAAGAACACTATTTCAAACCTACTCACAGTTCAATTCATTTGTTATTTTAAAGTCTTCAAATCAGAATTTGGATGCATCGGCAGGCTTAAGGGTAAAATTATGGTGTTGTATCATTTCTTAGAGAACACAAAAAAATTTCTAAAACACGACAGCACTTAGTTAAATGACATAGTACCTTACTTAAGCTTAGGCTTGGATATGTTGTCAGTTATTAAAGCTTGATTTATGATAACTATGCCTCCCCACATACCCAAATTATCTTATGGTGTTTTTCAACTTCCTTTCTATTGTGATATGCAAACTGAAGCTTATTAAGTGACAAGAGAAATTCAAGGACAGAAAACCAACACATGTAGAAGCATGATGTGACAAAAATACAACCTGAGATTTTCTCTAGGATTACCTCTAACTTAGATGGGATAACCGAAGCAAAGAACAAGTCTTTGGACATTAGCTACCCTAAATTAAAATTAAAGATAAACCAGATGATTTTAATGTTCTTTCCACTTGTGGAGAATCTCATGACAAAACTAAGCTGAGTACTGTTCCCAGGACTGAGTATGTGAAGAGGCGGAGAGAGGTCAGGAGCTGCACTCATAGCTTTCTTTGTACATGGGAGGAACGTCCTCAGAGGTAGTGAAGAAACATCTCTCTCTTTTTTTAAATTGACATTATTTCTACTGAAATTTTATTTTATTATTTTATTTTTATACAATTTTTAAAGATTATACTCCATTTACAGTAATTACAAAATATTGGCCATATTTCCCACGTTGTACAATACATCCTCATAGCCTATCTTATACCCAATAGTTTGTACCTCTTACTCCTGTACCTCAATATTTCCCCTCCCCCCTTCCCTCTCCCCACTGGTAACCGCTAGTTTGTTCTCTATATCTGTGGAAGTTTGCTTCTTTTTTGTTATACTCACTAGTTTGTTGTATTTTTTAGATTCCACATATAAGTGATACCACAGTATATGTCTTTGTCTGTCTGACTTATTTCACTTAGCATAATGCCCTCCAAGTCCATCCGCATTGCTGCAGATGGCAAGATTTTGTTCTTTTTTATGGCTGAGTGGTATACCATTGTATATGTATACCACATCTTCCTTATCCATTCATCTGTTGATGGACACTTAGATTTGTTCCATATCTTGGCAATTGTAAATAATGCTGCTATGAACGTTGGGGTACACATATCTTTTCAAATTAGTGTTTTTGTTTTTTTCAGATATACATCCAGGAGTGTAATAAGAAACATCTTTCTTTAATATCAGCTTCTGCCCCACTCCAGATTTCCAATTCCACAGCTGCAGAGTATTAATTGGACACTGTATTTGTACATTATTTTTTTACTCTCTGCTGGTTTATACGTTTCCATAAACTTCCACTCTCAAAGTACTTATGGGGTGATTAAGTACACGTAATATGTATTTTTAAAAATTCTTTTTTGGAGAATAATTACCTGGCAAATGGCTCTGTTAAGGTACAATATTAAAAAGTGGTGCTTCATTGCAACAGTTATTAAAAAAAACCAACACTGTCCTCAAAAATGTGCTCTACCAAATAGCTCTCATAGTTCATTTGGATAGCCTCTATCTGGCTTAGTTTGCAAGATTTGCTCTTACACACTAAAGCATTAATAACATACAGTAAATTTCCACTCATTTTGCAAGCCTTTCTAGTAAGCAATAATGTATTTGTGATTTTAATTGCAAATTGTGCCCTTAGAACCCCTCCATAAATATTTTCTTAGTGAAGTGCTGCAAGAGCATATGCATCTATTTTGCCAGTCAGTATAATATTTGCATTTAAGTAATATTATATGTGATAGAAGCAAGCAAATTTCTGCATTGAAATTTTCATTTGTCCTCACTATTTTTTCTAGGAAGACAAGTCATACTACAAATCTCGATAATTTAACTCAAAGAGACACTGCTCTTCTAAGAAAAAAGACCTGTCCCAGATGTGACATATGACTAGGTTGACTAGACATTTTGGTTTGCCCAGGACAGCTCTGGTTTTGCCAGTTGTCTTAGCATAATTATTAATAGTCCTCTCTTTCATTCATAAAGTGTCTAGGGCTTGAATAGTAAATTATACAGTCATCCTATATACAAATATAGTATTTGAACAAGATTTATGACAAATCATATATGAAGGTCTACACTCACAAATAGTTAGATCTCAGGCTTAAATCATAGTAAATTTAACTAAAGGTAAGCATTTCTTGGGAGAAAATATTTGCAAACTATATGTCTGATAAGGGGTTAAAATCCAAAATATATAAAGAATTCATAAAACACAAAGCCAAAAAAATTAAAAACAGGCAAAGGAACTGAATAGGCTTTTTTGTAAAGAAGATATATAAATGGCCAATAGGTATATGAAAAGATATTCAACGTCACTAATCATCAGGGAAATGCAAATCAAAATCACAATAAGATATTATCTTATTCCTGTTAAGATAGTTATCAAAAAGTCAGAAGTAAAATGTTGGTAAGTATGTGGAGAAAATGAGTATGTGAGTATTTTTTCACTGTTGGTAGAAATGTAACTTTGTACAGCCGTTACGGAAAACAGTATGGAGGTTCCTCCAAAAATTAAAAGTAGAACTACCATATGATCCAACAATCATATCCAGAGGAAATAAAATAAAGATCTCAAAGAGATATCTGTACTCCCATGTTCACTGCAGCATTATTCATAGTAACCAAGACAACCTAAGGGTCTGTCAGCAGATGAATGGATAAAGAAAATGTGATCTATACATATATATAATTTAATACTATGGAATGGAATTTATAATATATATATAATAGAATATTACTCAGCCTTTTAAAAAAAGGAAATCAATTTGTTGAAAATATTACCCTTTCCCCATTGAATGGCCTTGATATCCTTGTTGAAAATCAATTGGCCGTATACCTGAGGTTTATTTCTGGGCCTCTATTTTATTCCATTTGTCTATTTGTCCTTATCCTAGTACCATACTGTTTTTGATTACTTTCATAATCTTTTACAGCTTTATAGTAAGTTTTGAAATCAGGAAATGTGAGTTTTCCAGTTTTGTTCTTTTTTAAGATTGACTATTCAGAGTCCTTTGATATTCCATATGAAAATTAGGATGGGTTTTTCTATTTCTGCAAAAAACGCCATTGGGATTTTGACAGGAGTTGCATGGAATCTGTAGACTGATTTGGGTAGTACTGTCATCTTAACAATATTAGGTCTTCCCTTACAGAAACACAGGCTGTCTTTCCACTTTTTATGTATTCTTTAATTTATTTCAGCAATGTTTTATATTTTTCAGTATAACAAGTTTTTGCCTCCTTGGTTAAATTTATTCTAAATATTTTATTCTTTTGGATACTATTGTATAGGGAGTTGTTTTCTTAATTTCCTTTTTGGATTGTTCATGTATAGAAATGTATCTTTTTGTCTGGGGGGGTGGGGATGGTGGTGTGATGAATTGGGTGATTGGGATTGACATGTATACACTGATGTGTATAAAACTGATGACTAATAAGAACCTGCTGTATAAAAAAAAACCAGAAACGTATCTTTTTTTTTAACACCTTTATTGGAGTATAATTGCTTTACATTGCTGTGTTAGTTTCTGCTGTACAACAAAGTGAATCAGTTATACTTATACATATATCCCCATATCCCCTCCCTGTTGCGTCTCCCTCCCACCCTCCCTATCCCACCCCTCTAGGTGGTCACAAAGCACCGAGCTGGTCTCCTTGTGCTATGCGGCTGCTTCCCACTAGCTAGCTATTTTACGTTTGGTAGTGTATATATGTCCATGCCACTCTCTCACTTCATCCCAGCTTACCCTTCCCCCTCCCTGTGTCCTCAAGTCCATTCTCTATGTCTGCTTCTTTATTCCTGTCCTTCCCCTAGGTTCTTCAGAACTACTTTTTTTTTTTTTTTAGATTCCATATATATGTGTTAGCATATGGTATTTGTTTTTCTCTTTCTGATTTACTTCACTCTGTATGACAGATACTAGGTTCATCCACCTCACTACAAATAACTCAATTTCATTTCTTTTTATGGCTAATATTCCATTGTATATATGTGCCACATCTTCTTTATCCATTCATCTGTTGCTGGACGCTTAGGTTGCTACCATGTCCTGGGTAATGTAAATAGTGTTGCAATGAACATTGTGGTACATGTCTCTTTCTGAATGATGGTTTTCTCAGGGTATATGCCCAGTAGTGGGATTGCTGGGTCATATGGTAGTTCTATTTTTAGTATTTTTTTTTTTTTTTTTTTTTTTTTTTTTGGGGTACGCGGGCCTCTCACTGTTATCTGTTGATGGACATTTAGGTTGTTTCCATGTCCTGGCTATTGTAAATAGTGCTGCAGTGAACACTGGGGTACATGTGTCTCTTTGAATTATGGTTTTCTCCAGATATATGCCCAGGAGTGGGACTGCAGTGTCATATGGTAGCTCTATTTTTAGTTTTTTAAGGAACCTCCATACTGTTCTCCATAGTGGCTGTATCCATTTACATTCCCACCAACAGTGCAAGAGGGTTCCCTTTTCTCCACACCCTCTCCAGCATTTATTGTTTGTAGATATTTTGATGATGAGAAATACATCTTTTTGTATTGATTTTATATTCTGCAAGATTGCTAAATTTATTAGCTTTAATAGTATTTTTGTGGAGTCAGAATTTTCTACATAGGAGAGCATGTCATCTGCAAACAGGATGATTTTACTTCTTCCTTTCCAATCTAGTTGTGGTTTTTTTTTTATGCCTAATTTCTCTAGCTAGAATTTCCAATACTACATTGAATATTAGTGGTAGAAGTGGCACCCTTGTCTTGTTCCTTATCATAGGGTCTTTTACCATTGAATATGATGTTAGCTGTGTGAATATAGTTTAGTTTTAAAAATTGACTTTATAATTCTTATAAAAAGAATTTTATGACGCTTAAAATGAAGTTGAAATATTGTTCATAGTTTCAGGTTGAGAACTCTTTTTGTAGATTTGTCTAGATTTATCAAGAAAGAAATAATTAAGATCCTGCTTTCTGGAAAACACAACGGGACAAATAATACCTACAAAAATACTTGTTGGTGTCTGAGAAATGATCAGATAACATTGACCTGGGATAGCAATAAGTGTCTTTTCCAGTTGACATTTGCCAGAAAATTTAATCTGTGAATGGGACAAGGATGAAGGATGAATTTTAGAAACAAAGCACATCAAACACACACACACTGAAAATCCTTCTCCTTACATTAAACATGTTTTAAGAAAAAAATTTCTCTTAAGTTATTGGAGGAAGCCTCTGATAATAAGAGCGATAAATAGCTTAATAGATTTTAATGTGTAAGGTGAGTTGATTTAATAGTTGTTTCCCAGCCATCGCTATCACTATTTCAATACTTTATCATTAGGCACTCTTCATATAGGACTTGGCCATCTTGCTGCACACACTGAGTAGTTTGTCAAACAGTGAACAGTTGAGAAAATATTTTCTCTATGTCTTTGGACTGTCATAAAACAAAACCAAAAACCATCATCATGTGATGTAATGAAGGAACTCAACCACAGTTCTTTTGATTTTTAAAAAATAACAATTTTTGCCTACATTAAGAAAATACTAAAGAAACCAGGCATTTTAAGCATGATTTTTTTTTTTTTTTTTTTTTTTTTTTTGCGGTATGTGGGCCTATACAGGGTACCATCAAAAGGCCCAGACTCCTAGATTACCTTCCATTTCCCACATCTAATCTCCTTAAAGTTGTCAGTATCTTCTGTCTCGTTACCCACCACCCATCCCCAACTCTTAAAATCCTTTCACTGTGCCCTGTTTGGAGTTCATAAGCAAAATAATCCCCCAGTCCTCAACCTCTTTGCTGAATATTCCTTTTATTTTCTTACTCTATTGGATACCTGACTCTTCCCAATGGTACTGCTTCCCCTGCAGACCTTTTAAGTGATGACTCTCCTTCAGCCCTTTATACCATCGAGCCTGGAAGGCGGGCCTAGGGAATAAGTGTCTTCCTTGCTTGTTCTCATTACAATTTGCAGACTATGCTCACTCTCTTCTCCATCTTTGAAACTAATGTTGCCAGGTTCCTTGTGGAAAGTCGGGCACGTCTAATGTTTTCTCAGTTTACTTGATATTGTAGTTGTCTTTTGGGGCAGATTTCTTCCATTATATTTATTTTCTAAAATAATCCTCAGCTTTCTTAAGTATTTATTAGACATGCAAATAAGCATTAAACTAATGAAAGCATGATTCTGCAAGGTTTGCTTTCTTTTTCCTTTAGATTTTAGTAATACTGTTATCTTCTAGTTTCGGACATTTAATGTGTCTTTTGTCCTGTAATCTTATTCTTGCCTTTTAGTATTTTTTTTTCATGGCATATTTTAGTTTATTTCAGAAGTACAATAGTTTGACATTTAAAAAAATCTATCCATTTAATTCACAACATTAATAGGAAAAAATAATTATATGACAGTCTCAATACATGCAGAAAAATTCTGAAAATAGCCAGCCTTCATTCTGGTTAAAACTACTTGAAACAGTAAAAATAAATACTTTTGTAACTTGAAAATGAGGATGAATACATCAAACTTCATGTAATGGTGAATGTTGAACAAAGGTACCCACTTTCAACACTTGTTCAGTTCTACTGCAGTTCTGAGTTAATGCAGTAAGGCAAGAAAAAGAAATAAATGGTGTAGAGCTTCAAAAGAAAGTAAAAATTTGTCACAATTTACATATTACATTATAATATATGTGTAAAATATAAGAATCTGCTATTGAACTATTAGAATTAATGTATAAATTTAATTGATGGTTATATATGTGGTCAATATAAAAAAAGATGATTAGATATGCGGTCAGTATAAAAAAATCAATATTTCTAGACTTTTACACTTAATAAAGTTTCGTTATGATTGATTTTAAATCTTCCATCTTACTAGTTACTTTTTCTTTTTCCCATCTGTTCTTTTTCTTTCTTTCTTTTTTTAAATATTTGTTTATTTAAAATTTATTATTTTTTTATTTATTTTGCCTGTGCTGGGTCTAAGTTGCAGCACACGGGATCTTTAGTTGCGGTACAAGGACTTTTTAGTTGCGATATGTGGGCTTCTTAGTTGCGGCATGTGGGATCTAGTTCCCCGACCTCGGATGGAACCTGGGCCCCCTACATTGGGAGCGGGGAGTCCTACCCACTGGACCAGCAGGGAGGTGCCTCTTTTTCTTTAACTCTTTTTCTGCCTTTTTTTGGGGGCGAATTGAGTATCGTTTATGATTCTATTTTACCTGCACTATTGGCATGTTTTGTTTTGTTTTTTTTTTGTGGTATGCGGGCCTCCCTCTGCTGTGGCCTCTCCCGTTGCGGAGCACAGGCTCCGGACGCGCAGGCCCAGCGGCCATGGCTCACGGGCCCAGCCGCTCCGCGGCACGTGGGATCCTCCCAGACCGGGGCGCGAATCCGGCTCCCCTGCATCGGCCGGCGGACGCGCAACCATCACGCCACCAGGGAAGCCCCCAATTTTGTAATTTTTGAATGCAACATGTGATTGCAGAATGCAGTACATAATGTATTAGGAGCAATCTAAGTGGTAATGCAGGCTCCTTTAGCCTGATCTGAGTCCATTTCTCAGATTGGTGCTGTGGAATCAGAACAGAGGATATTTCCCCAGATACCTTTGGGCATCGTGTAGGAAACTATTTGAATCAGTTGCAAAGAAGCATCCTAAAATAAATAAATAAATAAAGAGATTTAAAAAGTAATTATTAATAATTTGGTGTATGTTCTTTTACTTTCTCTGCCTGTCTATCTCTCTGTCCCTCCCTCTCTATCTACACACACACACACACACACACACACACACACACACTGACACACACACACACACTTATACCTAGTCATATATGAATAGAAATAAAGTGGATAAAATGATACAGTCTGTTTGCTAAATAGCTTTAAATGATCAAGGGCATGTTTCAATGTTAAAATATTGGGGTCTGCATCATTTAAAAGTAATTTTGAACTTCTCTTTCCTTCCATCATACTGGCCTGATAAAAACCCCAACCTTGGTTTAATGCATAATTATCTGCTCTGCATGTGCAGAATGTGTTTGGAGAAAACACAACCACTTTAAAAGTATGCTTACTTTAAAAGTATGGCTACAAATCTCAGGAAGGTACTCAGTACTGCCTTGGCATGTGTAACTGTACTGCCTTGGTTAACTCAGTCTTTTATTTTGTTGAATCCACTATTTTGCACATTCTTTTCTCTCCAGCTTCCATCCACTTCTCTTTAGAAACAATCAGAAGAAAACCTCGTATTCCTTCTACCACAGATGCCCAAGTTAATAGCAGTTAAATCCAAATATTCTGTTTCCTCACCCATCACAGTGGGTTATCATTATGGCCAAACTCCTCTTGAACACTGGATCCCTTGCCCTGCTTTCTATTTAAGGTCTTTGCTCCTACAATTATCTTTCTTTTCTCCGGTATCATCATTTTTTTCCTCCCTAATTAATGGATCATTTCCACCAACATATAAACCTGATGAAATGTTTTCAATCTTAGGAAAACACTCCTCCTTTTCATTATATCCCCTACTCCAGCTACCACTTCATTTTTCTTCTCCTCTTTCTAGCAAAATCTCTTGCAGAAATTTCTATATTATGTCTCCACATCCTCAATATCTTTTTTATTTGTAACTTGAACCCACTCAGTTTAAGCTTTTCTTTGCCCATCTATTGGATGAAGTTCACCAATGGACTTCATGTTGCCAGACTGAAGGTTCAGTTATGAGTCCTCACTAACTTGACCTCCCATTGACATTTGATTACCCCTCCTTCTTGGAGCACATTTTTCACTTTGTTACGAGTGGGAATTGCCTGCTTCTGTTTCCTCCCAGCTCACCTGATGCCAATTCTTAGTCTCATTGCTAGAACCTCTTCCTCTTTCTCTCCTCTAAATGCTGGCTTGCTCCAGGGTCCCATTTCTCCACAGGGGAAACCTCCATTGGCTTTCTTATCTCCACTTATTCCTTAGATGATTTCATCCAATCTTAAGGCTTTACCTATATGTATATGCTAAAGATTCACAGGAATCTTCTTCTTGAACTTTAAACTCAAATATCCAGCTGTAACTTGACATGTCTCTTTGGATAGCCCACAGTTCACATGTTTCAAACTGAACTTTGGATGTCTTACCCTTTCTACCTCACTAAATTTTTTGGGCAGACACTGATAATTTCTGCTCAGTTTCCATTCAGCCTTTTTAACCTACACAATCTTGATTATGTTCAAGACTGGCAATGTGCTCAGCTGAAATTTCCCACTTGCCCAGAACTATGTCATATAGGCAATCCTAGCCTCCATAAAAAGGATGAGGGAAGAGTCCCTTTTATTCTATTCTCTGGAATAATGTGCATAGTACAGGGACTAACTGTTCACTGAACGATATGATAAAACTAACCCATAAATCTGATTGCACTTCATTGGGTATGCATGTGTTTGTGGTAGAGAGTTAAATTAGATTCATCTTAAAGGAGACTATGTAATAAGTATCCATCTACATTTGGGTGCAAAACATTCATTGTGAATGACTAAAGCATGAGGAAGAAATAATTTTTTCAGTATATTTGTGAAGAACCGCTAAACTGGCTAGAGAGGGTATATAACTGTTTGGAATACACACATAAATGGTGTAATGTGCCCATTTCCTGGTACAGTGGACACTCAATAAGAACTTAACAACCATAACGTGATTAACTTTAATATCTTCAAGGCTACAATTGTCCACAGAAACGGTCATTCAGAAGTTTACTTCAGTTTTTTAAGACTTTACTTTTTTAGAGCACTTTTATGTTTATAAGAAAATTGAGAGGAAGTGTGGAGATTTCCCATACACCCCTGCCCCGCACATGCATAGCCTCCCCCATTATCAACCTCACTCACCAAAATAGTACATTTTTCTTAAACCAAAGATGAATCTACACTAACACATCATGATCACTCAAAGTCCATAGTTTACTTTAGAGTTCACTCTTGGGGGTGTACATGCCAAGGATTTGAACAAATGTATAATGATGCATATCCGTATCTAAAATATCCTACAGAGTATGTACACTGCCCTAAATTCCTCTGTGCTCTGTCTTCTCATCTTTGCCTTCTATCCATGCAGCCACTGATCTTTTTTATCATTTCCATGGTTTTCCTTTTTCCAAAATGTTATATAGTTGGAATCATACAGTATGTAGCCTTATCAGATCATATTTTTTCCCTTAGTAATAGGCATTTCAGGATTCTTCATGACATTTTGTGGCTTGAAAACTCATTATTTTAGTGCCGAATAATATTCCATTGTGTGGATAAACCACAGTTTATTTATCCATTTGCCTACTGAGGGACATCTTGGTGACTTTCAAGTTTTTGGCAATTGCGTATAAAGGTGCTACAAACATCTGCAGGCAGGTTTTTGTGTGGACATAAGTTTTCAACTCCTTTGGGTAAATATCAAGGTGTGCATGGCTGGACTGAATGGTAAGAGTATGTTTAATTTTGTAAGAAACTGCCAAAATGTCTTCCAAAGTGGCTGTACCATTTTGTATTCCTACCAACTGTTCCACATCCTTGTCAGCATTTGGTGTTGTCAGGTTTCCAGATTGTGGCCATTCTAATAGATGTGTAGCCGTATCTCATTATTGTTTTAGTTTGCATTTCCCTGATGACATATGATGTGGAGCATCTTTTCGTATGCTTATTTGCCATCTTTATATCTTATCTGGTGAGGTATCTGTTAAGGTCTTTGGCCCATATTTTAATTAGGTTTTTTTTTTCCCTTACCACGGTATTTAAAGAGTTCTTTGCTCATTTTGGATAATAGCACTTTGTCAGATGTGTCTTTTACAAGTATTTTCTTCCAGTCTGTGTCTTGCCTTCTAACTCTTTTGATGTTGTCTCTCACAAATCAGAAAATTCTAATTTTAATGAAGTCCAGTTTATCAATTCTTTCTTTAATGGATTATGTCTTTGGTGTTTTATCTAAAGAGGCCCAAGGTCATGCAGGTTTTCACCTATGCTATCTTCTAAGAGTTTTTAGTTCTATGTTTTACATTTAGGGATATGGTATATTTTGAGTTGGTTTTTGTGAAGGATGTAAGGTCTGTGTCTAGATTCATTTTTTGCATGTGGATGACCTGTTGTTCCAGAACCATTTGTTGAAGAGACTTTGCTTCATTGTGTTGCCTTTGCTCTTTGCCAAAAATCAGTTGACTATATTTATGGGAGTCTGTTCTCTGGGTTCTTTATTCTGTTCTATCTAATTCTGATCAATTATTATCTGATGTAAACCTGAATTTTTTCTTTTTTATACATTATGTCTCTTTAGGGCCACAGGGTTCTTATGGACCTTAACATGATATATGATTGGAATTTGGATTTCTTTCACGGTTATAACTTCTAAAGTGTTTTACTGAATAACTTGGATGGCTAAATGTTGTAATCGCCATTGACGCTAAAGCAATTGTATATATTTAAAGAAGTAAACTATTTAGAATAAGAGTGGCAGTCTCGGTCAATTGTGTGCTGAGCAGCAATACTTGCCAAATTTAAGCGTGTAGAAAAGGACTTTTAGAAAGTTGAGAAAGCTTTTAATTATAGAAAACATTCTAAAGAAACTACACTGCAAAAGAGGAGATTTAAAACCAAAATGGGAGCTGTCTTCAAATAAGAGAAGAGATGTTCTTTGGAAAAACAGAAGAGACTTTATCTACAATGCCTCAAGGGCAGAACTGGTGCCCCTGTATGAAGCCACCAGTATGGCTGATGGATTGTTTCAACAAGAGGAAGAGTCAAAATATCTGAAAATAGAATAGGCTGCTTTCAGAGATTGTGAATTGAAGGGATTTAAGAATCAGACAGGGAATAGGATTAGATTGTCTCTAACATTTATTCAAGCTCTGAGAATCTGTGCTTCTGTGAAGTTCAAGACTTGTAAATTATCTGCTACATAATGCCATTAATGAAAGGGAATATTGAAACCAGCGGCTGGCAGTATTCTCTTTATCCACATCCACATTAATAAGTTAATAAGGTTATCACAGTGCAGTCATATTACTGCAATTTATTATGACTTTCTAATATTGATGATTAGGAAAAAAAGTCAAGTCCTAAGTCAGATGGAGCAGGGAATTAGGACAGTCATGCTTGTATTGTTTGGAGAGATGACACTGTTGGGAAAGGCATCTATAATTAGGTCATTTTACAAAGAATGCAAATCCACTTTAATCTCATCCTCTCCTGTCTTTTCCTTTATTATTATAACCCATTCCAGTTTCCTACCTTCTTTTCCTTCCTACTCCCAATAACGCAGTATAACAGAAGGAATGCTTTTCTTTTCTCTTGTTATCTACCCTTTCATATTAAGCATGAAAACATTTGATGTTTTAATAAAGCTTTGTTTTAGTCAACACGTGTTTATTGAGCACATACTATGGGCCCAGAACTCTACTAGGAATTTAGGATATAACAATGAATGTAATAGACAAACACTTGGCAGTTCTTATGTTTAGGGGTTGGGAGAGGGAGAACATACACTAAGTAAACAGAATAAACAGGTAAATGATTATATATACTAGAAGGTGATAAGTGCTTTAGCTATAAGACAAAGTTGACCAGGATAAAGGCAGTCAGTAGGACAAGTAGGTACTTGTGGGCAGGTGGTAGTAAATAGGGTGGTTACAGTAGGCCTTTCTCTTGTTGAAAAGGTGAGGTTTGAGCAAAGACTTAAGGAGAGGGATTTTAACCAAGAAGATATCTAAGGGAAGAATATCCCAGATGGAGGAAATAGCTGGGTCAAATGCTCTTTAAAATAGCCATTTTTGAAATTATAAATTTAATGCCCATTAAATTAAAAATGAAATCTATAATGAAAGAATGCAAATTCCTGCAAGGATGGTAGCAAGTGATCTCTGACTTTGCAGCATTTGACAACCAGGAAGTTGTTCTTACACTGATTCCCAACATTGCCAGCTCTTACTATGTTTTTTTGTTTGTTTGTTTTTTGTTTTTTTGCGGACGGGGGCCTCTCACTGG
>NC_041233.1:101171958-101178654 GCF_002837175.3 Physeter macrocephalus | reverse complement strand
CCCAGCCGCCCCGCGGCACGCGGGATCTTCCCGGACCGGGGCACGAACCTGTGTCCCCTGCATCGGCAGGCGGACTCTCAACCACTGCTCCACCAGGGAAGCCCTCTTACTATGTTTTGTTGGGTTGTTTATTCTGACTTGGTCTGGGAGATGGCTCCTCCCTCTGATTCATTGGCCTATGTGGTTAATGTTGGTCATTTTTGTAAAGATGAATGAGTTGTTAGATAATTAGAATACAGAAGAATTATCCATGGACAAAATAAGTCCATACAAACATAGTTAAAGGCATGATCAGACTTAATTGATCATGGTGAACATGTCAAGTGGGCAAATGGGAAATTTAAATACATATAGAGCTATAAATTTAGGAGGAAAAAGACACTAAACAAATACAATTCTGGGCATATCTCACAATGCACAGATATAACACAAGAACCTAGGAGTTATAAGAGCAGAAAACTATAGTGATAAATCACAGTTAAGAAAACTAGCATGAGAATTGAGTATGGTAAAATAGTAATATTGAATTTAAATATAATGTGGTGACCTTTCTTATTATGTCTTGGATTTTACAATGAATAAGGACCACAAAAAGTTTGCTATGGTTTGGATTTCATCCACAAACAGTTTGGATTAACTTATCTTTCCACCGTAATTTTCTCAGAGGCTGTATTTTATAGCTTTGCAGTTGAGTACCAAAAGGTGATTAAAATTCAACTAATAAAAAATGAAAGAAATTTGGGTGATTTGGTCTGAAGGAAGAAGGCTGGGGAATGATTTGATTGCTCTTAATCAGATAATGGGAACTAGACTATTTATATTTCCTCACACTATAGAGTAATTGGAAGTCCATATATTTTCTCTAGAAGATTTTAAAGAAATGAGTTCCATGCCTAATGTATTTTCAGATGTAGGCTAGGTTGGAGTTTATTAAAAGTTAGGTGGGGTGGGATTTATTAAATGGTCTCTCAATATACCATCCATTTCTGTGATAGAGAGTTAATTTTTCTTAACCCTTTTAAAATAGAGTCTGTTCAGTTTTTCAAGATATATTCTTTTTTTTTAACATCTTTATTGGACTATAATTGCTTTACCATGGTGTGTTAGTTTCTGCTTTATAACAAAGTGAATCAGCTATACATATACATATATCCCCATATCTCCTCCCTCTTGCATCTCCCTCCCACAATCCCTCCCTATCCCACCCCTCTAGGTGGTCACAAAGCACTCAAGATATATTCTTTTTGGTGACGTTAGTTTTTTGCTCATGTGACGTTAGTTTTTTGCTCATGTTACTTTAAAATTAAGGTTACCAATATTGAGGTCAAATTCTCTCACTGAAAAATACTAATATATCAATTTTCAGGTTTCAGCATTATTCCTCTCATGATATAAGACAACTGAAGATTGTCCCTAGTTATACAAAATCAATAGGTTCAGAGGACAAGTTAATTATCATAAAATAGTTATTTTTAATAAAACAGGTTTGCTCTTTTAATCTTGTTACAAATGACTTAAGGATAAAGGACCTAAACAAGAAAATAGCTGTCTATATTTGTATCTATATTTATATGGCTATATATATATTTTATTTGTATGTATATATATTTATATATGTGCATGACTGTGTACATATACATACATTTAAAGGTAGAAAGAAATGGAGTAATGTAAAATGTATCTCTCCAATCAATAGTGTAAGAAAAAATGTATTTTCAAATCTATTCATACTCTTTTAAAGTCAAATACCAAGAGCATGGAGATATACAGAGTTCAGAATAGGTAAAACTCCATTTTTGGGTAATAAATATACAAAAGCTGAATATTGCCTACTGAGTTAATGACACAGTTAAAGGAAGAAGAGAGATATTTGGAAACACACTCCATTTAAAAAATATCTGCTTGTTTTCTTATTCCAAGAAAAATAGATATCTCTAAGTTTAAAAGAACATGACAGCATTCAGATAATGTCAGTTATAATCCTAATGGGATTCTGGAATGGTATATAAATATATCAATAGTAAAGGGCTGTGAAGACCTTATTATTTAGGCTTAAGCTGGAATGTAAAAGAACTGACTGGGTGAAAGCTATTCCTAGGAGATTGTAGTCAGGGAAATCATTTTGTGTAAGTCAGTCTCTTATGCTAATAAATAACCTGGTATAAAGAAGAAGAAAATATGTACAGTACTACATACAAGTGGAATATAACTTACAATAGTTAATTTTTATTAAGTTTGTGGCTATCAGATATTAGATCTAAAATAGTGGAAAGTGATCTTTTGTGAAAATTCACTTAAAAGAGTTTTATAAGAGAGAACATTGGCAAGCATCAATTTTTAAGACTTGTTAACTTAATCTGTGAAGCCCATAATTAAAAACCATTTAAAGACTAGGCATTTGTTTTGTTTTTTCTTACTATCAGCCACAAGTCAAATATTTTAAAAAGTGAATAATAATGCTAAATGTAGGTAATTTGAAGAGAGTAAAAATCATATGCGAATAGACAATATTCTTATTTTTTTAAGTAAGTTAATTATTCCCATATAAGTGAGCTTCTAACTAAAATTATCCAGGTTTACAACACTTTTTTATCATCAGTTGATGTTTTCTTCTTTCTTCCTTCCCTCCTTCCTTCTTTCCTTCCTTATATAATTTATAATTTATTATGGACTGAATCTTTGTGCTCCTCCAAAATTCATATACTGAAATCCTAATCTTCAATGTGATGATATTTGGGAGTGGAGACTTTGGGAGGTTATTAGGTCATGAGGGTGAAGCCCTCATGAATGGGATTAGTGTCTTCATCAGAGAGACCCCAGAGAGCTAGCTCACTCTCTTTCTGCCATGTGAAGATGCAAGACGTCCACAGTGTGCAACCAGAAGAGGGCTCTCATCAGAACCTGACCAAGCTGGCACCCTGATTGGACTTCAGCCTCCAGAGCTATGAGAAATGAATTTCTGTTGTTTACAAGCCATCTGATTTATGGCATTTGGTTGTGGCAGCCCAAACTGAATAAGATATATTTTCATACTGAATATTCCATTTACTAAAGTTCAAAACAAAACACACCCAATCTATGGTGTTAGAAGTCAAGAGAGTGGTTATCTTTGCAGTGCAGGGTGGTTACGATTGGGAGACCATGAGCATAGCTTCTGGGATGTTGATATACTCTTGTTCACTTGAATCTTATGCAATTCTTGACATAGGCAGAGGTTACAATAATGGATTTATTTTGTATGATTACTTGAGCTATATAACTGATTCAACACATCTTTTTTTTTTTTGAGAGTCTACGACGTACCAAACATTAAACAAGGCTTTGGATTTAGAACATCACAGATGACAGACACTGTCCCTATCATCATGGAGTGTACAATCTAGTAGTGAGAAAGGCAACTAAACACGTCATTACAAGAGAGTGGGATCTGTGCACATGGGAAACAATAGTGGTGGTCCCCAAATTTGAATGTGGTATGAAATTTAGCAAAAACTTTATGTTAAAACTTGAAAGAGTCATACCGTTTTTACTTGAAAAGAAGTTTGCAACCATGTTCCAGCAGAGGAAATAACATGTACATGGGCCTAGAAATGAGAAAGTGCATTGGTCTTTTAGCTAACTGAAATTTGTATAGACTTGCGTAAGACCTAAGTGCTCAAGACATAGAAATATTCAGTTTTTTCCTTTGCAACTACATTTGTAATTTCTTCTTAATATATTTTATATACTGGAAATGTATAAGCCTTTTCTCTCCAGCTACTCTATTGATTAAATTGCAGGCTAAGCTTGTATAACAAAAAGACCCCAAAATACAGTTACTTAAAGAGATAAAAATGTATTTATCTGATATGTGTTAGTCCAGAATTTGGTGGTAATTTAAGGCAAGAAAGCAGCTCTGATTCCAGAAAGCTTTTCAGTGATCTAATTTCTTCTATCTAATTGTTCCCAGACTATTGTCTTCATTTGCCTGTTTACCACTGACTCAGTTCCTTCTAGTCCATGGGAAGAAAGAGAGGTAAAGATTGTGGCAAACAATTTTCTTTTGAGGAAATGATGCGGAAGTTTTATACATCATTTCCACACTCATCTGCCATTAGTAATCTCATGGTCAGACGGCTGCACTTAGCTGCAAGGGAGGCTGGAATGTGTTGTCCTAGCAGGATGTCTCTGTGCTCAGCTAAAACTCTATTATAAAAGAAGAAGGGCAGAAGGGACTGGGGAAAAACTAGCAGCCTATCATGACTAATCATTTTTAAAGCCCCTTTGTGACTGTGAGAAAATATCATGAATCAAACATGGGTCAATAGGTGGGAGATCCCAAGAGACCTTTCATATAAAAATTAAATGTTTCTATTTTATTTTAAAACAGTTTGGAGTCTTTTATGACTTATAGTCAAGGAGTGTACATTTTCATTTTAGAAAAGTATGCTCTGGATGCAGGTTAGGGAAAACACCAGAGGGAAGGAGACAAATTCTGAAGCACTGGCAGGAATCTGGTTGATATATTATGGTGACCTGAACTAAAGAAATTAGTAGTGAATACAGGAGATCAGATGGAGAGAAATCTATGAGGTGAAATGATTAAATACATGCTCATCAATAAGATGTGAGGATAGAAAGTTTAGGGGTAAATAAAAATGACAAGGCTATGTAGGCTGGAAGAGTTGTCACCTGTCAGTACACAGAAGGAGAGTGAAAAAGATGAGATTAATGTAGCACACAGAAAATTTCAATCACTGTGCTAATTAGACAAAACTGTGGAAATAGATTCAGCCCAAAGGCATCTGTTCAGGACTCTGTTCTAGAGTGAAGAAGGGAACCTAGAATGGGATCCCAAGGAAAGCCAACATTTCAGGGTAGACGGAAAAGGGAAAGCTGTGTTCACTGACAACTATTTGCCAATAAATGATCAAACTCACATAAACCTCATTTACCAAATACCACCTCACAGAATAGTAAGTCACTGATTCTCTATGTACAGCTGATTTGTTAAACTCAGTTTGGTAAAAATCTTGTCCACTGTGCACCCACATTTTATAACAGTTTCATTTTGTTGAAGATATCCAAAGAATCAGTCTTTAAATGCTAAAAAAGGATATTGCTACTATGTGATTTGAAGTTAGGTAAATTAGGAGGGAAGAAAACTGGGAGTGTAGTGTCATGTAATATTTAAATGGAGAGAGTGTTTCATGGGGAAGGTCTGCTCAGCAGTGTCAATGCTCAGAGTTCACAATGACCTTGCATGACGATGTATCATGAAGAATAGGAATTACTTAATTCCTATCTGCATTTCAGTATAGTCTCTGAGGCTACAATGAGAATTCCCTAAAAGTAATTTAGCTTAAGGACAGATGCTGGATCTGGTGGCAGGAGCTCATAACCCTTTAACCATTTTGCCAACCACCTTGGTCCACTGCCACTCTCCACGCCAGGTCTCTCTGATCTAGAGTGAAATGGAATTCTGGGGGGGTCAGTCATTTTATCCACCTACACTGGGTGGAAAGCTAGGTAGCACTGTATGATTCTATAGGCTTCTATCTTATAGAAATTTGTCAATTTTCAAATAAAACTCTTTCCAATTTTCTCATACTGTCACATTTTAAAAATTCTTCCACCATTTCCACGGGATTGTATTTCCAGCGCACTTCATTCTTTTTTCTAGATCCATATTTCTATCTGATATCAGTTTACTTGTGCCTGAAGGACTTCCTTAAACATTTCTTAACAGTGTAGTCTGATGATGGTAAATCCTTTCAGCTTTCAAATGTCTGAAAATATGTTATTACAATTTTATTTTAGGAATATACTTTCACTGAGTTTAAAATTCTAGGTTGAAAACTTTTTCTTTCAGTCCTCTAAAGATGTGCCCTATTCTTTCAGGCATTTTTTTTTTCCAAAAAGAAACCTATGCTATCATTATCTTGCTTTTCTATACATAACATGTCTTTTTATTTTGTATGCTTTTGAGATTTCTTGGTTTTGAGCAATCTGATTATGATTCATCTTGGTTTTCTTCATATTTCTTGCACTAAAGGGCTGAGCTTCTTAGATCCATCAGTACAGGTTAATTTTTACTTTGCATATCAGGAAGGTGAGGAAGGCCCTATCTGATGGCTGCCTCTTTTTTTGTGAAGTAAGAGTTTGTTCATCTATTGTGAATGAGCTCAGAGCAGTGTGTCAGAAATTTGAAGAGACGAAAAATATTTACTGTGAAAAATGTAAGGGTCTTGAGGATATTTACGACTGCTAATGTGTAGTTTTCATTAGTCTCAAGCTTTTGTTATGTTCTCAAGCATTTCTTTCCTTTTCTGATGTGGACATCAAGGAGACAGTTGGAAAAAATTAAGATATAAAATTTGCCAGTTGATATACCCTGAGAAAACCATCATTCAAAAAGAGTCATGTACCACAATGTTCATTGCAGCTCTATTTACAATAGCCAGGACATGGAAGCAACCTAAGTGTCCATCGACAGATGAATGGATAAAGAAGATATGACACATATATAAATGGAATATTACTCAGCCATAAAAAGAAACAAAATTGGGTTATTTGTGGTGAGGTGGATGGACCCAGAGTCTGTCATACAGAGTGAAATAAGTCAGAAAGAGAGAAACAAATACCGTATGATAATACATATATATGGAATCTAAAAAAAAAAAAAAAGGTTCTGAAGAACCTAGGGGCAGGACAGGA
>NC_041233.1:101146994-101171866 GCF_002837175.3 Physeter macrocephalus | reverse complement strand
GATATGGGGATATATGTATATGTATAGCTGATTCACTTTGCTATACAGCAGAAACTAACACAGCATTGTAAAGCAATTATTCTCCAATAAAGATGTTAAAAAAATTTTGCCATTTGAATGATGGTCTATTCAATTTATATTTTACATAGAGAAGGAAATGAACAGAAGAGGGAGTTGAATGATGAGAAATTTAAGGAGGTAAAAAATGATAGATTCTGAGGTGATGGAGGAATAGGTATAGATGAACAATTCAGAGATCTAAAAGATTAGGAATCTAGGGATAAAATATGGAATTTAGCACTTCAGAGTTGCCGCAGTTCTGTGTGATGGCACGATCCAGAATGTAGCCATGAGAGAGCAATGCTAAAGACATGTGGAGATGGGCTCTCCAAGAAGTTAAAAGGCAGAGAAGAGAAGAGATGATCCACATGAAGGTTGAAAGCACCCGGTGTATTAACTGGTGCTTTGGGTTGAAAAGAAAATCAGAGAACCAGGTGCCACATCGTTACGAAATCAGGTGGAGTTGTAGGAGTTCAGTAGTTAGTCATCAAGGAAGAGAAGTAGATTGTGGTAGAGAGAGACGGAGGGGCCTTGAAAGGAACACAGGTTTTACAGGATGGTGGAGAAGTAACAGGAGGAGAAATGGGAAGGTGATCACGAGCGCTCACTCCCAACATCTAAAGCAAGGGATGTGGGACATGGCTGAATGAGCAGACTCACTTGAAGGGGGATCATCGCTCAAATGGACAGAAAATGAAGTCAAAAGAATCAGCATTCTGTTTCATTGGTTATTCTGGATGGATCAGGTCATAGCACAAACGAATGAAAATAAAAGAATGAAGAGGAAAAATAAATCATATGGAGAAAAGTACCACAGAAAACGGAAGAACATATTACATCTGCAGTAAGAGGATGACGACAATTTGGAAAATAATTTCTCATAGAACACTATGAGAAAACATCAAGAAAATGTTTGATGTTTTAAAGTGCAAAAAGACATGGACTCTATTAGATAAAAAGGGGAACCTTTCAAGGATACCCCAAATATGAAAACTAGAAGCCACCGCAATGAGAAGCCTGCGCACTGCAACGAAGAGCAGCCCCCGCTTGCTGCAACTGGAGAAAGCCTGCACGCAGCAACAAAGACCCAACACAGCCAAGAATAAATAAAAATAAATTAAAAAAATTTTTTTTAAATCCCATTGGAGTCAGTAAATTGAATGTGTATGAAAAATGGACCAGAGAAAAGAGAAAAAATGATAATAAATGTGAAAGAAGAGTAATTTCTTCAATTAGGTTGAAAGGGCTCCCTGTGCTCCAGAAAAAAAAAAAGTATGAATAAAAATATCTAAAAGAAAGTCTTGAATTACAAGGATGTAAGCATCTCAGCAGAGAACCTGGTCACCCCAGTTTATACAGGTTTTGCGTTTTGGTTGATTTTTTTTTTTTCTGCATGCAGTTTTATATTTTAAGAATTCTGGTAGTAAACACATTCATTTTATGATTAAAAACTCATTATTTAAAAAATGAGTGGAAAAGAAATGCCAAAAGTGTAAGTAGGCGTCTACGTAAATACTGAAAAAATTTCTAGAAAACTGCATTTTTATTTTAGGTTTTGTTCAGCGAAAAAATGAATACTTGCTTCATAAACAGTCGAGAGTTGTTGTTTGATAGCTGTGGAAATCTCCCTCTCTGAAATAAAGAGTATACAGCACAAGTTATTAAGTGGTGAAGTGGATATCATCAAATAGTCTGTGAAAAGGCCTCTTAGTGTTATGGGAAAGTATCTTTACCTAATAGAAATGTTAGCACTTCCTGGGCTCATTTATTGTTTGGGGGTGCACCAAAGTTTGCTCATTCCTATCAGATATCAAGGTCAACACTATTATTTCCAGTTAAATCCTACAGAGTTCTCATTGAACGTTAAACAAAAGTCACCTTGTTTCACTGTAACTACGATAGTGATATTAAGAAGGTGGGAAAGCCTAAATCTGAAGTCTTTAAAAAGGTTTATTTATTTTACTGCATCTGATACAGAGCGGCACTGACTTCCAAACCGAGATTTAGGGTGATCTGAACACTGGGAATCAAACTCCTGGAAATAAACATTCTTCAGTAAATATCAGAATGTTTCCCTCCTCAGAAAGAATCTCTTCAGAAAGAGCACTGAAAGGATTAAATGAGGGAAAATGTTTTTGTATTATTTAAAACAGAGTAGACAAATATGTTGGAGGATAGGAATCTACAGGATGAGTTGGAAAATATTTATCCCTACAAAACTTCAAGTATTTTGGGGAAAGGACCTGAGAATAGAGTATAGCATCAGACTTGCATGCTGTTAGTGGATAAACTAAACGACCTAAAACACTTTTCACATCAGTTGTCATTTCTTGAAAGATTCTTTTGTTTACAAAAATGGCAAGAGCACAGAGCTTCCTGTCACTGTTTTCAATGATTTTATTCTACGACTGAGAAATAACTACCCAAAAGGTTTTTGTAAGAGGAATTTAGAAGGGCTTCTTAACCCCGCCCCCCAAATACAATCCTCCTTTTTCAGTTAAGAATGTGGCAAAATACTACATCAGAAGCACCTAGGGGTTCTTACCTGCCATTTGCTGGAATGTCAGATTTAATGTGGTCTATCTTTCTCCTGAGATGTTCAACTTTTTTTTAACAGTTTATAATCTCATTAATTTTCTCAAAATTTCCATGTGAGCTATGATACTGATATTATTCTCTTAAAGTGAAAGAATTTGAGGCAGAGCTACAAAATGACTGATGAAGAAGCAGCACAAAAGCCCTGCTTATGCAACCTCAGACAATCGGTGTGGACACTCAATTAACGAAACTCAACTTGTTCTTCTTTCTGAATGAGTCCCCTGGTGCTATCACCAGTCTGTTTTAAAGGTCTCTGGGAATCTGGAGAAGCAAGCAATAACTGGAGATGTAGGTCAGCTCAGGAAATAAAATGTTACTTGCATGATTTCCTTTCTCCGTATTTCTGTGAAGCTCTTTCTTCTTCCTAATTTTTAGCATGTTAGAATTTACAGATAAGAGTTAAAGATAAAATGGAAATGTATAGATGGGCGGAATAGACGGGCAACTGGAAAATTACCTATTTTCAGAAAAATTGGTTTTTAGTCTTATTTTAGAGAGAAAACAACTGAAGCCCTGAAGTAGATGACTTTTTTTCTTGGATTCCTAGTTTTATTGGACAGCATTTTATATGGAGGGAAGGCATATGAGTTGAAGCCTTAAAGGAATCCGCCTAGATTAGTGAAAATGGAAAAATGAAAGGAAAGGAGTTTAAGATTCAAAATAGAGCAAGTGAAATCCTACTTAGGGACTTCCCTGGCAGTCCAGTGGTTAAGACTTCTTCCAATGAAGGGGGTGTGGGTTCGATCCCTGGTCAGGGAGCCAAGATGCCACATGCCTCTCGGCCAAAAAAACCAAAGCAATATCGTAACAAATTTAATAAAGACTTTCAAAAATGGTCCACATCAAAAAAAACCTTTAAAAAAAAGAAATCCTATTTAGAATTTTTTCCTATTTTTACTGAAATTCATTTTAACAAATGATAGCTACTACTATTCATTGAACATTATGTGACATGGACTATTTTAAGGGCTTTACCCGTATTAACTCATGTAACCTGAACAAATCCCAAGAGGTAGCCACTGTAATTTCCCCCCCATTTTATAGATGAGAAAACTGAGGAAAATGAAATTATGTGTCTTGCCTGAAGTTGAATGTGGAACAACTTCGCTAGCCTTGACGCAGGACCTGCATTCTTATTGGCTATGACATACTACGTCTCTAACGCTAAAAGATTATTTCTTTATATTGCGGTTAACACTGCTTCCAGTTCTGTGGAAGATGCACCAAACACTGTGATGCTTTCTCTGGCAGCTCATGGGGTTAAAATATAGCTTGGCAAATATCAAAGGCATTCTCCGGGTGTATCACCGATGCGGTTAGACTCGACTACTCCATAGGAACGACAGAGAAGAGGATCCAAAAGCATCTTGCCCATGGCAAATCAGCAGCCGTGATAATTTGAGGTGGAAACATTTATCAACTGTGTGGGTTTCTGGGACCTAATGTGCAGTAGATATAGATAGATGGATGGAAAGACAGACAAATGATAGATCCATAGATCGATAGATCAATAGGTAGATAGATAGATAGATTCTGCCCAATAAATTTATTTGGCTGCCATTCACATGAAAGCTCAAATCTTTCTACTCTGGGTAAACAGGCTTGATTTTAACCATTCAACATTTTCCAAGACACTATCCTTTGTTCAGATGAAACAGCATTTGAACAAAACAATAGGGCACCACTCACTCTTGGAGCCCCACAGACATGCAGTGGCTGCTTCTACTGGGAGAGAGAGTCAGAGGACAGAAGGGTCCACCCACTTGGCTGCTCCTATTGAGGTACAGAAATGTATCCCTGTGTATTGGTCCCTCCTTGTCTTTTTGTTCATGGTTCCTGGGGCCTCTCTGGAGTTGCTTCTACTTTTGTTGGCTGTACTTTCTGGACTCTTACAATCTGGGCTACTGTTTTCCTCTTTAATTTATTACTCTCTGCTCTTAGTTTTGTGTATATTCTTTATGCTTTCTGGTCCTCAGAAATTAAACTATAGTACTATTTTTTTTTTTTTTTTTTTTTTTTTTTTTTTTTTTTTTGTGGTTCGCAGGCCTTCCTCTGCTGCGGCCTCTCCCGTTGCGGAGCACAGGCTCCGGACGCGCAGGCCCAGCGGCCATGGCCCACGGGCCCAGCCGCTCCGCGGCACGCGGGATCCTCCCACACCGGGGCGCGAACCCGGTTCCCCTGCATCGGCAGGCGGGCGCGCAACCACTGCGCCACCAGGGAAGCCCCTATAGTACTATTTTTAAAAGTATCTTTCAATTATTTCTAGGGTTTTGTGCCGAGGAAAGAGAACTCAGTTTGCACTTGTTTGCCGTATGAAAAGTGAAAACTGATATCTCCACTGTTAAAAAGTATTTTTGAAAATGCTGCTTTGAAACTGTGTTCAGACCCTGAAATATAGGCCTTGGAATTTATTAGTGTATTTATTTTTTTCACCCTTTGATTGGCCACAAGAAATCTGAAGTCAATCCTGGGTAAAACAGGCGATTAAATAGAATAAAAACATTATTGGCAAAAAAGAAAGTTAAAGAGTGGCATGGCCGTAGAGTCATGAAACTGATTTTCTTTCTGAAGGCAGAGTTAATGCTCAGCATATCAGAATCCTCACTTATTTATTGGCTCATTTATTGTATTTGTTCAGTAAATATTTATTATGTGCCATATATTTGTATGCATTATTTAGGCATGTATGTTCCCTGATCATTTTGAAAAATATTACAGTTGAACATACAACCCCAGAGTCTTTATGGGTACAGAGTGTTTACAGAATACTTCTGCCTCCCAGAAGCACTGGCATTCAAGGGTACTTTTTAGTTGCAGTATTATCTCCAGAAAAAATACAGCGAGACTTTTGTACCACCCTATTATTAACAAACTTACTTTCACAAAGCTATAATGAAATAATATTCTCTGCAATTCAGAGACATTCATGTTATCGCCACTAAACTCTTCGACCACGCTCAGATTACAAGAATTACAAAATCTTGTTCTTTGAAGTTGTCTCAGCTAAAAGTTAAACTCTTAAATTACTTATCCATGATGTCTAGTTGGTAAGTTGTGACTGCATAGCATTTTCTTTTATCTCATAGTATCTTTATTAGTGGGTTTGACAAATGCAGAGCTAAGACCTCAAGAGTTTCTGCTATTTTCCTCAAGTGTTAAAATGGCATTTGTGACCCTAATAGCCTCAAAATTCTGACATCTGAGTTTTCTGTTTTTTCTCCAGTAAAAAAATTATCCTGGTGGAAATGTTTTCTATCTCACACTCCACATGTGGAATCCAGATGTACGATGTGTAAAAGAAATAACATTAGTGTTTTAATAAGTTGATAGTTAAGGAAACTATAAAGATACTGTGTTCTAAGAAAGTTTTATAAAGAACATTGCTATTTTGAGTGATATGGTAACAGAATGATGTGTATATATATGAATATGTTATGTATATGTATAGAGTTTATGTAAACTGTCTGATTAATTAGCTATGCACTAGAGTTTAGTATTTTACTAAAACATTTTACTCCTGTTTTCACTATGGCTTACTATAGAAAGCTGTTTAAAATGTACATTTATTGATTCTTTTCTGTGTGAAAAAATCATGAAAGTGATAATTAGCTGCTAGTTTTCTTTTACTTTGTTAACAGAACAGCTTAAGCTTGATAAGTAACTTACTCTTTATTTGATAAAGAATAACTTAAAAATGATAATGCACAATTTTAACCACCTATCCTCTGCAAAAAAAAAAATGTAAGGGAAGAAATCTAATATTAACCATCAATACAACGAGTAGCGTTAAATAATGCAGAAATCAAAGGAATTATTTAGATCAGTCATGTCTTATATAGTAAGACTTTCATAGTAAAAAAAAAAAACTCATTTATCGGCCAATAATTCCCTACTTTGCTAAAACAGGGTTAAGATTCAGCAATCTCTAATTTTCAGATTATTCTTTTTTTAAATATTTATTTATTTATTTGGTTGTGCCAGGTCTTAGTTGTGGCAGGTAGGCTCCTTAGTTGTGGCATGCAAACTCTTAGTTGCGGCATGCGTGTGGGATCTAGTTCCCTGAGCAGAGATCAAACCCTGGGCCCACTACGTTGGGCGTGTGGAATCTTATCCGCTGTGCTACCAGGGAAGTCTCTCAGATTTTTCTTAAATGTTGTACTTTGAAATTTCCAACAACATCAAATACTTCTACGTTTGACCACTCAAATTCCTGGTTTCAGTGTAAATTGGAAGTTACTAATCTATTTCATAATATTTATAATAATTTGAAGATTAAGTTTATCTTGCTTCTTGGCTTGGATTACTTTTAATTTGCCTAGTATATTAAAAATTGGTGGTCCACTGGTTAAGGCTCCGTGCTTCCACTGCAAGGGGCACGGGTTCAACCCCTGGTTGGGGAACTAAAATTCCACGTGCCGCGCAGCACGGCCAAAAAAATAAATTAAATTAAATTTTTAAAAACAATAGTATTGCTAGCAAAAGGCCAATAGTGTAAATGGGGTACCTCCCTTATTTAAGTGTAGCTATTAAACTCTGGCCAACTTTACTGAATATATTCAAGGAACACTATGTAACAGAAGGTAGTGCTTGGATTCTTTGTTTTCTCCAGATTTTAGTGGACAGCGTAAAGATTTAGAGGGCTTCCAAGAATCATTTACGAAATTCTTTCTGGTTGCATTGAAAGAGCACCCCTTTCTCAGTACAAGACTCCCATGGCCTATTGGGGCTGAGATAAGGGTTTTCTGGAATAGTGGAATGGTATCCTTTACCATTTGGGGTCAGAGAGAAGGACACGGAGCAAGGAGAGAGTGCAGTGTTCGTGAGGATAGCCTGTCTCCTTGCCTTCCCTCCTAGAGGGGTGATGAGAGGTGCGATCACCTGGTTTTCCTCCCTCAAGCTAAGGGATTGAGGCATCAAAAGAATCATTCTTAAAGGGATAGGCTGCCATCCCTGCTGGAAATCTGCTCAGTCCCAAGGCTACTAGTTTGCCCTGATGCTGCCAGAGGAGTGACAGATGCGGAGAGATGGCATAGAGGGTTGCTGAGTCCGAGTGGGGAGAAAAGACTTACCTCCTCAAGTTCCCAGGCCCTGAGGCAGATGGAAGATGGCTCCTGCTTGTGACACAGGGCCCAATGTGATGAAATTGCATGGGAAAACTATAGGATGACAAAGACCCTGGCCCCTCACAGCAATGAAGCATGGGGGCTGCCCAATGAGGATTAGCCGGAAAATGCAGCTGAGGCTTCCCAGCGCCCTCAGTGTCTGGGGAGGCTGATGGGGATTGAGTCCTGGCTGGACAACAGGGCCCCTTGAGTCCCCTGCCTTTCCTCAACAAACATGACCTAATCAAAGGGACAGCAATGTAACCATGGACACTCTCCCAAGGAGAAATCTCTCTGCTCCAGTGCCACATGGGTCAGTGCAGGGAAGACCTGGAGGGGGGTTGGGGATGAAGGGGGGTAAAGAAGAGAGCAGACCAAGGAGAGAACTTTGTTTTGATGATGAGTTTGAGGTTTTTAAATAAAAGAAGCAAAGACTTTAAAAGTGATAAACATTTAAGAAGTGGATTGATTTGTCTTTAAGGAAGCTCAATACCCAGGGAAAGAGTGAATAAAACAAAAGTGGTAACGATTGTTGACAAAAATACCCCAAATCTTGCGGTTACTTTCAAGTGTAGACTATTAGAGCTGTGAGGACCTTAGAGACAACAGCTTTCTCCTCTTTGAATGACTAACCCACAGTCTCTGCTCAATAGATATTGCTGAACAAATGAACCCTCATAATTGACCAACTAGGTATTTTCTCTAAATTCAGTTAGTAGGACGTGTCAGAAGAAAGCCAGGTGATCACCCTGGAACCATGTTACTTGATTCTCTCCAGTACTTTTTTAGCTTTAAAGTTAAGTTATATCTAAATTTGTATATAAACACTGTTTAGATTACTTTTTAGATCTGAATTAAAATTCTACTTTAAAGACCTGAACTGTGGAGATCTTTTAAATGACAGAATCTTCTGGACTTTGCTTTTCAATCACTGCTAACTTACATGGTTTAGTTAGAAAAACACGGGGACCACTTTATATCCTCCTGAAGAAAATCTTGGGTGTCATTCAAGGCTTCTCTGACCCTGCCTTGTGTATGATCGATGTCTTCTTAAGAAATACCATCAGTTACTATGACAATGTGAAGATGTAGAACTTTTTGGATGGTTCAAGTTTAGAAACACCGGCATTAAGAGTTCCTGAATGTCCATCACAAGAATCTCTGATCAAATTAAAAGCTTATGGAGAGCAAAATAACTTTTCATTATATGGGGAAACAGTTCTGGGGTTCCTTGTTACATTTTTGAAAAAAATGAGTAAAAATATTAAGTAAAATGGGACTTTTGTATTATCCTGTTGGTGAAGAGAGCAGGATAGGAAGATAATATAACTGAACACACTCTGATGATATTAGCAAAAACGTCTGGCAAGCCAAACTTGCAGGACCCTAGAGATACCGATGATGAACTATTAATGGACACGTCATTAATTCTGAGTTCTTTAATCCAAAGAGAAACAATTTTTTATTTGGGCTTTAAAAAGATTGTTTTGGCTGCTTTGCAGAGAACAGTTTGTTAGGGGTTGAGAGTGGAAACAGAGCCAGAATCCAGCATTCCATTGCTGTAGTCCAGTTGAAACATGATGGTGGAAGTGAAGATGCCATTTCCAGCTTCAGAATAGGTGCTAGAATGACAGTAGGTGGGCTCTGTGGATGAATTAGGTATGGGTGATACAGGGAGTGGAGGGAAAAGGTATCAAGGATGGTTTCTAGGCTCTCGGCTTGAGCAGCTTGGGATGGCTGTGTAGGTGAGTGTAACGGGAAATTCTAGGAAGGAGCATACTCAAAGGTTTGGTTTTGAGATGGAGATGTCGGTTATGCAGTTGAATATAATGAAAATAATGAAATTAAGAGGTGACGAAAGAGCTGGAGAAATAGCTTTGAGAGTCATGTATAAACAGATGATACGCAAAGCCCTGGCACTGGACATTACCGATACAGGGAAGAAAAAGTGGCACAGGACCGTGTCTTGGGTCACTTCAACATTTAGTGGCTAAGTAGAAGTGGATGCAGCCAGCAAGGGAGTTGTGGAGAGTCACCCTTCCTCTCTCCATTTTGTCCCAATTGCATCATGACATTACTCTGGGTCTTGGCCCAGAAGAGGGAGGATCTTACTTCTAATCACAACTTATCAATGTTTAAGCTCACTCACATGATCACCCCTGCTGAATTTTCCACCTTTATCCTAACATTTTAGCCCTTCATTTCTCTTCATTAATAAAGGTTTTCATGTTCTCTTCTGTTTGTGTGTTTCCCTTCCTACTCTGGTCATAATCACAATACCTTTATCAGAAATATAGAATTCCTGACTCTTCTGAATTTCTCTTGTGCAGCCCTAGATAGGTCCCCAGCTCTGGATGAGTTTTATCACTTGATTTCATTGTTCCTTGTCCTAAACTGATGAGCATTCCTTCAGTAATTCATAAAAGCATCTTGGAGCATCCACTACCAATGCTTGGTATCTTAACTTAACTGATGGGCTTGAGATATGAGCTCTGTCCATTCCTAGGCAGTTTTCTATTTGCCCCTTATTGATTGTCAATCCTACCAATCATCATCATTTTCCAAAAATATGTCCCATTTTTTAGCTCTATCTCAATTACCTGTTCCCTCACTCTCAGAAGATGTTGCTTCTCTTTTAATCTGATCGTGACAACATTTCTTCTGAATCCTTATAACTTTATGTGTCTTCCATTCAAATCCTTCCATTCTTTTAGTATTCTTTCATTTTGACCAGTTCCAACACATGTGCTCTATATTTCCATTTCCTTGATTTTCATGTGCTTTGTGAATGACTCTCCCAGATCTCATTTCTAGCATATATTTCTTTTTTTGTATGAGTAATGCCACCCTCTGCCTGCAAACACAAGTATTCCTCTCTCTTAAAACAACCTTTCCTTCAAGGTACCATTCTTCATTTCGTCTTCCTTGCCACACATCTTGAAAAAGTGGTTTGCACTTGCCTCTCACACTCATTGCCACCTTTCCACCTATTATCATTTAATTCGTAGCCCACCACTTTAATGACTCCCTAATCACCGATTCTTCCCTAACCTTCCAAGTTGTCCTCCTCTTTCCTTTGTGCACCTGGTAACAACCTCCACCTTCCTTTGTAAGTTTCCCTTGTTTCCAGAACAGTGACCTATTTTTCCCACTTATTTTTAAGTTCTTCTTTCTTGTGCTTGATCTTCCTACTTTCTCTACATTCTATTTATTATGTTTTGCTTAAGTTTAATTTTTACTGTTACTGTTGTCGTCGTCGTCATCATCATCATCATCGTTGTCATCATCTCCTCTTTTCTATGTTCACAATCTGTTCACCCTCAAGGTCTCCTCTTTTCAGATGTGCTCTCTACAGAGTGCTTCTCTTGCATTTCTAGCTGTCAGATCTACTTCTATATTCTGCTGGATTTTTTACTAGTACATGAAACTGAACCGATATAAAAGTGAACTCACTCTATTTTCCCCAAACCGATTCTCTCTCTAGACTTTGAAATTTTGGTTCATAATAGTATCATTCTTTTAGTTACTAGGGCCGGAAACTGTTGGAGACATAGTTGTGTTTTTTGCTGTTGCTCACACTTCCCAGTCATTTCACCAACAAGTGGCCACTTTTTTAGATTCAAAATCCTTTCATCTTTATCTCTGGACATTGTCTTGCCTGTCTAGTCTCTTTGCCAATTGCTAGTCCCTCTAGCTTGAACGTGTGCACAGCTTCCTGGGTTGCCTTTGATATTCCCATTGACTCATGATATAATTTATATATCCATTCCAATTTTTTACATATAACATCCATATTAATCTTCCCTAGGCATAGAATTAATCATTTAATTCTCCAATGCAAAATGGTTTTTCATTTCCCTAATAAATTAAATTATATACATCCAATCCAAAATATGATTACAATTTCCCTTTCCAAACTTATGTCCCATTACTTCTTTTTGTGTGTATTTTCCATTGACATTACAATAGGCATCAAACTCTAAATACTCTTTTCATTTTTTCAAAACATATTCATTTATTAATTTTTTATACTATTTCCTCTGCCTGGTATATTTCATTTCCTGTCTATTTATTGAAACTTTAAAATTGCCCTTTTATGTGAAGCCCTCCCTGATTTCTCCTGACTTCTGAAACTAGAAGTATTTGCCTCTCTTGAAAAAGTCACTTTCTAATTAAAAGCAAGACAGAAACTAGAGATGTGTTAACAGGTAAACTAGGTGATCATCTGATCTGAAAGGATAAATGGTAAAGCCAAGGTCAATTACTGGGTGTCTTAAACATAGATACTCTATACTAAATGGGGGCAGTTAATTCTATTGTATTGGGAATAAATATGAGAAAGCAGTAAACTAAATAATGCAACAGAGATGATGTACTGTCTTGAATTCTAGTTAACTGTGTCTTCCTTGTTTTCATCTCCTCTCCCCTTTTTTTTTACAATAACAAAGACAACAATTCCTATATTCTTTTCCATAATAGTGACTCATCATGGCACTCATTGATTGAGACAGGAATGGGTCAGTAACATCACCACAGCAGGGAACATATTCAAATCTTAGTAAAGGTGTCATGAATAGATTAAAGAACATGCACCTCCACTTTCCCACTCAACTTTTCCCCCTAGCCAAAATACCCACTATTATGTCTTTACAAAATGATAAATGTTTTGAAGGCAGGTATTATCCATTATTGCATCTTCCAGATCACAAAATATAGTATATGGCACATAGTTGAGACTAAAAAAATTTCTGTTATGATTGGATGAATAGGCGATTTGGATAAAAAAGTTCCACATAATTTCCTTAATTACAGAATTAGGGTAATTTTTCCTACTTGAATATAATGTAAGATCTTCTTCATTTATAAGGCTTGAGGGCAGATACCATGATTTCATACTTTCTTCTGATAATTATTTAACAAAATATCTTATTCTTCTCTTTTACTTATTGGAAAACTGAAGCCTGGAAAATCATAATTTTAATAATTGACAATGGAGTGTAGTTTTATTCCAGGCACTAGAGTCTTCTAATTTTTAAATTACTTTTCTTTGGTGAATATAATGACATCTTAAAGAGGGAAGAGAAGAAAATATGAATGAGTGTAGCTGATTGCTTAAAATTCTTATTAAAGGGAAATTTATGCCTTATACAAATTATTTTGTTAAGAGACAAAGTGAAATATTTGACAAAATATCTCAACCAATATTTCATTTTCTTTTCAAAAACAATTTGATATCCATCAAAAGACAAGTCTAGGAAAAAATATAAAAGGGACTTAGTTTAAATGACATATTTTTAAGGAAGTATTAATAAAAATATCTGTGAACTTTCTATCAAGCCCAAGATGTAATAAAAACATCCCTCTTGACAAGCAAATTTTATATTATTTCTAATCTCAGACACATATTAAAGAGTAATACTAAAATGATATCAACTATTTGAGGTCCCACTCTGTATCAGGCACTTTTCTTAGTATACTGCATACCCTATATTATTGGATTATTAACGCTACCAAATGCTTTACTTATATTATCTCTAATATCTCAATAACTTTGCAATGAAAATATTGTTATCTTCACTAGACATAATAAGACAATAAAGCTCTTATAAATTAGTGCCCGACTAGATATGGATATGAGTGTGTCTAACTCTGAAGATTTTTATGTCATCACAAAGAGAATATTTTCCGATTGTACTGCAGGATTTGATGTAGAATGCTGTGATAAGTCTTAAGTATTTTCTCTTCTCTTTTGCTTTCTTCTATGTTTAGATATAAGTCAAGTAAAAGTAGGGTTAACAAGAGATGACTTATTGTCCACCAGTGAAGAAGTTTTCCTGTATAAACATTTCTCTTGCTATACTATTACATCCACTTTGATTTGAATATTTTTAATAAAATGCTTCATACTCTCTCTCTCATACACACCACACACATGTGCATATGCAAGTTATGTTTTGCATAGTTAGAATTCCAAAAAGAGAGACAAGAAAACTGGATATAAGTATTTCTTAAAGAGACAGGAACACAAACAAAATGTAGGCAAAAATTCAAAATCTCCAGTATAAAAAAACAGTAGAATTTTTACTATACAAGTGCTCCAAAAATAAGAACATCCAAAAAGCTACCAAGTTCTACCAAACCACTTGAAGAAAGCACTTGCTATGTGCTGTTGCCTCATACACTTCATCTGAGTGAACCCATCTGTTACTAACAGATGTTTAGTTGCCAAAGAGAGGAATTAAGGCTCATGATTTATGGTGAAATGATATTATATAAAGCCATGTTTTATGTCATCATTTCTGAATTGATAACTATAACCATAAATTGGCCCAAGTCAAATGATGAGTCTTTTGATGGGTTGATAAGAAAAGAATCAACAGAGCAGGTGTTTATAGGGTTTGCCAGAAGAAGGCAAGGGATATTTTAGATGTCTCAGTCAAGAGAAGTCATTCAATAATTCATGTGCATAAATAGAAATATGTTGTTTAGTTAAATGATGTTTGTTCATCTGCCTTTGTATGTGTGGCATCCTAAAATGGAACAAATTATTGGGGTCTATTGATAGGCCCCTCTGTATGGTAGACATCTAAAATTAGAGAATCCACAGTTCACACATATGTAGGACAGTCCTGGGTGGATCCACTCATGAGCATGGATCTTGCAGCCCTGCTTTTCTTCATTAGATTATAGCACTAAATCTGTCACTATGACCCTGTCTTAGTCCACTTGGGTTGCTGTAACAAAAGCACCATAAATTGGGTGGCTTACAAGTAACAGAAACTTATTCTCACAATTCTGGAGGATGCGAAATCCAAGTCTACACTAGCAGACTTGGTGTCAGTGATGACCATCTTCCTACTGTAATTTCACATGGCAGGAGTGAGGGATCTCTTTGAGATCTCTTTCACAAGGGCACAAATCCCATTCATGAGGGATCCACCTTCATGACCTAATCACCTGCCACTTCCTAATACCATTACGTTGGGGGTTAAGATTTCAACACATTAATTTTGGGAGGACACAAACATTCAGACCATAGTAGTCTCTATATAAATAAGATTCATATAACACAGTACACTTCCATGACTCAGGTGGAGGTTGTGCATTGTACATAGAATTAACATAGAGAGATAAATTAAATAATTAATGATTTTACATCCACTTTGAGTTTAGAATATTTGGATAATATTAAGTAGATTACAGATCTACATGCACTGTTGGGATGCTTAAATATAGCCTCTATCTGAGGGCATTATTTTGCTAAACACAGACCTAACAGAATATGTTGATAAGGTCACATGATCTCTATGTATTTATTTTCCCAGAAGAAAACTACCAGTAGTTTATGGATTTAAAAAACTTATTGGTTTTATTTCAGAACAGTGGTTTTGAAAATGTATTCCTGAGGAATAATGATTCTGTAAGTTGTTAGTAAACATTAGGTGAAAATTGGATTCTGAGAATAAATATATTTGAGAGAAATATATTTGAGAATATGGTGAGATATGAGATGAGATAGAATATGAGATTATGAGATATAATATATATGATACATATATATGATACATATATGATATATCACATATATATATCATATATATATCATATATATGTGATATATCATATATATGATATATGATATATATGAGATATGTATGAGATATAATATGAGAATATGGTTAAAAAAAGTATCTTGCAGGACTTCGTAGAACTTTTAAAATGCTGATGAAGGGTGTGCTGGCTCTGGGTGTGAGTGTAAGCATGCCCATCCTGTCTCTCTTACTGAATGTAGCTTCAAAAATAGGGCAGAGTGCATGGAGCAGCTATTTGAGATCTCTTAAAAGTAAATAGTAGCAGATGGATTGGGGAAGAAGGCCAGAATCAAAGTACCACTGAAATAGCTGTGAGTTTACCATTTTCACCCCTATTGTGTCTACTGGCCTGGAGTCAAGGCATGTGGAACCCTTAAGCGGATTTCTGTGTGGACAATAGGAGTTCCAGGAGAAGTCCTCTAGTTTACATTTGAGGAGTAGAAAAGGGATCCTCTAGCAGTGACAGTGGGAACAGCTGTCACTGCTAGAGGACTTGCAGTCATCTACAGTTATGAAGAAAAAGAAGCTGCCTCTCCATTCAGAGGAGCTGTGGGCCAAGAGGATGGGAATGAAATTCTTTATTTTTTTTTCTCTGTCCTGCTCCTTGGCTTCAGACATGAGTTCGTTTAAGGTAAGTACATAGCAGAGCAAGGTAAATCAAGTCCCCGCTTTGTGACCAAACGTCCCAAAAGGGGAGCCCTAAGGGGAACAAAAGTACCAGGGAGAGCACAGAGTTCAGAAAAGTGACCCAATAAAGTTGTTAATGAATTCCTGTGCTCAGCCCAGAGCTACACATTCAGGGATCTAATCGTACACAATGTACCAAAGACTTTGAGAACTGTAGTAAGTGATAGACTATCATTCAAGCCTTGTAATGGCCACAGGTGCTGCATACAGGGGACAGACTGTAAAACAGTTCAGACACATCAAAAATAGAAATGACATTGAAACAATAATACACAAAAAAGGCTGATCTGAATATGTGGCTGGAACCAAACTGTGTTTATGATTTGTTAAAACAAAAATATCAACATTCTCCAAAGGATTTAAACCAGTCTCAAAAGATAATATTTAAAATGTGTAGGATACCGTCCAAACTTACTTGGCATACAATACCTACGAACATTTTGAAATGAATAGGGGAGGTTTTGGGATTGGTAAAAAGAGTAGGTGGGCTTTTTCTGTCCCTATAAAGGCTCAGTCTGTAAGACAAGTTGTACCAGTTATCCTCAATTTGCAGGACAGTTGTTTTTAATTCCTCAAAGAATTGGGTTGTAACCTGAATGATATTAAGACATTGACCCATCCATCCAACTACATTATCTTCAATTTGCTTTTTTATATCAGAGAGCTCTTCAACTTAGTCTGAAATCAAGATTCCTATGTTCTAGATTTAGAGCTGTTTGTCTTTGGAATGTTTTCTTTTCCTCTGGGTACATGGTTTCATTTAGCTTAGGGCAAAGGCCTAAAGACAAGTTCCTATCAGGCTCTGAATATCATCTTCCAATTTGGCCAACTTCTAACCATAGAGCTACTTTAAAAAAATATCTAATGCTTTCAAACACCTTGTCAAGTTTTAGCCAGTACAAATACAAATAGTAGATATTCATGGAAGCACTGAATGAGCTTATGGTCGAAAGAGGCATCCCCCAAAAGAATGCAAAAGACACTACTCACCCAAGATCCAGAGCCATTCCCCAAAATAGCCAAAAGAAAGACTTAGACAATTCCCCTGAGAGCTGGCAACAGTTGGTAGGACCCTAAGCACAAATGGAGTGCAACCCACACTTCTGTCCAACCATATTTTTGGACCCCCAATATGACAGTTGATCAGTGTGTGTGTATAAGAGCTGACAGCCTGCAAGTCCCAGGCAGGCAGAAAGCCAAGCCAAGCTCTGAGGACACAAAAGGAGCCAAACAAAAAGGCAATATCTGTTCCTAGGAATAAAGCTTTGGCAACCAATGGGTACCCCAAAACCAAATGCATAGAAGTCTGGATTTAGAAAGGAGGAAACAGTGTGAAATTTTACTTTCCTCTCTTAATGGGACTCTACAGAGATCAGGGAAAGCTGACTCTGTGAGGCTTTGTGAGTCCCCTAAGGACTGCCACCCATTGTGAACTCCCAGTATAACTCTCCCAGAACTTTTCTGGGAATTTTAATAAACCCCAGGATCTTTCCAGAGCCCCAGAACCTTCCTGAGAAATAAGTAAATAAATAAATAAAATAGGTTTTTTTTAAATAAAGTTTTTTTGGGATCAGAGAGCTTCACGCAAGGGAGCGGAGCTCAAATCCGAGTGACTTACCCCAGCCCTCCAAAATGATGTGAGGAACAGTGAACCCAAAGAGATCTTGCCCAGATGGCACAGGCTGTTAGCAGTCAGACTCGAATCCCATTCTTCATCGCCAAAAACTGTTTAAAAAATGGAAACAATTTAGGTGATGCAACAAACATTAACACTTCATGAAGTAGACAAGTCTTTTGTGGAAAACTGCAAAATGGGGTGGAAGGCAGGACGCTTTTATAGGATAATGAATAAAGAAAAAGAAAGAGACAAATAGAAAATGTCTGATGGGCTGGGGTCACAGAGTCAACCGTGTTAGGGGTGAGAAGGCCCAGAGTTGGTTTGGCATCGGGGGATTGGCTGACTGGATATACTGTGTTTCTGGTCAAGGGGAGCATTTTCAGGGACACAAAAGTTTCCTAAGTTTTGGTTTGCTGACCTGTCACCCCAGGCAGAAGTGGCTTCATCTTGGGTTCAGAAAGTTATTTCAACACAGGTGAGTTGTCATAATCTCATTTGAAATGTGTGCTAAAGCTGTAAGATAACTGATCATCCATTATTCTAGGTGAATAAGGGTTTAAATGGAATTCAACATTTGTTCAAGCATTAGTTTTACTGTCCATAAATAACAGAAAGACAATCGAGAAAAGGGAGGCCATGAATGAGACATAAATCTCCTGTTGGCTTTATGCCTAGAACTAATGAAGGAAAAAGAAGGTAGGCCAAAATGAACAATAATTCAAAAGGGCCAACTGCATATCCTCTAATTGATTTTATTCACAGTGTTCATAACCCTGAGATATCAGAACGTGTGACCAAAATTGGGGTGGGTCAAGTCCACACCAGAGGTGTCACCTTGGACACTATGCACATCAGAAACTTAGGTAGAAAATAAATTACACACACACACACACACACACACAAAGTAATTTCTTGATAGTGACATTGGCTTAGTCTAGCAGCAGCCAACTTCTTGTCTTTTACCAGCGTATTGGCCCAAGAGTTGCAATCCAAGATTGATGGCACTTTCCTTTTATAATATGAGTCATGGTAGAAAAAAAAGACTTTTGAAAAAGTACTCAATTTTTTCTGATACTCTCAAATAATTAGTTACTGCTCTACAGAAAAAAAAATATTAAAACAAGCAGTGGCAACTACTTATAATTATCAACTCAATTAATTTAGTTAGCTTTCAATTTTAAAAAAGTATCACTCCTTCTAAATAATCTCTGATAATCTCCCACTACTTGCATATGTTAGGAAAATACAAAAAACCAAGAGGTATGATTTTAAGATCTGGTTTGCAATTAGGGGCCACAACCATAATACCGTGAAGGACATTTTAAGCATATTTTTATTAGAAGAGAAAGTGAAATGTAGAACACTGTTTTTAACTCTTCATTTCCTTTAGTTTACGGGGAAGGCTTACACATGTTTTGCAATACTTATTCCATACAGTGCTCTGTGTTTCCTTCCTCCACAGATTCTTCCTTCCATTTAGACAATGTTGTAAAAAAGCAGACATCCGGGGGAGTCATGTGTGCTTGGCAGTACTATTTCATCCTTTCCTAACTTCAGTTCCTTTACCTATAAGGTAGAAATAATTTCTGTCCTGCCTACATCACCAAGTTATTGTGAGTATCCAATGAACTTACTGCACTTCATAAATTAAGATACCATAAAAGTCTCGATTCATAGCGTCATCACAATTGTTACCTCTTTCATATTCTCCACCATTCCATGCCTATCCAAATACCACTTTATGTTTTTCTTTTTAAAATATTTATTTATTTATTTTGACTGTGCCGGGTCTTCGCTGCTGCACGTGGGATCTTCATTGCAGCGTGTGGACTCTTAGTTGCGGCATGCATGTGGGATCTAGTTCCCTGACCAGGGATCAAACCTGGGCCCCCTGCATTGGGAGCGTGGAGTCTTTATACCACTTTGATTAAAATTGCTTTGTCAAAGTTTATTTCTATGTGAACTTTACATTTATGCATTCTCCCTTTAATCCTGTTGTTTGGATTGCTTCTTTAAGGGTTCATACTGATAGAAGAATGTGTGTAAATGAATGTATAAGATATCAAAGCATCTACGGCAGTGCTCTGTACATCGCTTGAATTCAATAAATGTTCATTACAGGAACCCATGAACCCCAGTGCGAGGGTAGATATGTCCATTCCCTGCTGAAGCCTTCACTGGTTGTTTGCTGCCCAGTCTAGAGCTGGGAGAGAAGACTCTGGAACAAGACCACCTGGGTCATATCCCAACTTGCTCAATTCTCAGTTGCGTAATCTTGGGCAAGTGACCTAAACTTCTTCGCACCCTTTGCAGCTGGTTGAAGGATGGGCACACGGTAAGTGCTTAACGGGCATTTGTTGTTAGTGGACATGATAAAAACCTATAGCAAGATTTTGCATGATTTGGCCAGTACTTAGCTCATCTTTATTATTCTACAACCCCTGCTCCTCCACACCCTTTCCACACACACACATTTTGAGCCCAGCCATACCTGCTTTCATTAAATTCTTTTTTTTTTAACATCTTTATTGTAGTATAATTGCTTTACAATGGTGTGTTAGTTTCTGCTTTACGACAAAGTGAGTCAGCTATATGGAATCATTAAATTCTTGGATCATGGAACTTGGACTACTTTATCCTGCCTTAAGGCATTCGTACTTGCTTTGTCATCTATTGGGACTAGTCTTTCCACTTCCTAATTCCTACTTGTCTTTCAGAGCTCACGTAAAATATCACTTCCCTGGGGATGTCTTCCTTAACTTACAAGATTGGGTCAAGTCTTCCTGTTAGTTGTTAACATGATTCCCTGTACTTCTTTTTCAGGGCACTTATAACAATTATCATGAAATAATTAATTTTGCAAGTCACGCTTTATCATATGTTCTGCTAAAATTCTGTCTTATTTACTTCTGTATTCCTAGAACTTAGCACAGTGTCCAATAAATTCTGTGGAAGATATGAGTATAAGAATAAGTAATCAAACCACCGGGCAATCTCAAAGGCTCAACTTTCATTAAAAAAAGGCAAATTTTAAAATGTCAAACAACCATGGTTTAGAGTACATTTAAATTGTAAATATCAATTGAGTTAATACATGAAACAGAACCTTGTGTCTAGCTAATACTATGCAAATTTAAAGGATTATTGTGATTACTATTATCCAGTATCATTCAATTTCCTTCAGACCAGAACAAAAATAGTTCATGACCTGTACAATTTCCTGTATAATCCATGCTCCCCAGAAACGATGGAGGCTGGAGAAAGGCTATCCCAAAGATGTCCATATACAAGTATAGTTTTGGAAAATGAGCAGGTTGTTCAGAATATTTCTATAGCACACTTTGGAGGAAGCATAGTGGATAATTATTAAATAACACACCACTAGACTAAATTAGACTTGAACCAACTGATCAACCTCCCTTTCAAGGCAGATATTTGAACAGGTTTTCATTAACATCTGGTATTTCCCAACTCACTTTTCTCATTATTAAAGCCAATAAATGGCTCAGGTTGAGATTATTCTCAGAGGGTCTTTAGATGAGAATTGACCAGATCTATTTATTACTTGGCTTTCCAAATGTTGCCCAAAATATCCTTTGGTAATCAATGCATGACTAGCATTCTAGAACCTATTAAGAACAAAGAATTTGGAATCTGCTCTGCTCTAGGCTTTATTCCTAGTGGAAACTCTGTTAATTAATTTGCTAAGAAACCTTTTATACAAGGGACCTATTTAAGATATTCATTCCTCCTTGAAATTCCATTCAAGTAAGAAGTTTGCCCTTGCAGATAAACTTGTCTATTTTCTCTGATTAATTGTGAATTCTGCACAATTCAAAATATTTTCATTTGTTCTTTTGCTTTTGATACAATCTTGACTGACTGCAGCCACTAACTTACACTAATTTTCCATGAATATCTATATATTTACCACTTGCTGAAATCTTCATTCTATGCTTAGTGTAATTGCCCTGTATAATATACTGCCAAAACTTGTAAGGAGCCTCAAAAACAAGCAAATATATGTCGATTCTAATTTAAAAACAAGGAAACAAAGAAACAGACATTAATGCTGTACAATGCCTTTTGTACATAGGTGGTAAGTCCAAGCTCCAGACACTTCCTACGTTTGCTTCATGTTTAATAAAGCTTTAAGAAAACATATTAGTTACTTTCTTTTTCTGACATGTAATAACAATTTAGATTAAAATATATGTTATGATTTTTTTCTGAAGCGTCAAGAAAGGGACATCACGGTGGTTTAGTAGCTCTTAACTCCAGCAGGATTCTTTCCTTGTCCTCTTTTATATTGACTTGTCCTCAAGGATACGCCTCATTTCCAAGATGTATGGTATGCAACCAACCAACCACGTAGCAACTGACACCACAGAGCTAAGGAGATGCTGTCTGGAGGTAGAGCAATGAACTTTCCTCTTTCCCTTTCTTACAAATTACAGAAAAATGGCAGGGGATCCTGGCGGAACAGAAATACAATATGATTTGGGGTCAGTGAGTTGTAGGTTTGGATCCTAATTACTCCACTAACTACCATGAAATTAGCCAAGATTCTTAACTTCTCTTTGCCTCAGTATCTTCTCAGTTAAATCCTGGTCACGCTGTTATGAGCATTACATGAAACCATGTGTATGAATAGCCAGCCAGAGAGTAGGTGATTTCAAGGATTGGTTATTGATGATAGTGCTATTGCTAAGAACATTGGTGATCTCTGCATGTCCTCTTTACTCTCTCCTCAGTGAGGTGAAATGAGGTTGTAGGGGCTTTTGTGACTCCAACATGGAACGAACTAAAATAAAATCCTTATTCAAAACAAATGAATAAGCCAACCAGTAAGAACCCTAGTATCTTTTCACTTATATGCCCTACATTGGAGGCTTAAAAAAATTACCATGTAATAAATCCACTAGCCACAACTGGTCGAGGAGGAAACGTTAAGTAAGCTTCTTTCACCAGTGTAACCTTTCTCTTGGGCTCCTCCCAGGTCTTTGCCCTCACTGTGCCCCTGGGTGTCTGGAGTCCTTCCTGTAGTCTTTACTCCAGGAACCAGTCTCTCTACACAAGGCTCTCTGTTAGTTAAGTTGACAAACTCACTTTCGGTGTGGTATTAATCGCTCACAGTGGATTTCTAGAGTGACCTTCCAGGTGACATTTGCATTTAAGTAAGAATTTTGGCAAACAGAGTGGACAGCATTTTGGAATATGGGTCCTTTTTGGTTTTACTGTGGCAACATTTACCAAAGGATTTTTTTAACTGAATATTAATTATAAGAGATACTGATGGAACCAGAGAAACAATGATCAAATACATTGTGGAGACACTAGGTTAAACAAAATTAAGTAGATTTATACTATTCAGAGCCCTTAATCAGCCATGTGCTTTGTGTACCAGGAGACACTGGATTATGCAAAATCACTAAGTGGGCAACAATTTATCGAGCACTTCCTGCGTATCAGGCACTGGTCAGTAGGTGCTGATGATACAGTGTCAAGGCAGGTAAGATGTTGCTCTCATGAAGCTGACAATCCAGTGTTAAGGCTTGTGGGGGTGGAGAGGGGAGCAGAAAATGAATATGTCAACAAGTACATAAACCAGATACTTTGAGAGAATGTTAGCTTTTAAGGAGGAAATAAAATACAGTGATACGGTAGAAATTACCTGGTGAGAAAAGGCTACTTTAGATGGAGTGATCTGGAAACTTCTCTGACTGAGAAGAAAGGTCTACAGAGTTCTGAAAGTGGGAGGAGGACGTGGGAAGAACCGAGGGTGGTATGAGCTTGGCGTGTTCACTGTATATATCATTGACTTTGGAAATCGCTTTCCCTGAACGTCACAGAATAGTGTTACACAGAACATTTTGAGAAAGAGTGCTCTATAGCTTAGGCATCCTTACACTCTTAAGTCCCTCTCTGCCTCCTGCTATCACCTGTGAGGTGGGCTGAAATACCTATCTCAGTGAAACGTTAGAAGATTTTTAAAAAGAGCCACACGGAATGTTTGGTACAAGTAGATACTCAGAACCTATTAATTTCTTTTCACTCTCTCACATTGAAAATCGTCTAGAAAGGAGATATTTAATGCTTAGTGCTATATATCTGCACTGTTTACCAGTCTCTACTGTTAAGTATTATTGCTAATTTGTTCATGCTGTAATCACTTAACCTTATTATTAATAAAATCTGATTTTATACCAGCAATATCAGAGAGAGAAAAGTAAGTGTAAAGCTATAAAATGCATAAATACCATAATAAAAGATAAATTCTTTTTTCCCCACCAAATGGCATCCTCAGAAAATTACCACTGGGTTCAGATAAAATCCTAGAGTAACATACATTTTTTTTCCTGAAAATGAGTTTTAATCATAAATACATGTATTAGTAAATAGAGAGGGCATTCTAAATATAATTATAGAGGACCACTGTTCTGTTAATCCTATAGAAAGAAATATGATCCCAGGTTATCTAAATTAAATCGAGTTTCTTACTTAAAAAAAAAAGGAAAGGGTATTAATTTTTCAATCTGTTCAAGAGGAAAATGTTAGGTGAACTTTTTTAGTGACTCATTTTCCACAGTTTCAGAGAAAAAAAAAGTTGGAAATGGAGTAGGTTTTAAACGTGAACAGAAAATTATCTGTCAAAACAAATACTTTCATATGACTTAGAAAGGACCTATTTAAAGGAATTAGAGATACCTGTGTAAAAGATTTTAATCTTAAACGTACAGTATTAACATGTTTCACACCTTTTATTTCCATTATTATAGGCAACTTAGAGGTAAAATAAGATTATGCTTAAGTAATTTGTTTTCATCTTTGCTGCCACAGAATTCATAGGGGGAATTTTGATGGGCAAATTAGTCAAATATGGATAAATGAGTACAATGGAAATGGAAGGGCTAGTGTAATAAAGCAAAGTTGTAAAATGACTAAGGCTTTAAAAAAATAAAACACTGCATGTTCATCGTTTAAATACAAAACAGTACAGAAATGTAGAAAGGGGAACGTTTTCCACAGTGCCCCAACCCACAGCACCACTTTGAAGGGATACTCATTAGTGAGAGCATATTTTGAATGATTCAAAATATTTGACATGCAAGCAAGCATATCAAATATTTTTTACACAAATGGGTATACTATTAAACATAATATTCTTCATCTTCTTTTTTTTTTTTTTTTTTTTTTTTTTTTTTTTGTTTGCGG
>NC_041233.1:101142554-101146969 GCF_002837175.3 Physeter macrocephalus | reverse complement strand
GCTCCGCGGCATGTGGGATCTTCCCGGACCGGGGCACGAACCCGTGTCCCCTGCATCGGCAGGCGGACTTTCAACCACTGCGCCACCACGGAAGCCCTCTTCATCTTTTTTTAACTTTTCAATATATTTTGGAAAATATTTCTATCAGACACAGAGCCTAGCTTCTCCTATTCATGATACCTGGTTTCTACTTAATCGATTTGTAATAATTTATTTAGCTCATCTCCAATTAGGGTGGGCATTTAATTGTGTCTATTGTTTTGCTTTCGCAAATAATGCTATTCTTTTCTTTTTTTTTTTTTGGCCTCGCCTTAGTTCCCTGGCCAGGGATCAAACCCAGGCCCTGGCAGTGAAAGTGCAGAGTCCTAACCACTGGACCACCAGGGAATCCCCCCACAAACAATACTATTCTGAAATTATATTTACAAGCCCTACCATGTTGTCTGTTTGTTGCTTTTAGTCCCTAACATCTGCCCAGCAGTATGTAGAACTAGGCAGTATAGTCTACAGAAGAAGTGGCTAGAACACACTTGCATCAAAATAGCTGCAACTGAGTGGGTCAGACAGTAAGAATCAGGAGAGGAATGAGGATGCTGGCTTTGCCGTACTACCTCATTCCGTAAAGCTGTTACACTTGGAGTACTTTTACTGTTTTCATACTTTTTCACTTGCAAGTCCAGTGACATACTTTGGAAGTAATTTGGTACCATCAGAACATTGAAGGTAAATCCTAAACTAAAGGATATTGGATAAACACATTTCAAGTTTTTCTACCCTCTTTCTCCAGTGCGCATACACACACACACACACCCCACACTCACTAAAACCACCACTGCCATCACCTATCACTTTGGTATGCCTCAGTACAGGAGCTAGTCTATCGTGAGAGCAATCACCTATCACTTTGGTATGCCTCAGTACAGGGGCTACACACACACACACACACACACACACACACACCCCCCACACTCACTAAAACCACCACTGCCATCACCTATCACTTTGGTATGCCTCAGTACAGGAGCTAGTCTATCGTGAGAGCAGCTTCCAGCAGAAGTGTCTTTCTACACACTTTTAGGCACCTCTTTTTGTGACACCATCCCCACCCCCACGTTTTTCAGTCCCACTTCTAGAGATGACAGCTCTCTAACTTGATGAATTGTGTTAGTGGGTGTTAGAGCCTTACAAGAGAATGCTTCCTAAGCAGTATCTGTGTTGTGCATGCAATTCAACAACTATAAATTATGCAGCTACCACATAGGAAATAAATGAGTAAGATAGAGTTCCCTACACTGGAGAAGCTCACAGTATAATAAGAAGGTGGCTGTAAAAGGGGATGGAATACAACAAGTTCAGAATTCGCTAAAATAAAGCAAAGGGAAGGGGAACGCCACTTAATGAATTGCCAGCAAAATTTGGTAAGGATACACAGGAGAGAGATACTTCTGGGTGCTGGTATTAGAAACAATCGATGAAGAATCTGGCAGTTTACCTAGGTCTTGAGGACTCAAATATTCGTTTTTTTTAGGAAAGGTATTAGAGGCTGGCCATTCTAAACTGAGGAATAACATGAGTCAAAGGTGGGTATCAGGAAACTCTGAATGCAGAGCAATGAGTACTCCAGTTCTGCGGGAATGTAGGATGAAGAAGAGTGGTGGGAGAGTGGGTAGCAGGGAATTTGGCCCTCAAGGAGAAGTGTGGTCTTTGTCATGGCTCCTGGAGGTAACCTCTAAACTCTTGGATAGGAGTGTCTTTGTTAATCATGGGGGGGTCCCATTGACCATTGTTGATAGTTTATGCTAAGAGTTGGCTTATGCTAGGTCCCTGGATAGTTTCTGCTCACAAAATGACTTAGGATGGGGCTTGCCACACCAGAAGGACCAATGATGTGATTAGAGGGCTGAGACTTGGGGGTACATATCACTGGCCTGAACTCCACAGAGGGAAAGGGGGTTAGAGATTGAGTTCAACCACATGGGCAATGATCCAGTTAATTGTGCCTACATTATGAAGCCTCAATAAAAACTTTGGACCCTGAAGCTCCAGTGAGCTCCCCGGTTTCCTAGTTCTCTGTGTGTATTCTCACACCTCAATGCCAGAAGATAACTTACGCTGAGGGTGACTGAAGCTTTGCACTTGCAACCCTCTTAGATTCTGCCCTATATGTCTCTTCCCTTAGCTAGTTCAAACTTATATTCGTGGCAGAGAGAAATGTAGAAAGGACAGCTGCTGTCATATTGTCAACGACCTTGACTGAGGCTGAAGAATAATAAATATGATATGTAATAAAAATATTTAAAGTTTTGAGCCAAGCAGTGGTATGTTATGATGTTCTCTCTCTCTGCGTGTTCATGTGCATCTGTGTGTGTGTGTGTGTGTGTGTGTGTGTAATTTTGAACTGGTGCAGAAAACTGACTTAAAGGTGGAGGAGAATGAAGATAAGGAAAATAGTTGGGAGACTTATTCGTTTTATTTTGCTGCTGCAACAAATACAGCAAATACATGTAGCAGCCTAAAATAACATGAAACTCTTATCTCACAATTGTGTAGACCAAAATCAAGGTGTCATCAAGGTTGCATTCTTTCCACAAGGCTCCAGGGAAAAGTCTGCTTCTGGGCTCATTCAGGTGGTTGGCAGAATTGTAGTCCTTGGGGTTGTAAGACTGAGGTCCCTATTTCCTTGCTGGCTGTTGCTCAGGGAATCATTCACATCTTCTAGAGGCCAACTGCATTTCCTGGCTTTATCTTCAAAGGCAGTAACAGTGGTTCAAGTCTCTCTCATGCTTTGAATTCCTCCTGCTTCTTACCTGTCTGATCTCTTTGACTGACTCTTCTGCTTCCCTCTCCCACTTTTAAGTGCCCATGTGATAATGTTGCATACATTCAGATAATCAAGATAACCTCTTTAAGGATGGCATATTAGCCATCTTAATCCTACCCTGCAAAGTCTATTTTGCCACAAAATGTAAAGAGTGCAACACCAAGGGATGAAGATTATGGAGCCAAAATCCTGCCTACAGCAGAAATGAAATGAAAGTGGTGGCCATGGAAATGTAAAGGAGTAGACAGCAAATGAGACATTGTAGAATTATATAGCTAGGGATTGTTATCTGATTGGATGTGAAGAACAAATAGAGGGGAGTTCAGAAGTGATGCTCAGGGTTCAACAATAGGAGATCGAAAAACTAGTGATGACAATAACATTGATTAGTTATGGTGAAGTTGATCAGTTGTGCTTTAGAGGTTAAGATGCCCATAGGTTATCTAATTGGAAATGGACAGTAGAAAATTGATAATAAAGGATTCTGTCTTGGGAAAGGGTAAGGTTATAAATAAATATTCAGGGCTCACCCATGTAAAGCTGGTAATTTATTTTATTTTATTTTTATTTTTATTTTTTTTAACATCTTTATTGGAGTATAACTGTTTTACAATAGTGTGTTAGTTTCTCCTTTACAACAAAGTGAATCAGTTATACATATACATATGTTCCCATATCTCTTCCCTCTTGTGTCTCCCTCCCTCCCACCCTCCCTATCCCACCCCTCTCATGGTCACAAAGCACAGAGGTGATCTCCCTGTGCTATGCGGCAGCTTCCCACTAGCTATCTAATTTACATTTGGTAGTGCATATATGTCCCTGCCACTCTCTCACTTCGTCACAGCTTACCCTTCCCCCTCCCCATGTCCTCAAGTCCATGCTCTAGTAGGTCTGTGTTTTATTCCCGTCCTACCACTAATCTCTTCATGACATTTTTTTTTCTTAGATTCCATATATATGTGTTAAAAGCTGGTAATTTAAATTGTGGAAATGGATAAGAGAAAAATATGGGTTCAGAACAAAACCTTGGTGGAATGTGTACAGTTGTAGACTGAAGGAGAAAATATTACTATCACCCCATCTCTTCTAGATTATTAAATAGCTCCTTAAATGTTTGTCTTGCCTACACTCTTACTCCATGCTCCAAACCACGCTCTAAAATACCAACACAAATTATTATTACAAATCTATAAACATTTAGTGTTTCTATCTCCCTCCTAAACACAACAAGGTTCTTAGGGTGCTTTAATTCCCTGTTTAAAACCCTTATATATATATTGCTTCCTGGAGATTTACTTTCATCAACAAACAATTATTACTTTTACTATCAACTATTAATTAAATTTTCTAACATAATTTTATCAATGTCTTCATTTATTGATGTCCTTTTGGTCTCATATTATCCCTCTGGGCTTACATTATTAAAAAATATTTGAGAAGATGGAAGAAATGTTTAACAAAGAACTAGAAGAATTAAAGAACAAACAAACAGAGATGAACAATACAATAACTGAAATGAAAACTACACTAGAAGGAATCAATAGCAGCATAACTGAGGCAGAAGAACAGATAAGTGACCTGGAAGACAAAATGG
>NC_041233.1:101141182-101141681 GCF_002837175.3 Physeter macrocephalus | reverse complement strand
CAATACTCATATCAGATATAATAGACTTTAAAATAAAGAATGTTACAAGAGACAAGGAAGGACACTACATAATGATCAAGGGATCAATCCAAGAAGAAGATATAACATTTAGAAATATATATGCACCCAACACAGGAGCACCTCAATACATAAGGCAACTGCTAACAGCTCTAAAAGAGGAAATCGACAGTATCACAATAATAATGGGGGACTTTAGCACCTCACTTACACCAATGGACAGGTCATCCAAAATGAAAATAGATAAGGAAACAGAAGCATTAAATGATACAATAGACCAGATAGATTTAATTGAATTTTATAGGACATTCCATCCAAAAACAGCAGATTACACTTTCTTCCCAAGTGCGCACAGAACATTCTCCAGGATAGATCACATAGTGGCTCACAAATCAAGCCTCAGTAAATTTAAGAAACTTGAAATCATATCAAGCATCTTTTCTGACCACAACGCTATGAGATTAGAAATGAATTACAGGGA
>NC_041233.1:101091832-101140016 GCF_002837175.3 Physeter macrocephalus | reverse complement strand
TGAGGCCACCATCACCCTGATACCAAAACCAGACAAAGGTACTACAAAAAAAGAAAATTACAGACCAATATCACTGATGAATATAGATGCAAAAATCCTCAATAAAATACTAGCAAACAGAATCCAACAACATATTAAAAGGATCACAGACCATGATCAAGTGGGATTTGTCCCAGGCATGCAAGGTTCTTCATTACACACAAATCAATCAATGTGATACACCATATTAACAAATTGAAGATTAAAAACCATATGATCATCTCATAGATTCATAAAAAGCTTTTGACAAAATTCAACACCCACTTATGATAAAAACTCTCCAGAAAGTGGGCATAGAGGGAAACTACTTCAACATAATAAAGGCCATATATGACAAACCCACAGCAAACATCATTCTCAATGGTGAAAAACTGAAAGCATTTCCTCTAAGATCTGGAACAAGACAAGGATGTCCATTCTCACCACTATTATTCAACATAGTTTTGGAAGTTCTAGCCACAGCAAATCAGAGAAGAAAAAGAAATAAAAAGAATACAAATTGGAAAACAAGAAGTAAAACTGTCACTGTTTGCAGATGACATGATACTATACATAGAGAATCCTAAACATGCCACTACTACTAGGGCTAATCAAAGAATTTCGTAAAGTTGCAGGATACAAAATTAATGCACAGCAACCGGTTCATTCCTATACACTAATGATGAAAAATCTGAAAGAGAAATTAAGGAAACACTCCCATTTACCATTGCAACAAAAAGAATAAAATACCTAGGAATAAACCTACCTAGGGAGACAAAAGACCTGCATGCAGAAAACTATAAGACACTGATGAAAGAAATTAAAGATGATACCAACAGATGGAGAGATATACCATGTTCTTGCATTGGAAGAATCAATATTGTGAAAATGACTCTACTACCCAAAGCAATCTACAGATTCAATGCAATCCCTATCAAATTACCAATGGCATATTTTACAGAACTAGAACAATAAATCTTAAAATGTGTATGGAGACAAAAAAGTCCCCGAATAGCCAAAGCAATCTTGAGGGAAAAAAACGGAGCTGGAGGAATCAGACTCCCTGACTTCACACTATACTACAAAACTACAGTAATCAAGACAATATGGTACTGGCACAAAACAGAAACATAGATCAATGGCACAAGATAGAAAGCCCAGAGATAAACTCACTCACCTATGGTCAACTAATCTATGACAAAGGAGGCAAGGATATACAATGGAGAAAAGACAGTCCCTTCAATAATTGGTGCTGGGGAAACTGGACAGCTACATGTAAAAGAATGAAATTAGAACACTCCCTAACACCAAACACAAAAAGAAACTCAAAATGAATTAGAGACCTTAAGGTAAGACCAGACACTGTAAAACCCTTAGAGGTAACACTCTTTGACATAAATCACAGCAAGATCTTTTTTGATCTACCTCCTAGAGTAATGGAAATAAAAACAAAAATAAACAAATGGGACCTAATGAAACTCCTAAGCTTTGGCACAGCAAAGGAAACCATAAACAAGACGAAAAGGCAACCCTTAGAATGGGAGAAAATATTTGCAAACGGAGCAACTGACAAAGGATTAATCTCCAAAGTATATACATAGCTCATGCAGCTCAATATTAAAGAAACAAACAACCCAATCCAAAAATGGGTAGAAGACCTAAATAGACATTTCTCCAAAGAAGACATACAGATGGCCAAGAAGCACATGAAAAGCTGCTCAACATCACTAATTATTAGAGAAATGCAAATCAAAACTACAATGAGGTATCACCTCACACCAGTTAGAATGGGCATCATCAGAAAATCTACAAACAACAAATGTTGGAGAGGGTGTGGATAAAAGGGAACCCTCTTGCACTGTTGGTGGGAATGCAAACTGATACAGCCACTATGGAGAACAGTATGGAGGTTCCTTATAAAACTAAAAACAGAATTACCATATGACCCAGCTATCCCACTACTGGGCATATACCCACAGAAAACCATAATTCAAAAAGACACATGCGCCCCAATGTTCATTGCAACACTATTTACAATAGCCAGATCATGGAAGCAACCTAAATACCCATTGACAGACAAATGGATAAAGAAGATGTGGTACCTATATACAATGGAATATTACTCAGCCACATAAAGGAACGAAATTGGGCCATTTGTTGAGACGTGGATGGATCTAGAGACTGTCATACAGAGTGAAGTAAGTCAGAAAGATAAAAACAAATATCGTATATTAACGCATGTATGTGGAACCTAGAAAAATGGTACAGATGAACCAGTGTGCAGGGCAGAAGTCTAGCCACAGATGTAGAGAACAAACGTATGGACACCAAAGGGGGAAAGCTGTGGGGTTTGGGGATGGTGGTGTGATGAACTGAGTGATTGGGATTGACATGTATACACTGATGTGTATAAAATTGATGACTAATAAGAACCTGCTGTATAAAAAAATAAATAAAATGAAATTCAAAAATTAAAAAAAAATTTGAATGAGGATCTGTGAGCTGTAAACTCTCTTACTTAGTGTTTGTGCGTTTGAAATGCCTTTATTTTGCCTTTTGCTCTAAAATGACTATATAGATGAGTGTAACACTATGTTCTTTTCTCTTAGTACTTTGAAGATATGGTTCTATTATTTTTTAGTTTTTATTATTGCTGTTAAGAAGTCAGCTTCAGGCTAATTTGTGATCCTTTGTAGGTAATCTTTTTTCCTATGGTAAATTTAAAGAATTTTTAACAAAAATCTTTGATGATTTGAAGTTTTACAAGGTTGTGCTTAAGTCTGAATTTATGTTTATATGCCATTCAGTTCCTGTAGCAAACGTTTGAGCTGAGATATTGTGTTTTTAAAAAATTCTGGAAAACTCTCAATTCTGCTCTTGACAGGTATAGCTTCTCTGCCATTCTCTCTTCTTTTATTCTGAAACTGATTGAATATACTTTGCAGTCTTTCAATCATCTAACCATATACCCTAATTGCACTTTTCATATTTATTACCTCCTTATCTGTGAATAGACTTTTGGGTACCTATTATTACTGTTTTTCTTTTCTCTTCAATCAGGTCTAGCTTTGAGTTTCTCTCTTATGTAGCTCTTTAATTCAAAGGTTATTATTCATATTTAAGATTTCTAAATTTTTATACCCACTTTTGTTTATTACGAGCTGATTTTTCAAGGATTTTAGCTTTATTTTTATCTTGTTGAGCTTTATGTACATACTTATTTTAAAATCTTTATTTTCAGTTGAGTTGATTTCATGATCTGATTTTTAAATTCTGTTTTCTATCTTTATTAGCTTTTGCTTGTTTAATGTTTTGAAGTTTTCATTTGTGGAGTAATCTTTTTTTTTTTTAAACATCTTTATTGAAGTATAATTGCTTTACAATGGTGTGTTAGTTTCTGCTTTACAACAAAGTGAATCAGTTATACATATACATGTGTTCCCATATCTCTTCCCTCTTGCATCTCCCTCCCTCCCACCCTCCCTATCCCACCGCTCTAGGTGGTCACAAACCACTGAGCTGATCTCCCTGTGCTATGTGGCTGCTTTCCACTAGTTATCTATTCTACGTTTGGTAGTGTATATACGTCCATGCCACTCTCTCACTTCGTCACAGCTTACCCTTCCCCCTCCCCATATCCTTAAGTCCATGCTCTAGTAGGTCTGTGTTTTATTCCCGTCCTACCCCTAGGCTCTTCATGACATTTTTTTTTCTTAGATTCCATCAGAAGGAGAAAAACAAATACCGTATGCTAACACATATATGTGGGGTAATCTTGAGTGTTCACTTTCTTTCCTCCTTTCTGTCTTCTTAGCTATCTAGCTGTTTTTTAGTTTTGTATGTGCTTCTCCTGCCCCCTCTTCCCATTGACACTCAGGCCAGAGTCACATCTTATAACAGCTGTTTTATGGCTCTGGGTATATCATGGATGTGGTCACCAAACTCTCAGCTGCCTTGGCTAGGTCCTGGTCAATAAGCTATGTCTTTGTCTTCCAACTTCTGTAGCTTCACAGTTTTCTATAGTCATAGTGTATTAGTTTTCTAGGGCTGCCTTAGCAAAGTAACACAAATCAGGTGAATTAAACAACAGAAGTTTATTGTCTCACAATTCTGGGTCCTATAAATCTGAGACCAAGATGTTGACAGTGTTGGCTCTTTATGAGGGCTCTAAGGAAGAATCTGTTCCAGGCCTCTTCTCTAGCTTTTTGTGGTTTCCTGGCAATCTTTGGCATGCCTTGAATTTTAGAGGCATCAGATCATCACTGCTTTCATCTGCATATGGTTTTCTCCCTGTGTGCATGTGTCTCCAAAATTTCCCTTTTTTATCAGGACACCAGTCATATTAGATTAGGCCCACCCCACCTTAATGACTTCATTTTAACTTGATTGCTTCAAGGTACTAGGGGTTAGGACCTCAACATATGCATTTTGGGGGGGGACACAATTCAATCCATAACACATACCCACAGGAAATTTTCCTTGAAGGCATCCCTTTTTTAACTTCCCTATGCTGCTGACTTCAAGCTACAAACCTAGCTTCAGACCCTCTTCTCAAGTGGAGTGTTGTGGTTGTCTGTGACTCACAAGAGCTGACCTTGGGTGCAAAGTGGAGTCAATTCTTAGCTTCAGCTATTTCTGTTATGTATTTTCAGTTGCCTTTCAATTTTTAAATCTAGAGTTATTATATGTTGGGTATAAAGAAAATATGTTGAAGTATGAACTAACACCAAGTTGATGCATATTTCTAGTTCAATTGCCCTAAGAATCCTAAATGAATCATACTTTTGGAACTAAAGTTCACATAAAACACATACAATCAAAGTAACTTTGGAAAAATAAGAACAACAGGAGAATGGAACTCACATGAACAGCTAGATATTAAAATGTGTTCCAAAACTTAGTTATTAAAACAATATGGTATTGACAAAAAGACAAATCAGTAGAACAAACTGCAAAGCTCAGAAATAGTCCCATGTCCATGGAAATATTTTGGAGATATTCTTGGGGTGCAATTAAAATCAGCAGAACAAATATGGGTTACTCAATAAGTGAATGTATTTGGTTAACTATTTGGAAAGATGAAGTTCGAGCGCTACTTCATGCCTCTCAGCACAATGATAATTCAATATTAAAAATGAATAAAATTACTTGAAAATATAGCTGAATATTAATTAGAACATGGCTGAAAGGTGATTTTTTAAAGGAATAAGAAAAGAGAAAGAAACCACAAGGAGGAAAAGAGACATATTAAAACAACTAATAAATAAAGGAAACAATAAACTATAAATTAGGAAACTCTAAATATGTGGAGAACACTTACAAAACCCTAAGAATGGGATCAGAGAACCCAGTGGAAAAGTGGGTGGTCAGTTCATTAAAGAGAGTGAAAACAATAATCAAAATAATACAAAGTAAAACAAAGATGAAAGAAATACAAACAAAAGTAGACCAAGGACATTCATACATTTGCTGTTAGGAGTTAAATTGAAACAGTCATTCTGAAGGGTAACTTTACAACATGAAACAAAATATTTATACCCATCAAATTTGCATGTTCTGTGAATTTACACCAAGGAAAAAAAAATCAAATATGTGCACAGTTTACTGTGTAAGATTATCCATCAGAGTATTAAATATAGCAAAAGGATATATAGTGGAAATGTGAGATATGTGACTTATTAAATTATTAATGGCACATCTATGAGATATAATGATAAAACTAAAAATCATGTTGTAGAAGAATATTTACTGATTTGAAGATACATCCCATGAAAAAAATCATGTTCAAAATGTCACAAATGTGTGTGTATACATATGTATATATCTGAAAAAATATACATCAATGTTTCCTTTCGTCTGGATTATCTTTGGATAATAGGATTATGTATGATTTTTACTCCTTGATTTTATTTTTGCACTTTAAAAACCTTTCTGTGGGCTTCCCTGGTGGCGCAGTGGTTAAGAATCCACCTGCCAATGCCTGCCAATGCAGGTTCCAGCCCTGGCCCGGGAAGATCCCACATGCCGCGGAGCAACTAAGCCCGTGTGCCACAACTACTGAACCTGCTCTCTAGAGCTCCTGTGCCACAACTACTGAGCCCGTGTGCCACAACTACTGAAGCCCACGTGCTTAGAGCCTGTGCTCTGAGACAAGAGAAGCCACCGCAATGAGAAGCCCACGCACCGCAAAGAAGAGTAGCCCCCGCTCACCGCAACTAGAGAAAGCCCGCGCACAGCAATAAAGACCCAACGCAGCCAAAAAATAAAATTAAATTAAAATAAAAACGTTTCTGCATAAACTATACATATCTTTTGTGATGAGACGAAAATAACAACAGTTTTACAAAACCACTGTCAAAAATTTTTTCCTCATTTTTAAACCAAACCTCTCATGTTACTGTCAAGATAATTTTTTTCCTTTTTTTATCTGCAGTGGAGATACAGAATAAGTAACTACTACTTTTGTGCAGAGTATCGCCTATACATTACAAAACTCAGGTATTTTAGGACTGTTTTAAAATTGCCTTCAGCGTTCTTGTCTTTTGAGTAAATTAATCAGTTCTTCCAGAATTTTACCTTATGTATTATTTTCAAGCCTTTCCTATCACTATGGATTCACTGAACTTTCTGAACTCTTAGATAACCAAAAGTCTTTATTACAGAATCAGATAAAATAGAACACGTGAAAAACTGTCAATATGGCAAATTGGAGATCTGCTCCAGAGAAATACCATAATGGAAAGTCAGTGGTTAATGGTAAGAAGGTGTCCCCTAGCACTTTTGTGCATCCAAGCCATCCTGTATGGATGTCTTCTGGCAACAAATGGTACTCTTGGGTGCAAAAGAGTTAATGTAGCTTCCCAAGGCACCTAATTTATTTCTGGAGACTGTTTTATTCACTTATAGAATTTGGCTCATCATTATACAGGTCCCTTTGCTAATAGTATTTAAAAAAAAACAAAAAAACCTATTTTCCTTTTTTTATAGTTTACTGACATAATTATTTATTTTTCTACTGCCCACAAATCAAGTTAGTTTAGTGCAGAAATTCTCATTTTGGGAGATTTTGAGGATTATCATTTCGGGCATGTTATAGACTGCTCTGTGAACGCAGTCTGGTTAAACTAACATTTCTGCCAGCTCTGAAATTTGAATGATGTTATAGAGGAAAAACAGTTTGGTTTGTTAAAAAAAAATTTATTGACCTTGACATACACATCTGGTAACTTCATAAAGTTAGAACCAATCTATCATTGGTTATGGAACTATTGTTAGAATAGGCAAATAAATTAAAATATATATTGCATGAAACATTAATATATTTTTAAGAAACACAATGGATTTGAAATTCATCCAGTTTTTCATTTAATGCCATTTCATTTTATGCCATATTGCAATGATATGAAGGATTACTAGATTTGTTTATATAAGGACATCACAATACATATTTAGATAAATATCTATTATTAGGTTTCAAGTTCTCCTACTAGTTAGCAGCTTACACAGAAATATCTCAATTAACCTTATCTTTCATGCCAATCTGTGATGCTTTATATTTTTGAGATGGAGTCTTCCAAACCAGAAAATAATCCCTGATTAAAAATTAAGCCCCTTTCAAAGCAGCATGTAATATTTGAGACCACGATATTTCTATTTAAGAAACAGAAATAGCAGTTTGGATTGTGTGACTAAGAATGTAACCCTCATTTTTATGAGATAGATATAATGTTTTTTGTGTACTCATCAACTCTTAGAATATTGCTTATTGATTCTTAAAATATTTTTTCACAAGTAAAAGGTTCAATGCATAGAGATTTATACACCGTGAAAAGTTTGGTGCTATAAAGTTAGACAAAGAATTATTTTATACCTTTAGCACTTTGGCAACTGGATGCTGTGCTTCTATGTATCCACTCTGCTGTAACTTTATATGTAAGTCATTGTGCTGGTTAAAGACAACCTAAGAATGGTCTTTCTTTACGAAGAAATCTTCATGAGTTTTTGTATAAACTCAAATGGCTTTTTTCCCCCATACATTGTATAACCTTGAGCATGGACACTGAGTATTATCTTTTCTTTTAAGAAAAGATAATACTCAGTGTTTTAGAATTTCTGGCGGTGTAGGAGGAGGTCATCAAGAGGACATGACTGCCAGACGACCCCTGAGCAGTCTCTTTCTCACTCGTGTCCTTGCAAAGTACGCTCCACCCACCCTTCTCACAGCTGGAGCCGTTTTCCAGGATGTAAGCTTGAGAGAATGTGTTACTGAGACCATCTGCACGGTATACCTGAATGAACACCGAAAAGTTCTCCCTATAAACGGTTAGGATTCTGGCGGGCCGATTCCGAGACTCAACTTGCGTCGCCCAAGACAAGCCTTGTTTGTAAGTTTCCTTATTAAACCTGCCACCCGCCAATCTGGAGCGGTTTGTCTCTTTCTTTTTTTTTTTGGGCGGGGGGGGGGAGCGGAATTTCAGACTTCACCTGGGAAGCTCCCGAGGTTTTGAAACAAAGGGCAGTGATATAAATTTGAAATGTTCTAAGTGTCTTTGAGCTTTGTGGTTTCTTGCTGCCTTGAACTTTTGAGTATAACCGTGCATGTCTGAAAAATTTCCCCGCGTTTGTCTTACCTTCTCATGAAGAAGCCAGAAAACTTGCTTCCCATGTTCCTTTGAAGCTGGAGCCCAGACATGTGCCCTCATCTCCTCCAGACATGACAGCAGGATAGTCCAACGTGGAAGTAAGCAGTCTGAGGAAGGATGTCCTGCACAGAATCCATTTTTTGTGGTGCGGGGCGGGGGGTGGGGGGCGTGACGAGGGCAGGCACCTCCGGCTTGGGTGATGGTGGTGGGTGTCTGGTCTGTGTCCGAGTGCAGGAGCGGCATTCGGCAAACACCAGGAGCAGTGAAGTACTCAGGTTCTTTGCAACAAATTTAAAAAACCTGTAGTACCTGCAGCTTGTTAGTAGGAGTGCCCGTGGCAGTTGATTTTCTCGTTACCCTTCGGCAGGGTGGCTCAGAGCATTTTTTTTCCCAAAGTTTAGTCTTAAGCCTGGTTCTCCAACCTTCTCAACTAATATTTAGCCATTAAACTTTCTTCCTTCCTTCCTTTCTTTCTTTCTTTTTCTCTTTCTCTCTCTCTCTTTCCTTTATCTTTCTCTCTCTCTTTCTTCCTTTCTCCCCCTCCCTCCCTTCTTCCCTTCCTTCCTTCCTCTCTCTGTCTCTGTCTGTCTGTCTCTCCCTCTCTCTCTCTTCCTTGCTTGCTTGACCAGACACACTCAGCTTCTGTGGTTTCAACTGAGAATCCTGCCACAGATCATTTTTAATTGCTTCCTTATTGTGAAAAAAAAATTTTTTTTTTTTGCTTAGACACTCGATTTTATCTCCTCTTTTAGCATACCAACTTATACTTTTGAAACATTTTTTTTACTGGTTATCATAGAGTTTCCCTTACACTTTTTTAACCATTCCAAATCCATCTTCAATTAAAACTATCCTGCTTCATGGGTAGTGCAGGTACTTGATACGTGAGTGTTCCTAACATCTCCCTTCGGTGTCTTATATTTCTGCCATTTATACACTTACTCATATGCTATAATTGCACAAAAATGCACTGTTGCTATTACTACTTTAAATAATCAGTTATCTTGTAGCTCAATAAAGAATAAGAAAAATGATAGATTTTATTTTACCTTAATTTATTGCTTTTCCATACATAGCTCTTCCTTTCTTTGTAAGGATCTGAGTTTCTGAACTGTGTTTTTTCCTTTCTGCCTAAAGAACTTCTTTTAACAGCTCTTGCAAGGAAAGTCTAGTAGCAATGAATTCCCTCAGTTTTTTGTTTGTTTGCCAGAGATGTCTTTATTTCTCTCTCACATTTGAGGAGAATTTTGCTGGATATAGAGTTCTAGGTGTTTTTTTTTTTTTTTTCTTTTTTCAACGCTTTATAAATTTCATTCCACTCTCCATTAGAGCCCTTAGCATGTTAACCATAAGTATTTTAATTTCTCTGTTTTATAATTCCAACGTCTGTGTCATATCTCAGTCTTAATTTTCCTGATTTCCTTGTCTCTTCAGGATTTATTTTTAAATTTTTGATGTTATTTTTTGCTTTTTGGTTCACATTGTTATTTTTGTTAGTAGCTAGATATGTTTCATGGAGTAATGGGAACTAAGGTAAATAGGTCTTTATCGTGAGGATTTTTGTTAATCTGGTTAGGAGTTGAGCTGTGTTGAGTGTTTGCTGTAGCTGTAGGTAGGAGAGGCTTAAAATCCCTTTAGTGTACTTATTTTTGTTTCCCCTCTTGACTTTGGGCTTCCCTAAGATCTAATCCTTATATTTTTAAAATTCTTTTAATTAAAAAAAAGATTTATTATTTATTTAATTTATTTATTTTTGGCTGCATCGGGTCTTAGTTGCAGCACTCGGGATCTTCCTTGAGGCATGTGGGATCTTTCGTTGCAGCGCACAGGATCTGCATTGTGGTGCGTGGGCTTCTCTCTCGTTGTGGTATGTGGGTTTTCTCTTCTCTAGTTGTGGCGCACAGGCTCCAGGGCGCATAGGCTCTGTAGTTGCGGTGCGTGGGCTCTGTAGTTTGCAGCAAGTGGTCTCTAGTTGAGGCGCACAAGCTCAGTAGTTGTGGTGCATGGGCTTATTTGCCCCCCAGCATGTGTGATCCTAGTTCCCTGACCAGGGATGGAACCCGCGTCCCCTGCATTGTAAGGCGATTTCTTTACCACTGGACCACCAGGGAAGTCCCTAATTTTTTAATTAAAAACAAATTTTTTTTGGAGTATAGTTGCTTTACAATGTTGTGCTAGTGTCTGCTCTACAGCAAAGTGAATCAGCTATATGTTTACATATATCCCCTCTTTTTTGGAAGGAAATCCTTTTTAGAGTCTGAGTCTTGCAGCTCTTTCAGCTGTAATCCATGGTTATTCTGTTGGACCCCGGTGTGCAGTGGTGAGGTATGGGCAGAGGAAACGACACATAGTCTTGTGGTTAAATCTTTTAGTGGGGCCTGTTGCCCACCTTCACAAGGTGTTGCTCTCACACTATAGCTTTTACCCCTTGAGGTGAGACAGGAAGGATAAAGAAGCCTGGATTGGGAGAAATGCCCTTCCCCCAGGTAAAACAAGGCTCTGCCAAAGTTTTCTCCCCTGGAGGGTAAGCTTTTGTTATGGAGAACACTGGCTTTATTTCCTAATCATTACCCCTTTCCTCCCCCTGCCAGACCCAAGAGAGAATCCTTCTTCACCATAAGATCCTGGTGGGTTTCCCAGAGGTAAAATTCACAAATATATGAGGTCCCCTTTAAAAGTGAAGTCCCTGGAGTTTTTCACCGTCATGATAGTTTACACTCAGCCTTCAGCAGTTTGTTAAAATTACCAGTTAAGTGTTCCTGCTATTTTATAGTTCGCTCCAGGTGAGCAGCTATCGCTGTGACTCTCCAGGTTCACCTGTCTCTCCAGATTTAGGAGTGACTAACTGTCCTGCAACCACAGTTGCAGGACAGTTAGTTTTCTGATGTGTCCAATAAAAGTCACTGATTTTTAGTTTGTTAGAGTTTTCTTATTTTAAGGGTGGCAGTGACAACTTCCAAGCTCTTGCCATGGTGTAGCTGAAACCATATATCCCTGGATTTACTTTTTATACATGTAAAGAGTGATGTTTTGAAAAGACAGATTGAAGAAAATCTATTTATCAAATGTGTTTAGCTTTGGAAAAATGCTATGTAGAGATATATTGGGAGAGATCAGATGAAATTTTAGGTTAGATACATAATGGAAAGTAAAACTTGTATAGTAGGCTCCCTTAATCAGTGGAAATATTTTCTTATTCTGCAAGCACCTTATGGGATGCCCACCTAAGGCAGAGAAGGTCACCTGAGGCCTTGCAAGGGGATCTGATGAAAGTATTGCCTCCAACTGAGGTGTTTTCCCAATGCACTGGGTCACTGATGGGATTGTGAAGGGCTCACAACTTCCTCTCCATTCAAAATTGAAGCTTTTTAAAAATCAATATCATAGTTCTCTAAACCAAAGAAGTAAAACTAGAGCATTCAGGACCTCTTAGCAAAATCAGCCTCCAAGGGTAGTTTCAAAATAATGTGCCATGTCTTACTACTTAGTTGTGGATGGTTACTCCACTTTCAAAAATCTACCTTCTGCACTCACACTTGATTTACAGCAGCAGTTTTAAAATCGTGTGTTCTGCTGGAATTAGTGCTTCTTATAGAAGAAGTTAACCAGTGTTTGGTGCCACTTTTTTTTTCAGACCATTAGGGACATTTTCAAAACCCTGTGGCTCAAGGCAGCTTGAACAACTGTTCTCAGCGTGCTGCAGTGTCACAAACATACCCGTGGTCAGCTTTTAAATTGGTGCTGTCGGAAAGGTTGTTGATTTTATTTGACTAATCCAAATTTACAAGACATTAAAGGAATCCAACGTGATATGTCTTAACGATATTTTATTTTTTTTTAAGATTTATTATTTATTTATTTTTGGCTGCATTGGGTCTTAGTTGTGGCACGCAGGATCTTCTTTGCGGCATGTGGGATCTTTCACTGCGCTGCGTGGGCTTCTCTCTAGTTGTGGCTTGTGGGCTCCAGAGTGCATGGGCTCTCTAGTTGAGGCGCGTGAGCTCAGTAGTTGTGGCAGGCGGGCTTAGTTGACCCGCGGCACGTGGGATCTTAGTTCCCTGACCAGGGATTGAGCCCGTGTCCCATGCATTGGAAGGTGGATTCTCTACCACTGGACCTTCAGGGAAGTCCCTTAATGATATTATAAAATGAGGGTATTTTATTGGACACACCAAGCTAACGGACAGTTTATGAAGCCATCATTTACCTTCTCTCTTATTTTGGTGAATAATTTTAGGTTTGCAGACATATTTCTTTCATAAGGAGCTTTACTGTTCTTTATTCAACACTATTACCCAGAGTAAAAGCCTAAGTCTGCACAATGGCCCCAAATGCCTATTAGCTCTCTGATCTCACCTCCTTGTTCTCTTCCCCTTGTAACTTCCCTCTGTCTATGGCTTTCTTGCTGTTTCTTGAACACATTATGTGTGTTCTCATTGTAGAACTTTTGTACTTGCTGTTCCTTCTGCCTGATCTATTTTTTATTCCTGATAAATGCATGTGTAACTCTCTTGCCTCTTTCATCTCAATTAGACCTATCTTGACCACCTTATTTAATTTCTAACTTGCCCTCTCCTTGTTTTCTTCATCCGTGTTAATCCAATCTTCTTTCTTTTCTTCTGAGTCACTTTCCATGCTAACATGCTAATAATTTACTCATTTATATTTTTTAATTATTTATTGTCTATTGTCTCCTGCTAGAATGTAAGTTTGAGGAAGGTGGTATCTTTCCAGATTTTGTCCCATGATAGAACCAGAGCATCTAGAACCATGTAGGTGATTGCTACACTGTGGTTGAATGAAGGAATGATCAAGCCTTTATACTGTGCTAATTCTATGTCCCAGGCACTGTGCTAGGGAAAATTATGATGAATTAGACATAGGTCTTGCACTTGATAAACAGACCAGTGAAAGACATGACACTGGTAATAAAAAGGAATATGGTTTGGAGAGTGTTGAGCAAAAAATGATACATATCTAAACTAGAGCTATGGCAGTGGAAAAGGTTTAAGGATAAAATTTGGAGAAATATTCATAGGAAAAACTAAAGACGTTTTGGCAATTGATTGGATGGTAGAGCATGAAGGAGAAACATGTAAAAATAATTCAGATATTTCTAAATTGTGATTAGCAATGCAGGGAAATAAACTCACTTAGGAAGTGAATATATAGACTCAATTATATATATGTTAAATATAAGATACTGGTGGTATGTTCAGGGGTTGATGTTAAATATGATATAAATGGAGAGCATGAGAGAAAGATCTGAGCTGCAGATGTAAATCTGAGGGTCATTACTATTTTGGATATTTTCAGAGAGGGGGAAGGTGAAGAGGATCTAGATGAGCAGAGAGGACACTGAGAACAGCAATTTGAAAGGAGAAGAAAGACCTATGAAGGAGAGAATGGCAAGATGAGCCTGGAAAGGTAAGAGAAAAATCAAAAAAGAAAAGTTTAGGCAAGGAGCAGGAAATAGTGACAAAGTTTGCAGAGACGTGCACACACCATGGAGAGATTAAATAAGACAGTACATTATCTGAAATATATCAACTTAGAACTTATATATCGCAGTTTAAAAATACATGTGTTTGAAAGACATGTGTGCCTATGATTTTGGGGGGAAAGAGATTTAGTAACATATGATTGATTGCAGTTCAGAAAGTTCAGTCATAAAAGCTCCATGTACTCTTTGCTATATAGCAATATCATGCAGTGCTTATTATTTAATTTGGAAAGATTCTAGAAAGGATATGTTTTCATGAGCTGTCAGTTGATGGATTTATAGTGTGAAGAGTGCATCTTTCTATTTGATAGAAAACGTATATTTACATGTGCTTTAAGTACATGCAAATGTGTATGTATAGGTCTCTTATCTATACATAGAGAAATGAGTGACATTGAGGGCGATTCAGTTATTGTGTTTAATACAGTGTGATACTATTCCTGGAGGAATTTGCCGGCTTTAATAATGAGGCGTATTGCTCTGAATATTTAGTATGAATGTGAAATATTGATTATCTTTATTTCCTTAGACATTTAAAAGCTTTTCATGAAGAAAGGTAGTATGCCTTTACTGAAAATTATAATGTATATCTTTATGAGTGTCAATGTTTATATGTTAAACTTCATTATGTGGAGGCTCCAGACAAATATTTTATGCTTCTGGCATCTGGATTTTCACTTAGTTTGTGGCTGCTTTCTCCATGTATATTACTGATTGAGAGGATAATAACAGGAAGAGCACATATTTTTAATATTTCTTATTCTATCATTGGAGAGATTCTAATCCTGGCTTTGGCACTTTCTGCTTTAGATAATTCTATTTATGTACGCATCTGTTTTTTTATATAAAAGGAAGGTTTGCCAACATTGTTTTTATGGTCTCTGTCCAGTTTTTAAAAATTTTATGCTTCTACGAGGTGGTATGCAGAAAACTCAAAGGCGTAAGTGTTCCTTTTGTGCTTTGCTATGAACATTCCTCCAATAATTTGCTGGAACACAGTGTCTGGAGATGAATGTTTGGAACAATTTGTTTTGTTTGCCTTGACCATTCTATTTCTGACCTAATGGGTTGTTTAACTATTAGGAGATGTTCCCATTAGAGGCTTTTATTTTGGCAAAGGGCTGGCTTTTGTTAGTAGTCGCAGGACTTTTTTTACTAGATCTGAGACAATATTAAGAGCTCAGGGCCTGAGAGGTAGATGGTTCTCAATGAGTGTTTGTGAAGGAATACACCAGTGGGTGGGTGGACCTATGGGGTGTGATGAGCACAGGAGCAAATAAATATGCCACCTGCATTGACCTCCCAAACCTATGAATTTCTTTATAGTTTAACAACATATATTTATGTAATTAAATAATATTAACCATATTAATATTTTATTCAGTTTTACATTTTTGCACTTAAGTCTGTGGGACTAGACTCTGAATGCATGTATGTACACATTAATTTCAGTGTTAATGTGATTGTGTGTTATTCGGTATTTTTTTTGGTTACAACCAACAAGTGTGCAAAAAATTCCCTAGAGTCTTGTGTTAGAGAATGCGGGCGCTCACACAGCTCCTTTCCAGCCGCATAGCAATACTGCACTTCCCAGGCTCCTCTGCACCTAGGCAGGGCTATGGGACCACCTTCTGGTCAATGCAGCGTGAACAGAAGTGGTGTACGCCATTTCCTGGCTTATTCCCAGGAACCTCCCCAATGCCCAGCCCTTTTCCTTAACTCCTAGCCGGAAACACCTAAAATGTGGTATTGGCTTATCAGTGACCCATGACAAGGGATCAGATATCAGACACTAAAAGCCTGGAGAGCCCTGTTATAGCAGGCAAAAATCTGGTAAGACTGTTGCCAGTGATAGTCTGGAAGGCAGATCTACTGAGCTTTCAGCTCAAGAGGAAAAAGTTGGAAAAATGTTTGTAGTGTGCATTCACTAAAATTAGCTGCCTTTGGCAAAGTATTGTAAGAAAGAGATGTAAGAAAAGAGACAGTCCAGAAATTTAAGGCACCAAAAGGATAGAAATATCAACTGCCCTGAGGCCCCACAAAGTAAGAGATCAAAATTTTAAGAAGCTTTGTGTGGCAAAGGGTCAGCAAAATTTTTCAGTTTAATAAACTTGAACAGATTTGTGGCAAAATTCAGATTAAGGGTGGTCTTCCGGCCAAGTCTACTGTCCCTTTGTCATCATGTAAGCCACCCATTAGTTTAACAAAGGGGACACTGAGAAGGAAGCAAAGATGTAATGCACATCTGAGGGTTTTATCTTGGAAAGAAATTTGAATGTGGTCACGGACACATGAAATTAAATGGAAGGAAATAGATTTTAAGCCTACTAATAATTTGAGGGAATTTCACTGCCAAAGAAACTACCTTTAATATTGGATGTTCCAAATGCAAAACAACTGAGATTTTGTTACGTGTTGAATTGTGTCCCCTCCAAGATTCACATGTTGAAACTCTAGCCCCCAGTACCTCAACATGTGATTGTATTTGGAGATAGAGCCTTTAAAGAGGTGATTAGGTTAAGATGAGGCCATTTGGTGGGCCCTAGCCCAATCTGACCGAGACCTTATAATGATAAGAAATTGGGACACACAGAGAGACATAAGGATACACACATACATATGAAGACACAGTGAGCAGGCAGCTCACTGCAGGTCAAGGAGAGATGTCTGGAGCAGATCCTGACCTCACCTCTCTCAGAAGAAACCAAAATGCTGACGCCTTGATCTGACACCTTGATCTCAGACTTCTAGCCTCCAGAACTGTGAGAAAATACATTTATTTAGCTACCAGTGGGTGATATCTTGTTATGGTAGCTTTAGAAAATGAATACAGCTCCCAAATTATCTCCAGCAGGAAGTGGCTTGCAAAAGTGTCCCAGCCCCTAAGGAGAGCCTACTCCCCAGCACCCTTATCAGATGTGGACAAGAAGGATGATAAATGCAGAATAAACTTCTAGGGTGTGCAGACAAGACAACTTATAAAATATATTTAGAAAATGTATTTTTGTGAAATTAGTTTTTAATGAAAATATAGAAAATTTGTATTTTGCTTCCAGGTCAGAAAAACAGGTAGAAAAATAGGTTTACAACCTTACCATATGATTAAGAACAATACAGTAACAAAGAATTATGAAAGTGATTATAACATGAGCTACAATTTACCTTAGACTGAGACTGCTTCTAAAATGGATTATTGAAAGAAAAATCTAGAAAGGTGTTTCATTCTGTCTCTAATGTTCGGACCTCTAGTAAACATGCATTTTATCCATATGTACTTCACAAATCAAAACAAAAATACTTAATCACAGATAAAAATTGTCTTTATTCTCTAGATGGAAGAAATTAACATGCTCAGTTATGTTTTTAGGAAATTTCGCCCTTTCAAACATACATTTCCAAACGCATCAACTTTGAATAATAAGGATGTTTGCAATCTTTATTATGAATACATTCTGAGGAACATCAGGAAAACAAGCCAAATCTTGAAGTATTCAAAGAGGAAGGTAACTAACTGCATTCAGAGCAGGAAGTTTAAGGAAAAAGCTAAGGACCCTGCATTTGGGAAGGAACCTTCTTGTCTAAAAGTCATTGCCAAACATATGAAATTTTATTTGCAGTTAGGGCAAAGATAGATATTCCCGGGCTCTTTAGAAAACCTCTTGTCATAATGACATATGGCATTACTCAGGCTGCGGCTTACGGAGAATTACTTGCAGTTCAATATCAAGAGTATATCAGTTTATGTAACAAAATTGTCACGCATAACTAAGCTTTTAAAAAACTCAAATACGTGCTCCCTAACTGGGTCCTCTCAACAGTCAGAAATGGGTAGACTATGAAAAGAACCCAGGCGGTATCATGCTGCATGGGTTTCAATGTTGCTATGGCTGATTAAGCAGTTTGGGACCACTCGATGTAAGCATAGTTTGTCACCCAAGATAGATGATTCCAGCTAACTCACGGCTCCATAAGCCGCCAATTTGCCTTCCTGCTTTATTTTTTTATTGTAAGCAAGTTAACGACAGTTTTAAACACTACAGAATTGTACTTATTTATTAATTTTTAATGTTTTCATCCTGTGCTCTTGGAGAACTTTAAAGTATTTCATACACAATAAGAATGTTAACAATGATCAAAAGACCAAAATTCTCCTTGGAGAAAATTGTCAAAATTTTAAAGATCCATGACAATACGACATATTGATGGTAATAGGAAACTGATTGCCGAAAGATACTAGTAAAATTTAACTTTGGACAGTCTTTGGACCCAACCCCTTCTACAAATATAAGAAAGAATTGAAAAAAAAACTCAATCAAAATTTTATTATTTAGGGATACCATATTCTTTAGAAATCAACTTTATAGCTAGGTAATTCCTTAAGGTACATATCATAAGACATTAACTTATAAAATATAATTCCATTCATTTAATCTTTATTTTATTTTGTTTAGTGCAGGCATGGGAATAAAAAGAGAAGAAATTTCACATTAATTTCCTAAAAACAAGTTTCAAAGAACAATTGTATGCCAACAAACAACAGAAAAAACAACAATGTTCTATTTTATGGTATTATTCTTTGTTATTCTCAGAATAGGAAAAATTCCAAACTAGAAGTTAATTGACAGTAAGGGACTTGTTTTAGTATTTAATCACCCTAAGTATTTTCTACCAGATTCCTTAGTATTTTTTTTTTTTTTCCTGCTCCGAAATTACTCCATCCAAGGCCGATGCTACTTTCAGTTCCTCCTGGCTATTCAGATCATTTTTTTAGAATCAATTACTGTTTTACTCAATCTCTCACCAAATCCATGGCCCTGTCCCTCATATGTCTCCATTTCTTGTTAGAGTGATGCCAGTAGAACACATCGAAAGACTGACAGTTCGTAAAGATTTTATTGTAGGTATTATATTGGTTTATCACTGTGTTTATGGTGATGGCCTAAGAGTCTCAGGTTCGTCTGCTGGAATAAAAAATATTTTCAGAAGAGTCACTTTCCGTCCAAAGGGTTAGTTTAAAAAATTAATATTAAGCCTGTTTATAGAGATTAATTTTGCTAAAGAATTGAGCTCTTGAAATTAAATGAACCGACTTATACAGTCAATATGCGTAATGAAAGCCAAAGGCTTTCCTTTTTTTCCTAATAGTAAAAGATTTTTGGTCTGAGGGTGAAGGTTGCAATTTAACAGATTCTGCAGTTGTATTTTATTTGGTGTGTGGTTATAATTTTCGGGTTCGCTGTCTCTGACCTTTTAAAGCTTCTAGGTAAACTGATAATCATTTCTGATGGGAAAGTGCACTGAGGGGCAACAGTGCCTTTGGGTTGAAGAGTTCGCCATCGTTCTTTCCCATTTACTTGTGCTTATATAATAGCAATGTGATATCCTTTGGTGCTGGCATGCTTCTCTTTTGTTTTAATTATTACTGTATTATAGTGTTAACTGCTATGCATTTGTTGTGAACTTTAATTCAAGTTTTGATCAGGCTTTTTTTTTCGGTAGATTTGTTATGTTTCTATTTCTTATATGCCATGCGAAGCTTAACCCTGATGTGAGTTGTTTTTAAAATTTCCAACTATGATTACCAACGTTCATGACTCTGAGCTGCAATAAATAATTGTTCGGGGGATGCTTTTAAAACTGTTAGTATTAATCACAAATCTCTAAATTCTGCAAAGAAGATTCTCTATTATCTTTGATAAACTAATCTATGCTATACAAAGCATGTGTATTCTCACGACTGAGGTACTTTTAAAATCATATGTGGCTAAAGAATTAAATATAATTTTCACTCAAAATATGCAGCTGCCAGTAGTTTTCGCCATTAAATCTAAAAGGAATGGGAGATGTGTTCCCAGTTTCGAATTTTTAGTAGCTTTAATTCTACATTCTGGCTTCTTTTTGGCCATAAACAGGCATGTCTGTGTCCTCTTACTCTTTTTCTCCTTTGCTTTCTCTTGTTGTCTGAGCTAATCCTATTTTTCTTTTCCTTTCTTTTCTTTTCCTTTTCTTTTTTCTTGAAGAAAATTTTGAGTAGGAACATGACTTAGGTTGAAGTTGAGCAGAAATTATTGTAACATAATTTCAACATTGATTTTTTTTTTAATAAGAAATATACATCTGGGCTTCCCTGGTGGCGCAGTGGTTGCGCGTCCGCCTGCCGATGCAGGGGAACCGGGTTCGCGCCCCGGTCCGGGAGGATCCCACATGCCGCGGAGCGGCTGGGCCGGTGAGCCATGGCCGCTGAGCCTGCGCGTCCGGAGCCTGTGCTCCGCAACGGGAGAGGCCACAACAGAGGGAGGCCCGCATACCACAAAAAAAAAAAAAAAAAAAAAAAAAAAGAAATATACATCTATGTTATAATAGAGGTGATCATTTGGGGAAGAGCCAAAGGATATCCTTTCCACTACATCACACTATTAAATGCTAATAGCTCATTTAATTTATTATTCCTCATGTATTCACATAAAAACAGTTGCATTTCTTATACAAAAATAAAAACAACCAAGTATTTTATATTTTCTGAATTTTCTAGTGCATATTTTTAAAACATCATGGAGTGAAGAGTAACACTTTTGAGAAATAAACCTTTTCTGTGACAAGTGTCTAGATCATATGACTACAAATGCTAATCACTAGAAGCTAACTGGGGCAACTATGTAAATAAGTTATTACTCTCTTTTAATGAATCATAACACATTACTCATCCCTTTACTAATTACAGAAAGTGGAAATAAAATATGATCTTAGTATGTAGTACACTAAGATACTCAAAATATAAAGCATAAACATTTTAAATTTGGCTCGAGATTTGGGAGAGGGGAATATAAAAGCCTATAAAATTGAAAATTGTAGAAGGGTTTTTCAGGCATATATGATGAATAAAAATTATATTGTCTATTAGAAAAAAAGGAATCTCTCTGTTTCCCACTTCTGTAAATTGGTTAAAATAAAGAAGCTCCTAATGGCTTGTGTACATTTCCTTTGATACCTTCTGGTAGAAGGGGATATTGATGAATGTGTCCATGGATGAGTGATCCTGAAATGTAACATCTCATAACCTGCAGGTGTTTCCAAACTGCCTCCCCCCTGCTTGGGGGTTGTAATTGCTATTTGCAGTTTCCCTGTGAGTTATACCTCTTTGCTAAAATTGAATATTGCTTCTTCCACATACCCTGCCATGTGCCAGTTTGATCTCCTGGAGCAGCCATGGGTAGCTGTTCTTCATCTTAATATTGTGATTTCAGGACATCTAGATAATATTCTTTTCCTCAGTTCGCTTCTCCATCTTTCCATTGCCTTATTTCAAATTTATTTAAAGTTATTTCATTTTCTTACATTGTCGCCCTTAATCACATGCCAGTTGAAGTGGAATCGGGTCCTGATTGCTTTGAAAGGTTACGTAAATATGTTTCAGAAAACCATATTTTGTGATCAATTTCATTTTTTAATTTTAAGAGTATTTAGCTTAATGAATTTGCATGGGAATTCATGAAATAGTAAAAGACTTGAAGTCTCTTGCTTTGTAGACATTTAATTAGACTCAAATTTGGAAGTGATTTTGGAAATCACTTATAGTTTCTGTAGCTCATATAATGTCAGTCTGGTCAACATCAAATGTTGGGTATAATTTCATATTACTAAAGATTTATTAAAGTTATTATATATGACTATATACAACTTTAAAAAATATGGCTAAGCTTATCCTTTATTATTTAGTACAATATCACTTCTTCTTCCAACTATAATTTTATGCCTTACTAAGAGAAACTTTCTGGAGTCTCCCCTTTCTGAATAGTGTTCAGACATTAATGTTTATTTTTGCAGATATCTTTCTTGAACTGTGTTTTCACAACTTCACATTTTAAAGTTATCTCAGAGATATTATCACTTTGTTAATGTGCTCAAAATAAATTTGCTGATTATATTCAATTTTCTAAAGTTAAGCAATAACAGGTTGGTAGGGAATGTAAAATCGCTTTATATGGAAACCCTTGACTTTTAAAAAACATATGTAATGATGTTTATTAATGTTGTGTTATTGATAATTGCTAGAAAAGATCTTTTTTAGAGTTATACATTTTACACAAGTTCATTTATTCTCCACCTGCAGCCTTATTATTTTCATCATATATTATGTAAAATAATTATGTAAAGTGAACATTTAAAATTTATTTTGAGAACTTGAAGTTCAGCTCCACTAATTATGGACTGTTGGCTACTTGATGTTAGCTTTGAAAGCTGTAGGCACAAGTCAAAGTCTGAGGGAAAGCTAGCTTTGATAAGTTTAAGGAATAGACTAGGTGAAAACTGAAGAACTCTGCATGCTTGATTATAAATCTGAGCTACAGATTGGGAGGGGAAGAAGTGGTCTTTGCGTGTTGAGGAGTGAGGGAGTCATGGAGGTGTTTCCACGGTAATGAAATAACTGTAAAAGATTTATCTGTTCCAGGCATATTTGTGGGCTTATATTGTGCCGAATTCTTGGGATATATTGGCGAATAAGAAAGGTATAGAATTTGCCCTCCAGAGCTTATAGTCAGTCTGCTAGAGGAGACAGACAAAAAGATAACAAATGCGCACATGAAATAATGGAAAAGCAAGTAACTGCCACAAAGAGATGACAGAGAGGGGAAGGTCTGGGGGATCCACCTGAGGAAAATCCTCTCTGAAGAGATGGCTTTAGTTTCATGAAGCATGAGGGTTAAACATGCAAAGAGCAGAGGGAGAGAGAGCAGTGGTCCTGACTGAGGGACAAGAGCTGGTGTTAAAGAGCCAGTGGCAGAGGAAGCGGCAGGTGGGTGGGTAGACCAGGGCGAGGGCAGAGTGAGGGAAGAGGACAAAGATGAAGTCAGATGGGGCACATATATACCATGGAATATTACTCAGCCATAAAAAGGAACGAAATTGAGTTATTTGTAGTGAGGTGGATGGACCTGGAGTCTGTCATACAGAGTGAAGTAAGTCAGAAGGAGAAAAACAAATACCGTATGCTAACACATATATATGAAATCTAAGAAAAAAAATGTCATGAAGAGCCCATAGCACAGGGAGATCAGCTCGGTGCTTTGTGACCACCTAGAGGGGTGGGATAGGGAGGGTGGGAGGGAGGGAGACGCAAGAGGGAAGAGATATGGGGACATATGTATATGTATAACTGATTCACTTTGTTGTAAAGCAGAAACTAACATACTATTGTAAAGCAATTATACTCCAATAAAGATGTTAAAAAAAAAATAGATAAAGTCAGAGAAGCTGGCCGGGAGACAGGAGCCTAGACACATTGAGTGCCCATGTAAATCCAAAAAAAAAAAAAAAAAATTCTTTTTAGAAACACAGGTAATTATTTATTCAGTTATTTTCTGAATCTGAAAACATTGTTAAGTCTCACCAGTTTATGTGACATAATACAATAAGAGGAGACTGTTTAGGTCCCTTCAAATTCCAGCTTTCATAAGTGAAATAAGTCAGACAGAGAAAGACAAATACTGTATGATAACCAATTATATGTGGAATCTAAAAAGAACAACAAACTTGTGACTGTAACGTAAAAGAAACAGACTCACAGATATAGAGAACACACATTTATCTGTTCCAGTGGTTTACACAGTGGGGAAGAGGAAGGGGGGAGGGGCAATATAGGGGGAGGGGACTAAGAGGTACAAAATATTATGTATTAAATAAGCTACAAGGATATATTGTACAACACAGGGAATATAGCTGATATCTTATAATAACTATAAGGGGAATATAACCTTTAAAAATTATGAATCACTATAGTATACACCTATAACACATAATATTATACAACTATACTTCAGTGAAAAATGTTTTTAAAAAGTCAAGCTTTTTTTACACTAAGACCTTCAAATGAAGAAAATGAAACCTTTCCCCAGATCTACACCCTACAAGTTAAGCATACTCACCTGTCAGGGTCTATTTAAAAAATAATTTTTTCCGATAAAAGATTGCTTTCTCCTAAGCATCAGCACAGGACATTTCCTCTATTTGTCACTTTCTTTCAAAGTCTTAAGTTTAAAAAAAAATGTCGCTGACACTGAAAGCAGCAGTGATGTAAAGTGAAGACGTGTATGATGCACTCATGCATGTTTCTCCCAGATCTATGGGAACAAGATGAGGCGACATGCGAGAGAAATTAAAAGGCTCGTCACCTAGTGGATTCTGGGCAGAGGACAGTCTTTAAGACCCAGCAGCATAGTATTTGTCTGGAGAGGAGTTGTTGCTTTTTGACAGATGAGAGAAATCCCCTTTGCGCTGGCTGTGGGAAGAGAGAAGTGAAGTCAGTCCCCTGGTGGTGAAGTCTAGTAAAACAGCGAAGCACGAGGAAAATTTTTCTCTTCCTCTCTGGCTTCTCTCTCTCTCTCTCTCTCTCTCTCTCTCTCTCTCTCTCTCTCTCTCTCTCTCTCTCTCTTCTCCTCTGTAGGAGCCACCTCCTATTCTCTCAACTCTTTTAGCCTAACCTTCAAAGGAGAACGTTCCCTTCAGACTTGATCATCTTTTTTTCCCCACTGAGAGAATACCTCGTAGCTGCAAGACATTTTTTAAGTCTATGCAGGACTTCGGGGATTTGGTTATCCTGCCACGGAAATTGATCATTGCTGAAGCCTGGGACTCACAGTGTGCTAAATTAGCTACCAGAGTAAGCCTGACCGAGGAAGGCTTTTATCATATACTCTTCTGTTCAGTTTGAACACATTTGCTTGAAATTTGCCGCATGATGCTGTCCAGGGAAGCAGCTTTTTTTCTTGGGATGCAGCAATTCGCTGGTTTCTAAGCTTATTGCAGAAGAAGAAATAATCTTAAATAGAGTGGATTTTTCCCCCGCCCCCCTCCGCGCCCCCCGCTTGATTCCACTGAGCTGTGTTGCACCGCGGTAAAGATCACCTGTCACTAAATCTTTGAGGAAGTAAAACAAAGTGAATTATAACTATTATTTATTTATTTTTATTATTTTTAACTGGCGGAGGCGGCGTGATCACGGAGAATGAGACTGAGAGATGCTGCCAGGGCTTGGAGGAGGATAAAGCTGAGTTTAGGCTGGAAACTAAAAGACTGATTGTTTTTTGGTACAACTTGCCCGGTTCCTCTTCACTTCCTTTAGTTTCGCTTCATGGACAGATCAACAAACCTGGACATAGAGGAGCTCAAGGTACGTGATGTTCGGGGCGGGCGTCGTTCCTTCCTTCCTGGTCCTCGCCTGCTCTCTTGCTCTCCTGTCTGTCTTTTTTCTCTGCCTCTTCGTTGCGCTGCTGGAATAGTTGGTGGCCCCGTGGGACGGCGAGTGGGCATTTGGGGTGAAGTGTACCCGGGCGCGGGCGCCCCTCCTAGGGCCGAGGACGAGCACGGAGGGCTGCTTTCTGGAGTTCGGCGTGCACTCTCGGGCCAGGTCCCCCCCCACCCCTCCTGCTCCTCCCCTCGTCAGTTACAGCAGCACTTTGGGTACCAGACCCGGCGCCGCGGGCCCGTTAACCTCGCCCGGGAAGCGGAGGCGGCGGGCGGCACGGTCACTGCCCGCTGTCGCCTGGTTGCCCAGCAAAGTTGCCCGAGCTGCGCGGCCACGTTGCCCCCTCTTCCCGCTCCGAGCTGCTTGTCCCCTGGCCCGACACGGGGACAAGCCTCTTTCCGCTCAGAAATTCTCAGTACAGAGGCGTCTGCAGCGACGGCTCGTTATCATTCCGTCTCTTCGTGAGACCCCCTTTCTCCCCCCGAGCACTGACACGGTCTCAGCCACAGTTGCGCGGCCCTGGGCACGAGCTCGTGTGCAGTGGGGGGACCCGCTGCAATCGAAGGGACTGGAGAGGTTCCCCCGCTGGCCCGGGGACGCGAGCACAGCGAACGTGCCTGCCCTGAGCACCCAGCGCAGAGCGGGCCTGGGGGAGTGGGGAGGGGCCGGGGAGGGGGGAGTGGGTCTGGGCTGCAAGGAGTGGGGCGGGAAGCGATACCCAGGGAGATTCTGTGCAACCTTCCCACTGTGGGAGAAGCAGCTGTCCTGACCCGCGCGGAGCCCACTCTGCCCCCTCCGTCCGCCGGGTCCTCTCGAGGCACCCTCTCCCTCCCGGGTCCCCGGCTCCACCGAGAGGGCTTGGCTGGCAGGAGCGTTCAGGCTGACAGTATGCCCCTCTGTCTGTGGGCACGGCTTTCAAAAAGCGATGAGCACCGCTACAGTGCCCATTAAAAGAAAAAAAAAACAAACGTAAAAAAAAATCAGCAAACCACAAAATCATTTAAATGTCCCGCTCACTGTAAATGAGAAAACAGGAAAGGGGGCAGTGCTTGGGAGCAACCTTTCTTTTTATTCTTCACTCTTCTTTACCCGCAGGCATTTTCTACCCTCTACTCTATTGCTTCAGGGGATTATTTTACACTAGAGATCAGTTCAGATGGACTCTGTGTGCAGGTGAGGACTTTCAGACGCATCCTCACCAACTGGGGAAACTTCACTAGCAGAGGTTTCCCCAGAAATGTCAGGAAAATGGGTTTGCCCAGTAAGAGGAAAGAGCTGGAGAAATCCCCTGTAGAGGGCAAAAGCCTCTCGTCCGCAGCCTGCTCTCTGCCCTGGCCCACCCGGGAGCCCAGTTCTCCTGGAACGTGCACCCCAAATCTCCTGGTGCTCTAAATTGCATACGAGAGAAAGGCGGCACAGAGAGAGAATTGGCCCTGCCACCCACTGTAGTTGAAGGTGGGGTGGAGGAAGGTGATCAGAACTAAGACACCACTTCATTTAAGACTCGGGGTTTGTTGGAAAAAGCAAATAGGAGACGTATTTGCTGCTCTAGTTAAAGTTGGGGAACAATAAGTTTCTGTGTTACGGCCAAGGTCACCCTCCGTAGACCTTGGCCTGGAAAAGAGGTCTCCTATTATCCGTATACTAAGGTAGGACGCAATGCCTTTGTGCTTGAAAGGATCTCTTGCTGCCTTTTCCCAAGCCTCCCAGTCTCTTGGGAGCGAGGTTCATGAACAACATTTGTGATGTACATTTCATGTAGAAGCAGAGTATCCAGATTATTTTTTTGTCAAATATAGAATATGGTACAGAGACAAGCTTTTGCTCATGGGAAATGGAAGGGAAAAATGATTTGGGGTGATCACTTTCCCTGATATTCCATTAGTTTCCTACCAAGCTTATCCCCCTCTGAACCCTGGCATCACTAAATTTTTTAAATCAGTGAAAGAGCAAACTCACGGTGGAAACTTCTATCAGTTTAGTAGAAGATCCCAGCTTACATTCACTCAGGGCTTCTCACAGCCAGAATGTGCTAGACTCAGTAGAAATTGGAAGAGCTTGTGTGTAAGGAAACATTTTGGCAATGACCTACGGGGAAGAAATGAAGGAATGTCGGAGGCAAAGATCTGTTGAGGGTGCTGAAAAATTATGTGAGGGCCATGATGCTGTGGAAAGTCAAAACTGGCAAGAGAGGAAAGGTAGTCAAACCTTACTAGAAAACATTGAGATCCTCCAGTTTGAGAAATAAAATTTGTGTTGTCATGTATTTGACTACACTCCTGGAACAAGGAGGCTTTAAAACACTTACACTCTGGAATATATACACTTTGCAGAGATGGGTACACTACATGTGGAAAAACTTGTCTGGATTTCCTCTTACCAGCAGAATCCATCGGCTTGGGTTTTCTAGACCATTCCAGTTGAAGTTATTTTCTGGTGGCTTCTTGCTGAAGAGTCCCTCATGTGGAGAGAGGGGAGAAAAAAGCTGGGGATACTTATTTTTGACATTATTTGCTTTTTGGCTTTTCTTCCTGTGATCGAAGGATGCTCACTTTAAGACAGAGTCACATAAGTACTTTAGTTTCTGAGTTGCTTTAAATACATGAAAAGAAAAACAGTGTTCGCTGGGATTTGACGGATAAATAAATGTACGTAAAAAGAATTCCATTTAGCTTAGTTTTAGATCCTTAGTGACATTATTAGTTGAAGCTGCTTGCCTCAGGTTTTAGGAAAGGAAGATTCTGCTAATTCTTCATCTATGTGCCAGACTATTTTCTCTTTATGAGATTTTTAACAAAGAGTATATATATGTTTTTGCTATGCTGCATGTGTGGGTATTGATTTTTAAAACTGCTGTTTAGTAAATAGTATTACCTTTTGCAAGTTTTTAAACTGAAGGTAAGCTTCGATAATTGTTAAGCTATTGCTGTCATTATCATAAAACTAAATTTAATCTGCGTATTAAAAGATTTACTGGTGGGAGACTAACATATAGTTATTTGTATAAAACTTGCTAATGAAGACAAGCATGTTTCATCTTCTCTTCTGCACACACCTGCCTGATGAAACAGATCAGTGTCGAAGGGAGAGAATTCTCATTCAAAGAATTCTGGTCTTTCTTTTCCCTTTGATCTCTGTTTCTTTCTCCAATAAATGTATAACTTTACTCTGGATTTTGCCCTGGTGTTTGTTTTCAAGAAGAAACAACATCAAACAACTCAGCATATGGGTGACTGCTTTGGAAATGTGAGTGCTAATGAATATTGATATTAAGGAAAGTACCCTCTGTCCTGAAATATCTCTGAGTTACAGAGTACTCTTAATAGTTGATATTTAAAAGAATAACTTTAGCTTTTATTTTAGCTCTGGGGTTGCCCTCTTTTAAACTACATATCTTATGCACTGGAACACAGAATGCCACTAATTTGTAGAGCTGGCACTTACACATTTGCTTTTTGTAGTGTTTATTTGTAAGAGATATTAGGCTGAGTAAATGGTGTGTTTAAGTAACACATATGTCTTTGGCGATTCTTTTACTTAGCTTTTGAAATATGTTTTAATTCACTTGTATTTGACAATCAAGAAATTATGCTTTCAGATGCTAAGTGTATATTTGTGGATAACTGTAAGTTGCTTTGAGATCAAAAACATAAAACACATCAGGAGTATAGTACAATATTTGCAGTATTATACCAGCTGTTATTTATTTATTGGTCAGGACTGTTCCCACTAAAGGAAATGGGATGATTAGCTAGAAGTTAAAAGTTAAAATGGAATTTTTCCATTACGTGTAGAACATAAACAGTATGCTTCTGGAATATTTTCTTAATTATCAATTAAGGTACACAATTATAAACTATATAGTTATAAACGGCATAGTTAATCCTGAGGTGCATGAGACAACTTTTCAATAAATATAATTGTACTTGTTTGAGTTAATTAAATATAGTTCAGTCACTGTTGTTTAATTTCATCTCTTTCATTTAAATAAAATTCCATTTACCAAGATCTTGAAACTTGCCCTAGATAGGTGAGGTAAAAGCTTCCCTGAATAATACAACTGGGTCATTAAGAAAGTGCACGGGTGAGAAATGATAATCTAGCCAAAGAATGCATAGGTGTTTAAACAAGTGGTTGATTGAAAAATGCTGAGGTCTAAAACCAAGTCTCATAGTACATTCTTCTACAATTTCAATCAAATAAGAGAGTTGGCACTTAGAAGAATTCTAAAAATGTTTTTTTTTTTTTTTTTTTTGCTTCATCAATAAACCACTCAGCCCAGGAAAGTCGGCTTACTGCAGTGCAGGAGGCTTTGTGATGAATGTAAGTAGGTGGTATTTTCTGGTTAGTCATTCCATAGTGAAAAATAGTACTCTCCAACAAATGGCATATTTTTAGCAACCTGCCTTATATATTCATTTCTTGGATTAGAATAAGGAAACTTAATTGTGAGTACTGAATTATTTGACCTCTTTCACATCTAAATGAATTATAACTTTTGTCCATCCAGGTCAAGTTCCAATTCTCTTTTGATAACAGGGACCAATCACAAAGATGGATAAACTGTTAACCTTGATTTCTTTGTATGAAGAGTGTAGACTTGTTTCACTGAAGTTAAAGTAAACTTCAAGTAGCCCTAGGGAAACATTCATTTTTTTTATACGTCTAGGAGGAATGAGGGAACATTTTTGATATAAGTGGAAAGAGAATTAAGAAAAATACCTTTGGGCTTCCCTAGTGGCGCAGTGGTTGCGCGTCCGCCTGCCGATGCAGGGGGACCGGGTTCGCGCCCCGGTCCGGGAGGATCCCACGTGCCGCGGAGCGGCTGGGCCCGTGAGCCATGGCCGCGGGGCCGGCGCGTCCGGAGCCTGTGCCCCGCAACGGGAGAGGCCGCAGCAGAGGGAGGCCCGCATACCGAAAAAAAAAAAAAAAAAGAAAAATACCTTTGAGGGAAGTTGTGCAAGTGATAATTTAGAGGGAGGCCCGCATACCACAAAAAAAAAAAAAAAAAAAAAAAAAAGAAAAATACCTTTGAGGGAAGTTGTGCAAATGATAATTTTAGACATCTTCGTTGGGCCACTGTCATCACTAAGTGTATATTCCAATCTCTGCATTGGCTATTATAGCTTTGCTGATCTCCAGACTTTACCAATTGAAAATACATCAAATTTTGAAGGCCCAGTAAAAAAGAATATTTTAGGATTTATGGACTCAAAATCATAGCTACCCAAGATGGCTTCATGCTGTAAGACAATAAATCAGCATGCGTCTTTGGGGGCTTGCCTTTTATATAATATTTAGTGAGGTGTTTCTCATACTGTATTGGAATTTCAGCTAAAATACGATTTAGCAGAGCTTACAACTTTAAGTTCCTAAGGAAAATGACCATGTACTTTTGTTCAAATCTCTGTGAAGTTTTTGAGTATATGCATTTAAATAGGTAACTGTATAAATGAATAAATGTTTTGTGTCAAAATACAAGTTTTTAAGTTTCATTCTTTAGAATTGTGCTTGATTTGTGACAAAATTCTTAGCTTCTAAATCTCCATGTGACTAAAAGTGAGCTACCTCATTTTATACAAGTACAGATTTTAACATACTAACATCTAAGTATTTTACTCTAAGTCTCTTCTTTTTCTTGGCAAATGTTTAGAAGCATGAAGTAATCTTATATCCTCAGTGAAACTTATTAGAGACTTCTAGGCCAACCACAGAATGAACAAACTTAAGGATTACCATCCCTCCAAGAGAATTACAGAGACTCCCATCCTAAAAATTAAAAACTGTGCTAGTGTCTTGAGAGTTTTCTTGATACTCCTAAATGATATTTTTGTAGATTGACTGAAAAATATTGTAAGCCCTGCTCTGATTTTAGAACATTTATACTGCTTTGTTGGAATTAAATAGGTTATCTAGAGTGTTCTATGCCAAGGTGAGATCAGAAATCTTTTTTAAGTAAAGGATTTCATTATCTAGCCAGAAGAGCTTTAATTGCCATGGCAATGCCCATCAGTGAAACAGGAGCTGAAGCTTCAGCCTTAGACATTAATTGAAACAATCACCCCACACCAAAATGGAGTTCAGTGGCATTTGGAAGTCAGAAGCATCCCAACGTACTAAATCTCTCACTCCAAATCTAACAGCTTGTAACCTTTAAGGGGATTGATTGGTATGGTGGGAAGGGCACAGATCTTGTTGAAGGAGAACTTAGAAGACCTTGTTTAAACCCTGGCTTTGCCATCAACCAGAAGTGGCCCCTTGGGTGTATCACAGGTTTCTCAAGTGATGGTGGTATCGCAAGGTAGGAATTGGATCTGATTCCCGGGTTTTGTTGTAATCATTTTTAGCCACAGCTAAAGAACTTGTTCAAACAGTATCTTCTAAACAAGTGCAATATCTAATACCGATAAAAGGGGAGCAGTTCTGGTGGGGGCAGGAGAGGTTGGGGGCTCTGTCTAACCCACTTCCCCTTTGCCCCTGCACTTGACCCCAGGACATTGCCTAGAACTGTAAGACTGAGGAACACAAAGTAAAAACCTCAGGACCAGTTGATCTCTATCTTCCAAGTCTGAGAGTCTAGGGCTCTGAATACTTTTTTGAGAATGACATTTTTGTGCCCTCCTGGAAGAAAATAATTTTCAAATTGATAAATAAAGTTAATATGGCTCTTTTTTTTTTTTTTTTTCTGCGGTACGCGGGCCTCCCTCTGTTATGGCCTCTCCCTTTGCGGAGCACAGGCTCCGGACGCGCAGGCCCAGCGGCCATGGCTCACGGGCCCAGCCGCTCCGTGGCATGTGGGATCCTCCCGGACCGGGGCGCGAACCCGGTTCCCCTGCATCGGCAGGCGGACGCGCAACCACTGCGCCACCAGGGAAGCCCCAATATGGCTCTTTTTATTCCCCAACTATAGCCTCATTTGAACATCATAGTAAGTTTGTCTGTTGAATATTATATTCTCATTTAAGGGTACCAAAATGGAGACTCAGAAAAATCAAGTAAAATGCCTACGATCACAGGGTGGATAAAAAATGGAATAAGAACTCAAATCTATGCTCTATATCCAAATACTATGCTCTTATATGTAGGCTTGAATTCCAGGATGTTTGTAGAACTTCTTATGGTAGATGTTTTTCACTGAATTTCTCTAATATTCTTGTTTCAAAGAAAAGTGACAGTATTTGAGCCATACTCATAGTATTTATTCTTGTTACAGAAGAATTGTTATTTCACTTTTAAAAAAATAATATTCTCATTCCTAATCAGTTACTTTGGGTCAAATTACTGTTGGTTGATGTTTGTGGATAAAACCTAAGAGAAAGTGATAGATAAATCATGAATTTAGGCCACTGAAGAACAGTTTCATAACCTTGTACCAATCTTTTAAAATAAACCCTGTATATTTTGTCTGGCTCCATCAGTCTTCCTCATTATCTTGCCTCTTGAACAACTGAAAATAATTTTGATTTTGTTAGGGCCATAAATTGGATTTAACCTCTAACGTGGCTTTGGCATTTCAGCTTGTTGTATGTTTCGTATCAGTCTTGAAATTGAAAAAAAACAATAAATCTAAATGATTATACTTACACTACAATTATTATGTATGTAGCTTTTATGATAGCCCCCAAACCTGGAAATAAATACCAGATGATTTAATCCATAATAAAACTAAAGTTCTCACTGGCAATCTTTGAGACTTAACATACCAACAATCACAAATGAAGATATACAGATAACTGAACATTATTTTGGAGGGACATTTCTTTTCTATGCTTAAGGGGATCAATATTAAGTAATACGGTTTTTGAAGAACACTTTTCAAAGCCTTTGCAAGTCTCAACATTTAAGTGTCTAACTAGATGGTATGATTATATGGTAACACATATTTTCTGCCTAAGAACCATCATTTTCTCTAGTTTCTTCCCTTTCATTGTCAGAGCTAGATTTGGGCATCCTTCTAGAGAACACAGTTGTGACTGGTTAAGTGACATAATGTAGAGTACACAACCAAGTTGATTTGAGCTTTGGTTTCTGGGTGGGAGATCAGGTTGACTCAAACTCTTAGTGCATAGCACAAGCACACCTGCTTTGTCAGTGCCTCGGCTGAATTATCAATGGCTGTAAAGCGCAAACATTCTGGGTTACTCCTAAATAATTAGAAATACAACCTTAAATCCAAGAGAGGCAAGAGCCTACCACCATCTTCTTTGCTGGAGGCATGTAATGCTTCAATATTAACCCACACCTTTTCATTATCTTACTTCTTTTCATATTGGTTTTTAAACTCCTGTCTTTGTTTAGAATGGCTAGAAAAAAACATATTATCTATCTGAGATAAAAGAGCCTTTGATTCTTTCTCGGGTAGAAACAACCAATTCAGCTGCCATGAGCAAGTGTGTTTTTGTGAAACATGATTTAATAAATCAATGTAATGAATGGGGAAATACTGTTATCACTGCAATTCCACAAGTTTCTATCTACTCAGAGTATTTGAGGGTTTTTAAAATCCAAGTCAGAAGGAGAAGCTAAATAATCCAAGTAAGAAATTGCTTATCTAAGACTTACTGAATTACATTCTGGGTTTCCACATCCCTCTCAATGTGAGACTCATGAGAGAGTAATACTATCTAGTCTGAGTTACCAGAATTAGTTACGCTTCTAAGCAACCGGTTGGTATTCAATCTTAATCTTTTTCATCATGAAACTGATTGTGTTTTCCACTTTGCCTTAGTTGCTAAAAAGCTCAAAGGCAAGTTTGTGACCCAGCTCTAACAAGTATACTTGTGTCTTAACCTAATTCCTAGCCTCATAATACTTTTTTCTCCCACAATTCTTAAATACTTTCATAAAGAATTAGTGGCCATAAAAGTGTATATGCTTAGAGATTATTAAGACCTTTTGCAGTGACTCAATTATTTTCATAATGTTTCAGTGGACATACCTCAGTATTTCTCATCTCTTCTGAGCAGCTTATACCTCTGTAGGCATTTACTTCCATTTGTCAGGGGCTACAAAGTTTAAAAAGTTTGAATTAGCACGCTGTGTATATCCAGTTTTGCTGTGTACATGATTTCCATTGCACATAATAGCTGCATTACTTGTGAACCTGCTTGCCACAAAATGAAACTCACTGTACACCCAAAGACTGCATTTAGCACTTATGTTATCAAAACTGCTACTTGTTCTAAGACATTCTGTTTTAAATCATTATTATTAGTTCTTAATGTTCTCAAATTTGGCCTTTGAGTAGAATGATCACCTACATTTCTAAATCTCTGCCTTTCTAATGCTTATGACTTTTGTCTCGTGTGGAGACGTTATTTTAAGAAAAGTTAAAATAAATGAGCCCATCGGAATCAGCATATTGTTTAATTTTTTTTCAGATTCGCTTTGTAAAAATCAATGTTTTGATCAGTTGAATTGCTCTAGGCAGCGGAGGCAGTTGGACTTTGAGGTATTTTATCTCATCAAGTTTCTTAAAGTTCATGCTTGTGTCGTGGTTCAAAGAGCAAGCAGTTCCATGAACAGTGTTGTGTCTTAATCATAAAAGTCCTCGTTATTAAAGCATTCTTGGGAGACATTTTAAGCATTTAGTAATTATGTATGTGAACTATACAGCTGGATTAGTTAAACACATTTTTGGCAGGTGGCGAGTACAAGTGAGGATCTTTCATTTGCGTCTGAGCCCAATTACTATACAAACCTTATTTCATTTTAGAAATACTGCTATGTTGCTACATATATATTTATTTCACTTAGTTCCTAAATCAAGAGGAGGTCTTTGCACATAATAAATAAAAACACAACTGACTTTAAAGCGTTTAGCATTGACTACCAGTCATTTTTTTTTCAAACCCGTTTCATATGTATACACACCTGAAGGGAATTTTGGCAACTTTTGGGAAAATATGATTCAAGAATGCTAAAAACGTAACATTATATGCGATGATATTCTATCTCAAATGATTAAGTAGTTAATACTATACTTTAACTTGGTTTCATAGACTTACATAATTGTCAAAATTATCTGTGATCATGCTCAGTGCATAATTTTTTGTCTTCTTTGCCTCATTTTCTGATGTTTAGTGAGATGTCCTACCCATCTTATCTTAAACTCAGTGCTCATTCAAAGTCATAGAACTGTATGTTAAGTGTATTCCAACATGAACAGTGCGATCAAAAATCCAAAGATCGAGATCTCTTTTTTTCCACTTCTTGTTTTACGATGAATAGTATTGGAGTACGGATGAATGAAGGTGACAAGAAGAAACATCAACTAAAATTCGGGAAATTTATCAACAGTTTAAAGATTAATTGAAAAAGAAAGAATGACTCCAAGTAAACAGAATAAACATGATGCTCCTCCCCCAAAAACATTTGACTTAACTGGTAATTCTCTCCTTCTCTTTGGTTTAAATAATCCAGTGTCTAAATTATTACATTACAAAACCTGTGATTCACTATGGTGTTAGTCGACATGACTCATATAGATCTTTGATATATGCATTACCGAATTCTTAGCAAGAATTTGTCTTTTTTATATTTTCAATGGGAATGCAATATATGAACTCTTCCAATTTGATCTTTCACTCTCAAAATCTTTACTTTTTACCCTAAGCTCCAAAGTCCCTATTGCCTGGGATTTTGTCCATGGTATTTTTCAAGTCCCTCTTTATACATACTTTCTAAGTGGTCTTATCTACTCATAGCTTCTATTTTTACTTGCAAGGCGATGATAAGCAATAATACACATCCACCTTACACCTTTGGTGGCCCAAAGACCATATGCATCTCCTCCTCCCTAGTCTTCAACAATCTAGTCTAGAAATCCCTTTCTGGATATTTCACACTCACCTCAGTCTAACAAAACTTCTCCTCTTTTCGTTTAGTGTTTCACCGTTCACTTAAGCACCCCCGCTGGTGCTCTTGGGATCCTTTTCTTCTGATCCTGTTGACTCGTCCCACTCATCTAATTGATCCGCAAGTCCTTCATACCGCAGAGTCAGAGTTCTCCCCTTTTACCTTTTTTGTTAAAACCCTAGATCAAATTCTCATCTTCTTTATTCTGAATTTTTGTTGACTGTTCTCTGTCTTATTCTGGCAATTATGCTGGTCTTATTGCAGTGAATTCTAATGCGATGTTGCAGTTGTGGCCCTAGGGTTAGGGGTATAGTTGAAATCACTGTTAAGGGATTTATACATTCTCTTTCTTATTCTTAGTAAGTCATCTCGGAGTAAGTTGGGAAAGAATGGAAACGGGCGCACCAAGGCTGGGCCTGACGCTGAATAGAAAGGGATTTAGAGGGTTCTAGAAATGCAAAAAGGTACCCTCCAAAATGAAGACAAGATGGTTTCTGTAAGCTAGACCTGATAGCAGCCACTGATTAATTATGACTAAAATGTTCAGGTTGGGAGAAGGGAGCCACAGATCATTTGTAGATAATAGTGATTCATTTTATAGTTTCTTTTTTTGTCTTGATGAAATCTTTGCATTACGCTGTCCCAGAACCATGAATTATGTCAGACAATTTCCTTAGCTGATTTTCTGTACTTTTGACATTTTGATCAGATTTCTTAGAGTCAAACGTTTTTATATGCCTCTGGGAATTTGACAGCTCTGTCTCTGAGAGGTGGCCCAAGGACCATATGCTAACAGAGTAAGCCACCTAACTAGGCAGCGAGGCATAGGAAAAAATATGAAGAAGTCTCAATAAATATAGGCCAAGGTGTTTGTATTCTGAAATGCACATCACAGCTAATGAAATTGGTTTGTTATTGACCTGTAAATCTCAGCCATCGGTTAGATGGCTTCACAGTTATTTTATTTTTATATCCTTAGTCTTTCAGTAAAAGCTACTTCGTCATCACAGCTGTGTTTTAACTGTTCTATGGGACTTATAATATGGGCTAATAAGAGTGAGGTAACCTAGATATGCATATTTCAAAGTAGGAATGGGGAACCAAATCTCACTGAAGACGGCTGGGGATAACGATGGCTAGTGAGGGATCTCCTAAGAAAATGTAACTTATAAGAATGGGGAAGTCCAGGAAGCAAGATCTGTTCATAGTTCTTCAAAGGGAGATTATTCCTTATTAAGGAACCAGCCAGGTTCTTGACACTTTCTAACTGATCTGCCTTTGTCCAGCCTATTCGACAAGCAATCCTCATTCCACAATTCAGATTTCCCTTTTAGGATAAGATAATATTTGGTCCCTCACCAGCTTAAAAGTCTTTGTCGATTCCCCGCTGCTTATTTTATAATCCATACTCCTCAACATGATACAACATGACCTAGAGATAGCTCTATGACCACCCTCTTACCTACTTTCCAATACACACACACATGCATACACACACACACATTCTACAATAATGTCACCGAATAACTCACTTCTCCTTGATCATGCCAGTTCCGTTTCCTCTTTTATAATATTTTATATTCACTTGCCTAGACTACATCTCTGCTTCTTTGCTGAGAGAACTTCTGCTTGTTGACTGGTACCTAGACCCAGGAAGAGATGGTTGTTTCTTTCTTTGTGTTTCTGCACACTTGCATATTTAACTTCACTCTACATTCTTTTTTTTTTGGTATGCGGGCCTCCCTCTGCTGCGGCCTCTCCCGTTGCGGAGCACAGGCTCCGGACGCGCAGGCTCAGCGGCCATGGCTCACGGGCCCAGCCGCTCCGCGGCATGTGGGATCCTCCCAGACCGGGGCGCGAACCCGGTTCCCCCGCATCGGCAGGCGGACGCGCAACCACTGCGCCACCAGGGAAGCCCGCACTCTACATTCTTAACTAAATTCTGTGTGGTAGAAAAAATGGTTGGTATGATAATCATTCTTTTTAGGCTTGGTGAAAATTGCTTAACTGCCAGTAGAAGTTCAATATTTATAAATGTTCTGAGTTTCCTTGAAAAGAATGTATATCTTTTCATTTGTTGGAGGCCAAATCCTATTAGATTAAGTATATTATTTACATAGTTTTCATCTTCCCTAATCTTTCTATTTTGTTTGTTTAAGCTGTAATTATGAAAGGGATATGTTAAAATTTCCTGTTATGATGGCATTCTTGCAGATCTCTTAGCTTTTGCCTTATATATTTGAGACTATGTTATCAGATATGTATAAATTTAAATTGTTATATTTTTCTGGTGAGTTGAGACCATTATTATTAGGTAATGACCTCTTTATTTCTGGTAATTTTATTTTTTCCTGATTTTAATATACAGAGATCACCTTTAACTAAAGCACTGTACTATTACACAACTTTTTTTTGGTTAGTGTTTCTGATGTGTATTTCTTTCATCCTTTTTTCAGCCTCTTTGTTGTAAGTGTAAAATGAAGGTGTTAAATAATTGCAAAGAATCTTTTCTAGTTTTGTGATAGGTAACTGCTGGTGAAAGCTAATGCATTAAATCATTTATGAGCATTAATATCTTAGTGCAAACTTATTTATCAGATTTGCTAGCTGAGCAGGACTCTGGGGGCATTTTTTCATAGGGTAGGATATTTTCCATGACAGAAAAGGAAGAAATTCCTCCCAGTTATTCCCTATCATATCATCACGTCTCATTTTCTCTTAGTGACAGTTTCACATTCCAAAGTAAGTTTTAAAAAATATTTTTTTGTTTATTTTTTTTCTTGCTATAAAGTATATGTTCCATGAAGTCAGTGATCTTGTTTGATCACTCCATTCCCAGTATTTAGATGGATGCCTGGCATAGAGTAAACACTTAGAAGTTTTATTAAATGAATGAAGGAGTGAATAATTGAATGAATGAGGGGGCCTGGTATGAGGTCCTACATAATCAGAGAACAGAAAAAATACCTTGTAAGTGTAGAGAAAGGAATAGGGAAGGGAAACGTGGAATGCTGGAAGTGGGTAAATGCTAGTTGGGGAAAGTGACCTAATTTATGATATCATTTATGATTATTCCTGTGCCAGACCTCTAACATTACAGGAAAAATCTGTAATAGGCTGTCTGTCCGCATCACTGGGATGGCCTGGCCTTCTTCTAATTTTTTGAGTCTAGCTACTTTACTATAGCTAATTGGGGCATGGCGATACATCTGACCCAAGTGGGACCAATTAAATTCCTTCTCCATGGTATATGGATGAAATAACTTGATTTCAACCCTATTGGATCCAATATTCACTTTTAATGGCAAATATGTTTTATAAAGCCTCCTTTAAAATTATCTCATAAAATACTTTGATAATATAACTTACTTGCAAATAATTTTTACAAAGCCCCCTTTAGAATTCTCTTATAAGTGCTTTAACAGTATAACCTACTTGCACATAATTTTGAAAATACCATGCCCTAATTGCAACATAAAGGAGAAATAAAAGGAAATAAGAGGAAAGCATTATCTGATGAGGTTCTATGTTTTTCAAAATGTAAATGCTAGGACACAGTGAATGCAAAAGCTCCCGTTTAAGATTGACAGAGATGTGTGTGCCACTCAAATTCCAAGAGTGGTTTTCCCTGATGATATTTTTTTGAAGTTGTGAAGACCTCTTGGTAAATTCTGAACAAAATAAAAGACAGCAGTTCTTTCCATTTATAGAGATGTTGTATTCCTGGACAGCTCATTAATTGTGTAAAAATTTACTAACTTTTATTTTTTAAATGTGTACAATGGACTAGGATTCAAGCCCCAGTTGGTACACAACTGTTCCACACATTGCTGGGATTTTAGTCTTCTCCCCCCAACCCAATCACTATGACAACCAAAAATGTCTCAATACATTTTAAATATTCATTCTAGGGGACAGTATATCCCCTGTTGGAATTTATTGGATTAGCTGATGATAAATTGTATCTTTTTTTTTTTTAGCATTGCTAGAATTTTTTTTTTTTTTTTTTGAGTTTGGAGCAGAGAAAGGTTTATTGCAAGGCACGTTGCTAGAATTTTAAATGGTTGGAAAATAAGCTTTCAGTCAACTAAGTGCAGTGCACAGCTGTGGACTCTGCTGCTGAAAAAGAATGAAACCCAACAGAGAGGAAAGAATTCCATTCTTTCTAGAGTCCTGTTATATTCCTCTGAAAATAAATTTTGCTTTTCACTCCTCTTCTATCTCCCCTTCCTCATACGCATATTAGCTTATTTTGATTTCTCTCACTTGGGATTAAAATAATCTGTTTTAATACTATCCCTCTCTTCTTAAATCCAGAGGAACTCTGGGGTTTTTCATATTGACTTCTACTTCTTAAAGCAAATACAATTATTTCAATGTACAATAGTTTATGCAGTTTTCTAAAAGCTTATAGCCTAGTTGAGTCTAAACAGTCCAGAAACTGAATGCTTAGGACCTGACTTGTCTCTGACGGTAACTAGCATTACCCAGACTCTTAGAGATGGAGGTGAGGCAGGACCCATTTGCTAGAGCCCTGTGGTTTTGATGTCTTCACTTCCTCTCTTTTCAGTCCCCCTTCGTCACTGCTGTAGAAAACTCTTAGTAAGAAGGCATGCTTGCTACTGTATCTATGATTCTCATACTTCATGGAACAGGACCGTGTAACAAGAAGTTTGGAGTAAGACTTTTATTTTTATAAACATTGGTTTATTTAAAGAGAGCTATAAAAATGACTTTTGAAATCCCAATTCCACATATATTAATTAACTCAAAAACTTCTGGTTTTAGTATATACGTTTGACCAGTGGTCCCCAACTTTTGAGGCACCAGGGGCCGGTCTCGTGGAAGACAATTTTTCCATAGATGGGGGCGGGGGGGAGGGCATGGTTCAGGCATGACGAGAGCGAAGGGGAGCCGCAGATGCAGCTTCGCCCGCTCGCCGCTCCCCTTCTGCTGTGCTGGCCCGGGTCCTGACAGGCCGCGGACCGGTACCGGTTCTTTGGACTCTATTGAGAAAAGTGATCTTCTCCTAGTATTTCAGCTGCTAAGTGTGTTTGTAGATGGATGTTTTCTATTTGTTCTTGAAATTATTTTAAGATTAGTATTTGTCAGTTATAAGTTTATATTAAAAGTACGTGCATTTCAAAGGCATCGTTAAAACCATATGTATGGTCCTCATAAGAGTTATGTTGAACAAAATGAATACATTTTATTTCTTATATCTTTTTACAGCTACCATCAAATTTTTTTTTTATTAAATTTTTTTGTTTGTTTTATCCCCAACATCTAGAAAAGTGCATTACACATAGTAGGTGCTTAATAAATATTTGTCAAATTAATTAACTTTTAAATGAAAGTTGTTTTCTAATACTAATCTTACTGCTCTTCCTCCTCCAAATTCATTATGAGACACAAGTGAGTTTGTGATTAGAAATGATCTATGTGCTCAGGACAGATTTCTCCTTAGTTAAAGCACCTGTTTCATTCAGTATTCCTCTGGGTGAGGTGGATAATAGTCAACATTCAGGTAAATATGTCATCCATTCAGGCTCCTGAGACACTTGCCCTGTTGCGTAATAAAACTATTTGGATAAAAGTGTCACACTTCATCCTGGGGTAAAATTCCCATCACCATCTTGACAGTCATAAAAAGAAAAACACACCTTTCCCAAATGACCAATCTGTTGAATTTGGTATTCAATCTTTACCTGCTAGTAATAGGAAATAAATGATGGTATATGAAAGTAGAACGTCCAGTAGAAGCTTTGTATCAGATGCATCAGAGTTTATAGATTATATTGACTCAGCAGTGTATTTTAACACAGACAAATCAAGATTGTTAGTTTGTATTTTGTACAAATCACAGACTTCCATGTTTATGTAAAACATATCAAAACAAAACTGTTCTGGAGAAATACAAGAGAAAGTTAAGGAGAATAATATCATGACGGTCACCCACACATACAATCTCTGAGAGAGTTCAATCCAGAGAATGTTAAACTCTGAAGAAAAATGAATTTAAATAATAGCTAATAAATATACTATGAAGACAGCCACCCACTTAGCCAAGTATCGTGTACAAAAAGTACTTAATCCATAGTTTTTGAACAGAGTTTAATTTGAGTATAAAAGATCTTTACTTTCCTAATCATGGAAAATTCCTAATCATGGAGTAAAATGAGCTGCAGGCTTCTCATTGAAGAAGAAATCTAATACAACCTAACAGCCTTTGAGAAGCCAATTTTAGCACCCACTCTCTCTTTGCTCAGCTTTGGGGCCACGTAGTCGTGGGTTCATTTCCAGCTTCACTTGTGACCTGTTTGAACTTGGCCAAGTTATTTAACGTCACTAAATGTCAATGTCCTCAAATAACAAAATTGGATAAATAATTGTACCTACCCCTTATAGGTTGTAAGACTAAAATGAGATAGTTATGTGGGTACAGCCATCAGTGATTGGCACTGAGCTATCCATCTATATCTCAATTATTATTTCATTATTATTGTTAGCATGATATTCATGAGAACAGGCAAGCATGAGTGAAACATGATTGAGATGTAAGAAAAAATGAGAGTATTCACCTGAGAAGGGTGGCAGGTTCACCCTAGAAAGAGAAGCTGATGAGCAGGCTGCATGGGACAGTATTGCCAGATGGCCACATACATATCTAGCTTCGGATGAGACTTGTGTTAGTCTTTGCATGGCTGTATGGTAGAACTAAATGCAAGTGCTTGAATTTAATAATATCAAAAGCTCTCCAAAGGTTCTTAACTGCCTAAAGGCAGCTTTTTAACACTGAAAAAAGTCAATCAGCCTACACCTAAAAATATGCATTGGAATGTGTTTTGCATGCATTAAAACCTAATTTCACATCTCACCAAGTTTAACTACTTTTTTGCTCAACTAGTCTCAGATTCTGGATATTTTATTTATCTATAATAGAGCACATAGGTTGTTTAAACTTACACAGGGCTGCATTAAATAGCTATTCTGCCTATTTGTATGCATGCTTTCAGCAATGTTGTTTCCTTGAGATATTTTAAAATCTCAAGGCTTTCATCAAAAACTTAAGAAAAACTATATACCATAAGTAAGTTCCCTCTCAACCCATTGGGGAAAGCAAAATCTAATAGAACAGAAAAATGAAATTTTATTAAAATGCATTCATATTAAATAATAAATGGCCTTTATTTTACATAGAATTTATTGCATGTATGTTTACCAAAGTAAAATTAAAATGACACTTTTCTTTGTTCTGGTGTGCAGAGCACTTCAATATGCAGAGCCTTTGTTTTGTAAATTTTATTGCTATTGCTTCACTTTGCTCAAAGACTTTATACCGGAGAATTTCATCTTTTAATTTGTATAAGTAGGCAAGCTGGTCTACTGGTGTATGCTGATATTTCAAAACTGCCAAGTGGAAAAATGAATGCCTGCAAACTAGGAAAGAAAAAAAAGAGAGAGAGAGAAGGCGTTGCTGGTAATATTTGCTCCACATTTTTCAGTGTTGGGTTCGGGGCAAGGGGAGCAAGGACCTTGATTGTAGCCCTGCCTGGGGTTGGTGTGATTTGTCATGACTGAGAGTCCAGCCTTATGGTTATGGGACTCAAGCTGACACTATCACTGAAATTTCCAAGAAGTTAGTTCAGTGAGTTCAATTCTTATCCAACTTTGTGGGGTTAATATGAGCTGTAATGATAGTCATGTTTTTGATCCTATCAATTTTGTAACATAACATAAGCTCATAAGCAGGACATGATGGCTGAAAGGTAAAAAGAGATTCTATCAGTCTTCTCAAAAGATTGTCTTCAGTATGATGGTAGAATTCTTTATCCTTTGATCTTCGCTCCTGGACAAATATCTTTCCACAACTTTCTTATAGCCTTGTATAAAAAGAAATAGTTCAAGAAAAGGTGAATTTTATTCTCCCCCAATTCTAGCGTTCTGTCTGTTAGTAATTCCATTTCTACTACAGCTGCAACTGTTATAACCATATTTTATCCTTTCACTTCTTTAAAATACTTTACATTTAGAAGATACAATTCCAGGAATCTAAAGTAGCAAGATATTTTCTGTATTTTCTTTAATAGTGAGTTGATAACAGTAGTGATATCAATGTAGTCCTCTTGACAGTTTTCTGGGACTTCTTTATGGTGATACAGAACTTGTACAGGGTCTTTGATATGGCCAACTTCCTTCAGAACAATTTTGGAATAAAGTAGTACATAAAAACTTCCTTTTTCTTGAAACTGGAAATGCCTTTGCTTTCAACCTTATCCCTAGGGAAGGAATTACTGGCTCTGGGCAGATGTTACTCATAATGGGTATCAGAGTAGATGGGGCCATACAGATGTTCTGGACACTCCTGGGCGGCATTAGCTCCATTTTTTCCTAAACTACAAGGGGACATTAAAAATGCGCTCCTGAGGGAGGAAGGCTCAAGCCAGGGGCAAGCGTGAACTTTCAATATTCAACCATCATGAAGGAAAAGTGGCATTCTTGAGAACACTAAGGACTTTTATCTTTGGATTAATGTTTGTACTGCCTCATCACTATCTTACTTTGAACACAGACCCACAACATATTTATTTATTTATTTTTTGGAAAAATGTGTTTAATCAGTTTACTGTCTATAAAAGTGTGTATAATCCTTCTAATGAGTGACTGTTAGTGGTTTATTACTATTCCAGAGCTCACCAGAACTGATCAGAGACTGGTGAGGTCAGACTGCTTTAGTGAATGGTTTGGTTCAGCTTGTCTTGGTGATGCTTTGTAATTTGGACCAAGAAAACTTACACTTACTGCTCCTGTCATGCTTAAAAAGACCTGTGGCAGCCTTCACGATAGTCTCAGATCTAGCTGACTCTAATCATCCTGAGTAACCATTAAGTGGCTAAACCAACCGTAAATTTCTGTAGACCTCGCTAGATAGATGGGTGTGGGCATCCATGTGCTCTAGACAGAGATCTGAAATCTAGACTTCCCTAAAGCAAGTAAAACAGTGCCTGTAAAAATAACAAGTTCAGCAAGATTTTGGTTGTTTTTGTTATATTCAGATAATGGAATTTTCCTGAAACTTAAGTAAGTTTCTTTTTGTGGCTACCAAGTGTGATGAATTTCAGGAAAAGTATTTTATAGGGAGTCTACCTATAACTACTTTTTTTAAGTAGAAAGCTTTATACAAATGCAAAGTACTCACATATTAATCTCTTGAAGAGCAAGGATTATCTTAATTGTAATTCTCATGCGTCTAGTTTAATGCCACAAGATGCTCCAATCTACTTCAGTTAACTAAGAGACTTATAAACTAATTTCTTACAGTGTTTGCATATTCAGCAATCTACATTTTCATTATTTAAAGATGAAAAGAGGAGTTGTTTCAAGATTAAATGTTAAAAGATGCAAACTAACATGCTCATTTAATTAAGGAAGCATGCAGATGAGTGTGTGGGAAGAATATCAACCTTAATATTGTGTTTTATATATTGTATCTGCCACTAGTTTTCATCATAGTCTCATTATCTGAAACATCTCATTTCTTTCTAATTGAAAGAACACCTGCCGTTCATTTCTTATTGAGTTTGCTCTTTTCATTTGCTCTTAGGAACATCTCTAAAGACCATTTGCCAAATTATATCCTTAAACTTGCTTCTTCAGCGTTTGAATGGGCAGCTACCTTGAAAAGAAGTTAAGTCAAAGTGTTCAAAATTTGTGTCTGAGGTTTCTTATATATGACCTCTATAAGGACTATGCCTCTTTTAGGAAGACAAGTTATATATAATGTGAGCTCTCCCACTATTTAGGAAACTGGCCTGAGATTGCACAGGAAGAGAGGTACATGTCTAGCATGACAAAATATTCTGACAAAACCCAAGAACCAATTAGAAACTGTACAGAAGTTTTAGATTTCAAACCTAATTTTTATTAGCTAGTATACTGGATATTATATAAGTGATTATACTCACAGATACATCAAAGATGGAAAAGTCAAAATTACAACAATCAAATGAACCTCAGTGAGTGTTAATTTTCAAAACATTAAATAAAAGAAGCAGTGTTGAGATTTTAGATTTTCCTATAAAGTAAGGTAAATGTTTTAAATAATAATTATCTTTGCTAAAATGTGTGTTTTTAGACTCATATTTTATGTATTCCTTTATGGTAAAAACAAAATATATAAAATTTTCTTTTTATTTATATCTACAATATTTTATAATTCCAAAAAATAAACAATTTTATGTTCTGAATCATTCATATTATAATGATTGTTTTTCAATGTCACTTTTGGTGCCTAACTTTTATTATATATAAAAACAGACTTTCTTTTAGATGGCTGAGCATCAATTAGCATTTTTTTATATTAGAATAAAATTATGAAAGGCTAAAGTGAATATACAAAAGTTTCTATTAGTCAATGAAATTAAAAAGGGGCACATTTTAAAACAAAATAGTGGTAACTTAAACAAATTAAAAACTATCTCTATTCTTAAAGGTCATAGAGTACAGCTGAACACCAACAAAACACTTATAATTTTATGGTTTTAGTAACCATTCATAGCCACAATGCTTAGAATTGTTCATTTTCTTTTTTCTTTTCCAGAGAAATTTTATTTATTAGGAAAGGTAGAAAACATTCTCCTCCTTTTATTAAAGAGTATTCCAATAATTACAAATTTTGAGTTTACCACTTTTCCAACACATATGGCATCATTATATTTTGTAGAACAAGAAGTTCATAGGGTTCATGTCAAGCATCTTCTTGCTTTTTTGCTACCGGAATCCTCTGAAAATTATTTATCAAATGTAAAGAGATTTTTGTATATCCATGAAATTTATGAATCTATGTAGGAATAACACATTTAGGATTCATAACTTGTTTCACGTGTAGACTGATACTGTTTAGTAAATAGAAAGTCACTAGAGAGAATTTTAATTAATATTTTACATAATTATTATTAATACTAATAAACCTATATTAGAAAATTATTTTTTCACAAATATACTTCTTTTTTCTTTGGCTCTTCAAATGCTTTATATGTAGAAACATTGATTTTTTTCTGCAATAAATGTATGTATATTTTCTATATGATTTTCCAAAGGAAAAAAAAAGTGTGTATTTTACTTACTGTATATCTTACTTCTGTATGATGTAACATTTAAAAAAATCAAAACCCCTAGAAGATACATCAACGTATTTAGGGGCAGAGTCACTCTTGTTGCAGTTATGTGGTTAAGAATTTATTTCCCTTAAACTAATTTATTTTAAACTTTATATGGGCTTATCTCCAATTAAGGGGAATTATTTAAAAAAGCATTTAGTTTAAATTATGCTCACCTGATAGAATCAATTTTCTCACTTCTTTCTTTATGTTACCCCTCAATGGTGGGAAAAAGGTACTAAATGATTTTATGCATTTAAATTGTTAATCTTACTGAATTCCATGTATTAGAATTCTGATTTTTATTATGAAGAGCACAAACATCTAGAGGCAAATATCTAATCCAGGTTTCTATGTTTTTTCACTCCAATAGATCTGTGGTCAGCTATAATCTGTTGCACCAAAGAGGGAAGCTAAATACCATCTTTTTTCTTTTTTTTTTTATGATTTAATGCATGAATATGGTGGAATGAATATAAAAGAAAGTAAACATGACATTTTAATAGAGAAAAATGTGAAGAGACTGAAAAGAAAAACACACTAAAATAGCTATAAGTAGAATATACTACCCTTTTGAAAGACAAGGACTTTTATATTAATAGAAAAAAGTTCAGATGTATTGTTTCCAAGACATGGCTCTTCAGACAAAATTGGAAAAGCAGTGTTTTAAATATAGGATAGGCCTGCTATCCCATGCAATGAAAATCAACAGAAAAGAGAAAACATTAACTGGGAGAAAATAATGTTATCTTTTTTTTTTTTT
>NC_041233.1:101090777-101091802 GCF_002837175.3 Physeter macrocephalus | reverse complement strand
ATATACGATATTTGTTTTTTGCTTTCTGACTTACTTCACTCTGTATGACAGTCTCTAGATCCATCCACATCTCAACAAATGGCCCAATTTCGTTCCTTTTTATGGCTGAGTAATATTCCATTGTATATATGTACCACAACTTCTTTATCCATTTGTCTGTCGATGGGCATTTACACTGCTTCCATGACCTGGCTATTGTAAATAGTGCTGCAATGAACATTGGGGTGCATGTGTCTTTTTGAATTGTGGTTTTCTCTGGGTATATGCCCAGTAGTGGGTTTGCTGGATCATATAGTAATTCTATTTTTAGTTTTTTAAGGAACCTCCATACTGGTCTCCATAGTGGCTGCATCTGTTTACATTCCCACCAACAGTGTAAGAGGGTTCCCTTTTCTTCACACCCTGTCCAGCATTTGTTGTTTGTAGATTTTCTAATGAAGCCAATTCTAACTGGTGTGAGGTGATACCTCATTGTAGTTTTGATTTGCATTTCTCTAATAATTAGTGATGTTGAGCAGCTTTTCATGTGCTTCTTGGCCATCTGTATTGAAGTTACATTAGGTCCCATTTGTTCATTTTTGTTTTTATTTCCATTACTCTAGGAGGTGGATCAAAAAAGATCTTGCTGTGATTTATATCAAAGACTGTTCTTCCTCTGTTTTCCTCTAAGAGTTTTATAGTGTCTGGTCTTGGATTTAGGTCTCTAATCCATTTTGAGTTTATTGTTGTGTATGGTGTTAGGGAGTGTTCTAATTTCATTCTTTTACATGTAGCTGTCCACTTTCCCCAGCACCAATTATTGAAGAGACTATCTTTTTTACATTGTATATCCTTGCCTCCTTTGTCATAGATTAGTTGACCATAGGTGCATGGGTTTACCTCTGGGCTTTCTATCTTGTGCCATTGATCTATGTTTCTGTTTTTGTGCCAGTACCATATTGTCTTGATTATTGTAGTTTTGTAGTATAGTCTGAAGTCAGGGAGTCTGATTCCTCCAGCTCTGTTTTTTTCCCTCAAGATTGCTT
>NC_041233.1:101036964-101090555 GCF_002837175.3 Physeter macrocephalus | reverse complement strand
CAACTTTACCAAATTCATTGATTAGCTCTAGTAGTTTTCTGGTGGCATCTTTAGGATTCTCTATGTATAGAATCATGTCATCTGCAAACAGTGACAGTTTTACTTCTTCTTTTCCAATTTGTATTCCTTTCATTTCTTTTTCCTCTCTGATTGTCATGGCTAGGACTTCCAAAACTATGTTGAATAATAGCGGTGAGAATGGACATCCTTGTCTTGTTCCAGATCTTAGAGGAAATGCTTTCAGTTTTTCACCATTGAGAATGATGTTTGCTGTGGGTTTGTCGTATATGGCCCTTATTATGTTGAGGTAGTTTCCCTCTATGCCCACTTTCTGGGGAAGACCGGGGCACGAACCCGCGTCCCCTGCATCGGCAGGCGGACTCTCAACCACTGCACCACCAGGGGAGCCCCCTGGGGACTTTTTATCATAAATGGGTGTTGAATTTTGTCAGTAGCTTTTTCTGCATCTATTGAGATGATCATATGGTTTTTATTCGTCAGTTTGTTAATATGTTATATTGCATTGATTGATTTGCATATATTGAAGAATCCTTGCAATCCTGGGTTAAATTCCACTTGATCATGGTGTGTGATCCTTTTAATATGTTGTTGGATTATGTTTGCTAGTATTTTATTGAGGATTTTTGCATCTATATTCATCAGTGATATTGGTCTGTAATTTTCTTTTTTTGTAGTATCTTTGAGTTTGAGAAGGATGGGTGTTAGCTATTCTCTAAATGTTTGATAGAATTCACCTGTAAAGCCATCTGGTCCTGGTCTTTTGTTTGATGGAAGATTTTTAATTGCAGTTTCAATTTCATTACTTGTGATAGGTCTGTTCATATTTTCTATTTCTTCCTGGTTCAGTCTTGGAAGGTTATACCTTTCTAAGAATTTGTCCATTTCTTCCAGGTTGTCCAGTATATTGGCATAGAATTGCTTGTAGTACTCTCAGCATGTTTTGTATTTCTGTGGTGTCTGTTGTAACTTCTCCTTTTTCGTTTCTAATTTTATTGATTTAAGTCCTCTCCCTCCTTTTCTTGATGAGTCTGGCTAATGGTTTATCAATTTTATTCATCTTTTAAAGAACCAGGTTTTAGTTTTATTCATCTTTTCTCTTGTTTTCTTTGTTTCTATTTCATTTATTTCTGCTCTGATCTTTATGATTTCTTTACTTATGCTAACTTTGGGTTTTGTTTGTTCTTCTTTCTCTAGTTCCTTTAGGTGTAAGGTTAGATTATTTATTTGAGATTTCTCTTGTTTCTTGAGGTAGGCCTGTATAGCTATAATCTTCCCTCTTAGAACTGCTTTTGCTGCATCCCATAGGTTTTGGATTGTCGTCTTTTCATTGTCATTTGTCTCTAGGTATTTCTTGATTTCCTCTTTGATTTCTTCAGTGATCTCTGGGTTATTTAGTAACGTATTGTTAGCCTCCATGTGTTTGTGTTTTTTACGTTTTTCCCCTATAATTCATTTCTAATCTCATAGTGTTGTGGTCAGAAAAGATGTTTGATATGATTTCAATTTTATTAAATTTACTGAGGCTTGATTTGTGACCCAAGATGTGATCTATCCTGGAGAATGTTCCATGTGCACTTGAGAAGAAAGTGTAATCTGTTGTTTTTAGATGGAATGTCCTGTATATATCAGTTAAATCTATCTGGTCTATTGTGTCATTTAAAGTTTCTGTTTCCTTATCTATTTTCATTTTGGATGATCTGTCCAGTGGTGTAAGTGAGGTGTTAAAGTCCCACACTATTATTGTGTTACTGTCGATTTCCTCTTTTATAGCTGTTAGCAGTTGCCTTATGTTTTGAGGTGCTCCTATGTTGGATGCATATATATTTATAATTGTTATATCTTCTTCTTGGATTGAACCCTTGGTCATTATGTAGGGTCCTCCTTATCTCTTGTAACATTCTTTATTTCAAAGTCTATTTTATCTGATATGAGTATTGCTATGCCAACTTTCTTTTGACTTACATTTGCATGGAATATCTCAAGCTTGTGTATTTTGGTTGGAGCATTTAATCCATTCACGTTTAAGGTAATTATCGATATGTATGTTCCTATTACCATTTTCTTAATTTTTTTGGGTTTTGTTTTTGTAGGTCCTTTTCTTCTCTTGTGTTTCCCACTTAGAGAAGTTCCTTTAGCATTTGTTGTAGAGCTGGTTTGGTGGTGCTGAATTCTCTTAGCTTTTGCTTGTCTGTAAAGCTTTTGATTTCTCCATAGAATCTGAATGAGATCCTTGTCTGGTAGAGTAATCTTGGTTGCACATTCTTCCCTTTCAAGTATATCATGCCACTCCCTTCTGGCTTGCAGAGTTTTTGTTGAGAAATCAGATGTTAACCTTATGGGAGTTCCCTTGTATGTTATTTATCATTTTTCCCTTGCTGCTTTCAATAATTTTTCTTTGTCTTTAATTTTTGCCAATTTTATTACTATGTGTCTCAGCATGTTTCTCCTTGGGTTTATCTTGTATGGGATTTGCTGCGCTTCCTGGACTTGGGTGGCTATTTCCTTTCCCATGTTAGGGAAGTTTTTGACTATAATCTCTTCAAATATTTTCTCGGGTTCTTTCTCTCTCTCTTCTCCTTCTCTGACCCCTAATAATGCGAATGTTGTTGAGTTTAATGTTGTCCCAGAAGTCTCTTAGGCTGTCTTCATTTCTTTTCATTCTTCCTCAGTTATTCTGCTATTGATTCCTTCTAGTGTAGTATTCATTTCAGTTATTGTATCGTTCATCTCTGTTTGTTGGTTCTTTAATTCTTCTAGGTCTTTGTTAAACATTTCTTGCATCTTCTCGATCTTTTCCTCCATTGTTTTTCCAAGGTCCTGCATCGTCTTCACTCTCATTATTCTGATTTCTTTTTCTGGAAGCTTGCCCATCTCCACTTCATTTAGCTTTGTTAAGTTTTTGACTATAATCTCTTCAAATATTTTCTCGGGTCCTTTCTCTCTCTCTTCTCCTTCTCTGACCCCTATAATGCGAATGTCCATCTCCACTTCATTTAGCTTTGTTTCTGGGGTTTTATATTGTTCCTTCATCTGGTACATAGCCCTCTGCCTTTTCATCTTGTCTGTCTGTTTGTGAATGTGGTTTTTGTTCCACAGGCTGCAGGATTGTAGTTCTTCTTGCTTCTGCTGTGTGTCCTCTGGTGGATGAGGCTATTTCAGAGGCTTCCCATCTATTTTTTAGGTAATAGTGTTGAAGTTATTTTAGCATATTACAGTATTTCCTTAGTCCTCTGGGGAAAGCTAAAGTCACTTTTAACATATTAGTAGATTTACCAGCTAAAACTGCATCACCTTTGAGAAATGTATAAGTATATTGCCTAAGATATACAGTTTTGTTCTCTTATCTGTAGGTCCTTGTATTCTTAGAGGAAATCTATGTATTTAAACACATTAACAAATGTCATATTTTTTGAGCTTTGGTCAAGTCTCTTAATCAACCCACACAAAGCAGAAGTATTAAGATGGAAAGAAGCTAGGAAGCCACATCCAAGAAGAGGTCATCAGCGAAACTTCTCCCCAAGTTTAATAAAAACAACAACAAAGTAGCTGAATGATCCTAAATCATTTTATAAAGACTCTTTGAAAGAGATAGCATAAGAATCCTGAGCTTAATTCTTAGTATGTTTTTTGTGTTGGCTTAATTACAAGATAAAAATTATTAAATAGAGTTAATCCACTAAGATGTGGCTTCAAAAGACTTTTCCTCATGTATAGTTCTGTATAGCATACTTCTCTTCTTGAAATAAGCTAACCAGTTGATGTCAGGATAGAGTAGCTAAATCATTATAAGAACAACTCTAAATAAGAACAATGGATCTTAAGAGACTTAAGAAGCCCCTTGAGAACAGGAAACTTAGAATCATTCTTGGGTATATCATTATTTAGATGCCTGTAAAGTCATTTCTTAAGATCCAATAATAGCCTAGGAGAAATTTTAAAGTGCTTTTGAATCTCTTCTATGCATAGAAATGTGACTGTTTTGAGCAACCTGACCAATATACATACTCAAAAACCCTTTGATAACATTTCCATTTGTTTGTTTTCCTAACCAGTTGGCCTTCTTCTCAAGATTCAGGTTAAAGTTTGAATACTCACATCACTAGAAACTTTCTCCCCAAAGCAGAATCTAATCAAAGATAGTTTCATTGAAAGACAACATCCCTAGTTATGTACAGAAATGGAATCTGAATGCTTATATAGTCCATCATCCTAAATAATCAGTCTCTTTTATAATGGCTTGGTCCAGTCTTGGGGTGGTGTTAACAGTTTAAAGACTAGACTGGGAGTTTGGCACTGACATGTACCTACTGCTATATTTAAAATAGATAACCAACAAGGACCTACTGTAAAAAAGTTAATTAATTAACTAAAAAAATAAAGACTGTGAAACTGATTCACTTTGTTGTAAAGAAGAAACTAACACACCATTGTAAAGCAATTATACTCCAATAAAGATGTTAAAAAATAAATAAATAAAATAAAGACTGTGGAAGAAAACAAAGTCAGATTCCCCAGTGGTTTACCTCACCATTATATTTCCCCAGCGTGCTTTAATACATGTTTTTCAATTACTAAAAATTTTAACTGAAATGTGACATGATGGAAGAAAAAAATGCAAATATTTAGGTTTTCTAAGTTTTAAAATATAAGCTGTTAAATACTAGTATTATTAGTAGTAATATTTTTTTAAAAGTTTCTTTTATTTTTTGGCTGCGTCAGGTCTTAGTTGCGGCATGTGGGCTCTTTGTTGCAGCTCGCGGCCTTCTCTCTAGTTGTGGCGTGCGGGTTTTCTCTCTCTTGTTGAGGTGCGTGAGCTCAGTAGTTGTGGCTCACGGGCTTAGTTGTCCCACAGCCTGTGAGATCTTAGTTCCCCAACCAGGGATTGAACCCTCGTCCCCTGCATTGGAAGGCAGATTCTTTACTACTGGATCACCAGGGAAGTCCCTATTATTAGTATTATTATGTTTACAATATATCTGGTCTTGAGGAAATACTCACCTCTACATAAGTAGACTTACATACATAAGGAGTAGTTAGAGAGACGTGAAGTTAGCGTTGGTATATTCATTTCTAAATAACACAAACTTAGTGGTTTAAATCAATATAAATTTATTCTCTTACAATTCTGGAAGCCAGAGTCTGACAGGAGTCTTACATGATTAAGATGAAGATGTCAGCAGGGCTGGTTTCTTCTGAGGCTGCAGGAGAAAATCCATTTCCTTGCTTTTTCTAGCTTAGGGAAATCACCTACATTTCTTGGCTTGTGATCCCTTCTTCAGAACCACTCACATTTTCTCCCCCTGCTTCTGTTCTTACCTTGTCTTGCTCTGTTCTGTCATCAAATCTCTTGTCTTCCTCTTTTGATTAGATGTAGTCCCATCCAGATAACAGTAAGCTCCCCATGTCAAGATCCTTAAGTTAGTCACATGTGCAAAATCTCTTTTGTTGTATATGGTGACATTCACAGGGGCCAGGGACTAGGACCAGGTTAGCTTTGGGGGCCATTATTCAGCCTACTGCAGATGGTTTCACTTATTACCTTTTTGGAAGAGAGAATTTCAACATGTTTTTTCATGCTGATGAGAAGGAGCCAGTAGAGGAGAACAGCTGAAGATATGAGAAAATTAGGAAATCATCACCAGATCTAGTAGTGCCTTCAGGAGTCAGAAGAGGATGAGACCTAGAGAACAAGTAGAGAGATTATTATCATAGGAGGGGCTAGGGCATAGTTTTCCAAGGAGGAAGAAAAGATAGATAGAGGTGCCGGTGAATTTGTAGTAGGTGTGGATAGTGGAAGGAAGCAGAGGGGATTTCTACCTGAGAGCTTCTCTTTTGGCTGTTACATTGGAGGCAGGTATTTTTCTGGAAATGGAGTGGTGGTCGTGAGGTAGGTAGTTTGATGGAGGATGCAGAGGATGAGAAATAGTTGTATGGGTAAATGGTAAGAAGAATAAACTTAGGAAACACAGAAGGCATATTGTTCAGGAAAGAGGACCTGATTTCTATCGAAGATTGTGAATTTTTCCATGGGTTCTGCAGTTTTTTGTAAAAATAGTCAGAAGCTTGGATATTGTTGTAGAAGATCTGGACAGTTAGATTGATCATAGATTTCTAGGCAGAGGCAATGGAAGGCAGGGGAATAAGGGAGTTGAAGCTTTTGGAATGATAGATATTAGATTCTAAACTGGTTGGGGAAAACATAAAGAAAAGGTTAGCGGGGGTAACTGAGTGAGAGATGGAAGGATGGGAGATAGTTGGCAGAGAGTAGGAGGGTTAAGTTTAGATTTTAAGAGCTAGAGGAATTCCAGCTGAGTATAGGTGTAGGAGTGCATGCTTGGAGGTGATTGGTGATAAGTGTTCTAGAGATGAGGAGTACAAGGATGGAGAGAGTACCGGATTGTTCATTCTTTGCAAAGGTATTTAAACCATTTAGGAAGATGGAAGGACTTTGGGTCTAGAAGACAGTGAGTGAAAGTGAGTGATTCCAAAGTTGGCTGTTGGGGGAGTCATTCCTCGGTGAAGAGCAAAGAGCCAGGTTGCAACTAAGGCAAAGAAGCAAAGGGTAAGTTTGATGAACAAAACTGTGACTATAGGGAAGTTTATTATGGAGTGAGGTTCTAAAGGACATAGTAGAAGAGATTGGGATGGAAGAATACTGTGGGAAATTGGATTAGAGAAGAGAATTTCCAGAGAATTCTTATGGGATATTATATTGAGAGAAGCGAGATCCAGGCATGACTTCATACAATGCCGTGAGTGTCAAGTATAGTAGTTCTGGCTGAAAATCACAGTAAACCCCACCTAGAGGTGGTTGTAACTATGAATATTTACTATCCTGCATAAATAGACACCCAGAGTTTGTTCAGTTCCACGGTTAACTCAACAGCTCAATAACCGTAGGATTCAAATTCTTTCCATCTTCTTGCACAGAAATCCTTTCTATTTTGGCCTTTTTTTTTTTTCAAGCTGTTTTTTAGGATCATAAAATAAAGGATAACAAGTATTTTCAAAACACAACAACCAGTGGGAAAATAAGAAATGCCTTTTTTTTTTAAGGTGAGTACATTTCTCCTAGAAACTCTGCCTCTGTCATCTCCTAAAATATAATTGGCCAAATTATATCATATGGCAATGACTAAACCCATGGTTTGGCAAGGTTAGAGAGAGCACCATGATTAGCTGAGAACAGTAAATACTTACCTCCTGGACCTGGGAGAGATCAGCCTCCCTCAGAAGGAGGAAGAAGAATGATGGCTTTGTTTAGGCAACAAATAGTGTCCATCACATTGATGGTGGCCTTGGGTCAAAAAAGCTTGAAGCCTGTCAGTTTGCACCTTAATTTTGTTTGTTGACTACTGTGTGGGCTTGAGCAGTTTACATTCTCCTCACGTGTAGAATTGTGATTTAACTTAGAATAGACGCCTAGCCCACAAAAAGCACTAGGCATCAGCTGCTGCTTCTCCTTTTTTTTTTTTTTTTTTTTTTTTTTTGCGGTACGTGGGCCTCTCACTGTTGTGGCCTCTCCCGTTGCAGAGCACAGGCTCCGGACGCGCAGGCTCAGCGGCCATGGCTCACGGGCCCAGCCGCTCCGTGGCATGTGGGATCTTCCCGGACCGGGGCACGAACCCGTGTCCCCTGCATCGGCAGGCGGACTCTCAACCACTGTGCCACCAGGGAAGCCCTGCTCCTCCTTTTTATTTTTAAAATTGTTTGATGCTTGAGATAGGTATTTTAACACAAACTAAAATCACCACATTTCTTTAACTTTTATGCTGACCCTTATCTTTTCTGTCCCTTCATCTGACTATAAAAGTAAATGAATGACAAGATTTTGACAATAAAAAAGTGAAGATTGAGCATGGATCGCTCTAATTCCAGAGGCCCTCATTTTTTATACTCCTTTCAAATAGTCTCAGAAGTCACTTAGAAGAGAATTCTCATCTAACTATGTTCTGTATGAACGTCAAAGAACTTTAGAGGCTTTACAAGGATTTAATTTTCCTTGTACATCTAGCTAAGTATGTAAAATAATGCAACACAAATTGATCACAGAAACATATAATTTTGGTTCTAAAAAGTGCTTTAGAAGTCATATAATCTAAATTATTTATTTTCAGTTGGAGAAACTAAAGATACCTGTGATGTAGTAAAAAGTCCTGAATGAATGTGAAGGCTGGAACTTAGGTAATTTCTTAGAACTCCAAGGCTAGGATTCTCTTCCATTCTACTGCACCACTCTAAAGAACTCCATGTCTTTTGCCATTAAAAATGCAGTATTTTATTTAAAAAGCTCTATCTTTTTATGTAGTATTGATAACTAATAGATTAATAATAATCTGTATTATATCATACTAATTATATTACACTATACTATTAAAGTTTTGTGGGGTCTTGAGCAAGTTACTTGCTCTTTAATGTCTCAGTTTACCCACTGCAAATGTAAGGCACTAATAATTAGTCAGGTACTAATAATACCTACCTTTTGAATTCATGAGAGCTTTCAATGAGGTAACTATCACTAAAAATGCCTCTTCTTTCCGGTACACTATGGAATAAGTTAGCTTTTGTAGGTTACTGTGTTAACAGAATCATCATATTCTATACTATCTTGGGGGAAAAATCTATGAAAAATACATTCTGAGTGTCTGACAACTGAGTTATAAATTCATTTCTGGAAAACACTCTATTTATGAGATTGAAATTGCTAGTACATAAATATAAAACAAACTTCAGAATAGATTACAAGCAAATTATTTGGATGGGTTAGTTAGAAATTATGTCTTAAATTATACCTGTCACTGGTAATAATTAATTTTTTGCTATAATGTGCCATACCTTATGCTGGAAATAATCAATGACATCATTGGCCTGGCTCTGATGAGCCCCTCCCCATCTCTTTTCTTGCATGAGGATCACTTTCTTTGACATCCTTACATATTTTTCCGAGGAAATCCTTTTGGCCTTGAAAGGAATTATCTTTCACTATATGTCTTCCAATGTGGCTTTACTGTTTTATGACTCATCTTTAAACAACAGAGGTAAACAATTTTTAGTAGACATCTGAACCTATTGAACAGAGATTAAGAAATTTAAGTTAAAGTTTCCTAAGATTTTGGAGAAATCCGAAAGCACACTAGGAAACCAAAGGAAGCACAAGGCTTCCATCAGTCATTATTTCTTAGAGTGTAGCATTTCAAGAAACATTAAAATTGTCCATACTAAATATAAACTTTCTCTTAGAATAGGTGTGTTTTCTATGTCAAACTCCCTTTTAAACCTATCCAATTTATTTTTTAAGGATCTTCTTCACCTTCTACCTTCCCTCTTTGTATGAAAATGCTCTGGTTTCTCCTATCTTAAGCCCCTCCTCTAAATCCTATTGTTCTTTGAAGCTAATTTTTCTTCTTTTCACTTCCGAACTTTCTGGTCGGATGGGGAAAATCTTTGCTTCTATTCCTTCAATAGACCTTCTTTCCCAAACTCCTGTGATTGCTGCGGTCACCTCTGCTCCCCCAACCCCTCTCCCCAAACTCTTTCATCCCTGACTTCTACCCTCCAACTCTCCTCGTCCTTCTCTTAAACATGGATACTTTGTCAGTTTCAAGTCTAACATAATTTTTCTCGGCGCTCTCTTTTTGGCATACCTCCTTTATTCTCAGAACTTAAAACTTTATCCCAAGAAATGATTCCCACTAATGCGTAGTCTTCTCTTCTCTCAAAGGTCCACTTTTCCAATCGCTTGCCTAGCATTTCTGCTTGATTAGCCTGCCATCAGCTCAAACGTCGTGTGTCTGGAATGAAACGGCTTTTCTCTTTGTAAAACTCCTTAGCCTCTTGACTTCTCTTTATCTCTTAGTGACTCCAAAACTCTCACTTTACAAAGACGTGAAACTTAATAGCTTTCCTTTTGCTCCGTCTGCCTTCTTAAGCTCCATATCCCTTCAGTCTTGGAGTTTCTGTGAATTATTTCTTGACAATATCACTTGCATTTAATCCTTTTTTTTTTTTATTGCAAGCTTTTCTACTCTAGGTCCTTACTGGATAATATTTGTCTTACTGTAGCAACCTTCCAGATCATATCCTCCCATCTCATTTTTCACTCCGGTTCTTATCCATTCTGCACTCTAAAGGCAAATTCATCTTTCTACAGTACTGCTTTGATTATGCCATTATAAACAAAATCTTTGATGACTCCTATATGGGAAAAAAATCTCTTTAGTCACTCATTAAAGATTCTTCCCAATGTAAAAGCAGCTTGTCTTCCTGTTCTTATCTTTCTTCACAAAAGAACCTTTTGCTCCAGCTAATTGGATCAGTCACCACTTTCATGAAATGCTGATGCTCTTATTGGCGCCTTTCCCAGAAGGCCCTTTGTACTGCTCACAACCAACTCAGCCTGTAACACAGAGCTCAGTTCTCACCTCTTCTGCAAAGCCTTCCTGGATCACCTGGCACGGCATAATCTCTGCTTCCAGAAACTTTGACAGCATTTGTTAACTGATTAATTCATTTTTCAGAGAGTCGTGTGCTGGCATGACAACTTATTCCACCATTATCTTGAACTACTTTCAGAAATCTATTTTCAAGAACTAAATCTATTTTAAGTTTTACTGTAGATATGCTTCTTTCTATTTGCTTAATTAGAGTAAAAGACCTTAATGACAAGGGCCATGTTCATTCATTCAACTTTTACTAACAATTTTCTGTGAAATCTTGGAGAAATATGGAGCTGAATCAGACATCATCCTGCCTATGAAAAGTGCCACTTTGGTGGTACAGACTGGTAGATAAACGGATAATTGCTGGAGGTTGTTTTAAATGTTATAATAAAAGTTATGGGTGGGATACAGTTAGGATGAAAAGGAGAGATGACCATCACGAGGAGTGTTTAGAAAAGGTCACGCTGATAGATGAGTCTGGAAAGGCTTTCTAGAGGGTAGTAGTCAAGATGGGTCCTCCTTTTCTATCATGTTTTATTCTTATAAGGTGCTGTGAGCATTTCAAAAGAAGGGGAGACCCCCACTGGGTGAGGAAATACATCACAGGAAAGCTAACCCTTTAGATGTATATTTTCCAGTAAAATAGAATACATAAAAATTCAGGTCATTTTTAAGTATAAAGTAAGCTGTCCAGTTTGACTGAAGCATGGTGTTTTATTGATGGTGATAAAAATTAAAATAAAAAGTAATATACTTATGTATAATGTGGATATTTGTTATTTTCCAATACCTATCTAAAGTGCCTTTTGGGGCTTCCCTGGTGGCGCAGTGGTTGAGAGTCCGCCTGCCGATGCAGGGGACGCGGGTTTCTGCCCCGGTTCGGGAAGATACCACGTGCCGCGGAGCGGCTGGGCCCGTGAGCCATGGCCGCTGAGCCTGCGCGTCCGGAGCCTGTGCTCTGCAATGGGAGAGGCCACAACAGTGAGAGGCCCGCGTACGGCAAAAAAATAAAAAAAATTTAAAAAAAAATAAAGTGCCTTTTATTCATGCATTTCCTTCTATAAACAGCTGTTAAGATAAAACCCTTATGTCTATTGTTTGCATTTTATGTTAGAGAAAACATTATTTGACTTTGGCTTTCTAGAATTTATAAATTGCAAAATCTACCTGGTGGCCTTAACTCCATATTATAATTCATAATTATTATGAAACAATCTTAAGGGGACCATTTTTCTCTTCAATACCTTTAGATATAGAAAGTTTTCTTCAACAGTTTTCAAGAAACTGTAGAGATGTAGGAAAATAGGAAGCAGTACTTTTTAAAGGTGGCAGTAAATAGCTACTATAATTGGTCATGGTTTGAAAAATTAATAATTCTGACCATACGAATTTTTGCTTTCTCATATGTGATAAATATACAGATAAAGCAATAAGAGAGAAATATTTTTATTGTGAGTCACCTAAAGGTAGCCCAAAGAGAATTTTATTAAGTAAGAGAAACTTTAGTTTTGTAGCAAAAGCTATATAACACATGAGTATGAAAAATACATCAGTTTGAATTCTGTTTGTATAGTATGTAAATAAATTGCAAAATTATTCTACTTCTTTTAAAATTATTGTCATTTTTTGGATAAGAAACAAAAAGGAAATTATTGATCCTTAGGTGGAAAAGGAAACAATTGACCCCGAAGCACATGTATGCTTTTTTTTTTTTTTTTTTTTGGCTGCGTCGGGTTTTAGTTGTGGCATGCAGGCTCTTTCATTGGGGTACATGGGCTCTTCATTTTGGCATGTGGGTTTTCTCTCTCTAGTTGTGGTGCACAGGCTCTAGGGTGCATGGGCTCTGTAGTTATGGCACGTGGGTTCTAGAGTCTGTGGGCTCTGTAGTTTGCAGCACGCAGGCTCTCTAGTTGAGGCACGCAAGCTCAGTAGTTGTGGCACTTGGGCTTAGTTGCCCTGTGGCATATGGCATCTTTGTTCCCTGACCAGGGATTGAACCCACGTCCCCTGCATTTGCAAGGCAGATTCTTTACCACTGGATCAGTAGGGAAGTCCTACGTGTATGCTTTTTTAATTGAAGTGTAGTTGATTTACAATATTATATTAGTTTCAGATGTACAGCAAATGATTCAATATTTTTAGAGATTATTTCATTTAAAGTTATAAATACTGGCTATATTTCCAGTACTGTACATTACATCCTCATATCTTCTTAATTTTATACCTGGTAGTTTGTACCTCTTGATCCTCTTCCCCAGTCTTACCCTTCCCTCTACCTACTGGTAACCACTAGTTTGTTCTCTGTATCTGTGAGTCTGTTTCTGTTTTGTTACATTCATCAATTTATTTTTTTAGATTCTACATACAAGCGAAAATATACAGTAGCTGTCTGTCTCTGATTTATTTCACTGACCATAATACCCTTCAGGTCCATCCATGTTGTTGCAAATGGCAAATTTTCATTTTTTTGAATGGCTGAGCAATATTCCATTGTATATATACACACCACATCTTCCTTATCCACTCATCTGTTGATGGACACTTAGATTGCTTCTATGTCTTGGCTCTCGTAAATAATGCTGCTGTGAACATTGGGGTGCATATATCTTTTCAAATTAGTGTTTTGGTTTTCTTCAGACATATATCCAGGAGTGGAATTGCTGGATCACATTGTAGTTCTATTTTTAATATTTTGAGGAATCTCTATACTATTGTCCATAGTGACTATATCAATTTACATTCCCACCAACATATTATGTTTTAAATGAACTTCCTGATGGTAGGCCTTACAAGGTCTTGGTGATTTACTTATTCTCCCTTTTATTTGCACTCTGTTTTTATCACTTACTACAATAACTGTGCAATATACATGAATACCACATTTCTCTATTTGAAAAAAGCAAAATCAAAACAAATTTAGGTTTTAAGTAGCCTGTGGCATTTGCATGAAGAATCAATATGCTTCTTGCTGTATAGTTAAATCCACAAAGTCAAGATCATGTTTTACACAAGTCCTGTGTACTCTGAGCCAAACCTGATAAAAATGTATATACGAAACTGCAGTTCTGTCGGGGGGTTTGAACACTCAAGCTTGACACTGGTCTAGCTGAGAGGCCAAATACAAGTCCCATCCCTATAGATTTTGTTATCCCAATAACAGTAGAGATAAAAGGTAAAGGAATGTTTAGGAGCCTTTAGAATATGCATATATATTTGAATTTTGATTAGAATACTTATAATAGGCAAATATTCTTGCTGAGAGTGGAATGGAATACAAACTTCCAGAAGAGGCACCTAGGCAGAGTGTCACAGAAGCAATGGGCCTTTGGGGTCAGACAGGATGGGTTTGTGCTTTAGTCTAGCTTTCTACTAGCTCTCTGGCCCTGCCCAGGTTCCTTTCAATTTTTCTCGTTTCTAAGTGATGTTGATAGTTCCTACAATTTAGGAATATATATAAAATGTCTGGCTATAGAAAACACTTAAGAAATATTCCTATCAGAGATGCTATTACTTAGGCAAATATTAACAGTGGTAAAATATGACCTTTGGAATCCTACTTTGCTTACAGATTTTTTTTTTTACGGTACGCGGGCCTCTCACTGTTGTGGCCTCTACCATTGCAGAGGACAGGCTCTGGACGCGCAGGCTCAGCGGCCGTGGCTCACGGGCCTAGCCGCTCGGCGGCATGTGGGATGTGGGATCTTCCCGGACCGGGGCACGAACCCGTGTCCCCTGCATCGGCAGGCGGACTCTCAACCACTGCGCCACCAGGGAAGCCCTGCTTTGAGATTTTTGATCTTGGGTTATGAAGTTGTTATCCAGTTGATTATAAGGCATTTTAATATGAGAATGTTGTTTTTCTGACCCTTACCTGGACCCACTAGCAACGAGTGGTTGTGCCTGTGAAACAAGAGACCATGTCTCTAATTATTCTAGTCATACATAAAAAATGAAAATAAAAGTGCATTAGTGGATAAGCCCTTTAAAAGCACAACAAGTGAATATGGAAAGAGCATATTTACTCTTAGGGTAAACAAAGAAATTATTCTGCTGTGAAAAGCCTGTCTGTATCTTGATTTTTCAAAGAGGTTACCAAAAGGGGAAAAAGCTCAGATTTTATAGATTGCAATATGTGTTTCTTTTCAGTTGTGTAATTGCAATGGTTGAGCATAATTTTCCCTGTGAGCTGAGGGCAGCAACATAGCAGTTTCACAAACCCTTGGACAGTACCCATCAGAAAGCCTAGACGTAGAATCGAAGACTTTTAACTCAGGTGGCTCATGTAGCTCCAACACTGACAGGGGTTCAGGCTTGGCCTTGAACTAACAGTTATTAATCACGTGTCCTTTGGCAAGTTACATTCCTCCAATATTATCTCTTCACCTGTGAAGTGAAGGGTTGATAATAGCCGCTCTACCTTGCTGGATTGTTGTGAAGATTAAATTTGATTATAGATGATTAAATGTGAAGAAAACTCTGCGTCATTGGCAGGTGTCAGGTCTCTTCTGTTCCGATCTTTTTATATGGATCCGATTTTGGGGGTGGGGGTGGGTGGAGAGTTTACTATCCCCAGTGACAGTGGAGACACAAGAGGAAAAGAATGCTTAGGAACTTTCCAAATGTCCATTTATATTTGAACTTTGATTACAACTCTTATAAGAAGCGAATATTACTTCTGAAATAGAAAATGACATTGCAAAAGGGGGACTGACGTGGAGTGTAACAGAGGCAAGAGGGACTTTGGAGTCAGACAGACACGGGTTTGGATCTCAGCCTAGCTTCTTCCTATCTTCATGACCTTGCCGGTGCTCTTTTCATTTCTCTCATCTCTTATGACCTTGATAGTTCCTACAACTAGGGAATATTGTTGAGGGAACTTCCATTTCTGACCTACTCTGTTTTGTTCTCTAACCATCTTGCCTTATTCCTGCTCATGTGACAGAAAGGACCCGAGGTGATGTGACTACACATAACAGTAATTAGAGTGAAGAGAGAACCATGGAAGCTAAGTTTGGTTGTTACTTCTCACACATCATACCGTAAGGCCACCCCTGATGCTCCCCGACCCCTCTCCAGGGAACTCTGGATCCTGCTCATAGAATCCGTGGGACTCAGCCCTTATCTACCTCACGGTGTTCACAGCAGAACAGCGAGATCATATTCTGATACCTTGTAGGCGGTACAGTCATTGCCAGGAACAACGTGGGATACCCAAGGGCTCAAGTTCTGGTGGAATACCAGTGAGGCTCTTACTGACTTTTTCACATTTTTAGATCTGGTAACAAGAGATAATTTATTTAAATTCTAGGAACTTAAACCAGTCTGAAGCCACAGATGTAAAAGAGCACGTATGCCTTCAGAACTGACTAAATTTGAAGATCCTGTGCAGGAGCTTTGAAAACCCACCAAGCACACACCCAGAGAGCTCATTCTGGATAAAAAGTAACATGTTTCTTTTGGTTAAATAATTTTCCCAACTGAAAATTGAAAACTTGACTTGGGTCATTTAAAAATCAAGAAAAATGAAAGTATAGACCACAGCAAATATGCCACATCATCTGAAGGTGTTGTCCTTCTTCTTCACAAATCCTCCTATTTATTTTTGTGATTGGTACTTAGAGTTTCATCATGTTGTGACGGGTTGGGTAGAGAAAAAGAAAGCACTTAAAAATTCTTACCCTATTTCACCCAATTGAAAACAACAAGAAAAATATTTCACCTCCCCCTACTGGTTTGATACTTTAAGTAAATATTTCTTAACCATCATTTGTTTCTTAATTGAGGGTTATTTTTTTCTGAAGTTAGTAAAGTATATCCTTTGGTTCCCTGAGAGATAATTTGTATGGTAATTACTAATTTCTGCTTTAATATTATTGGCAGGTATTAGCAAACTGTGGATTTATATGTTCTTGCCTGTAAAGGAATATCAGCTGCTTTATCCCTTGTTTATAGGATGATCTATTAACTTACTTTCTAATCCTAAACGGAAGCCATTATTTCCTTCATGCTTTCCGTCTTGGCTGAAAATCATAATTAGTTCTGATTCTAGAGTACTATGGGGTGACAGTGATTTTGATGGATAATTCCTTGCTCAAGTTTATTACACAAATTGAAAAGATTAAAAAATTAAACATTAGACAGAAATAAATTCTGTGTTTAATGGGGATTAAATTGTTTCACTGGTTGAGAGAATTGCGTCTCTGATCGAGACCGAAAGTAAGCTTCAGATTTTTGCTGTTTTCTGCTATCACTACCATAATGCACATTTTATTTATTTATTTTTAGTTTTTATTGTAGTAAAGTTGATTTACAATGTTGTGTTAGTGTCAGGTGTACAGCAAAGTGCATCAGTTATATATATGTATATATATAAAACTGATATATATATATGGCACATTTTAAGAAAGGACTAGCATTATGCTTACACTTTGCAGTCGTTCAGGAAGCATTTGTTAAATAAAGGAAGAAATGACGAACGAATGAATGAATTGGAAACACCATCCCAAATTCTGTGAAAATTCCAAATCCTGGGCATCGTTTCTGTCCAAAAATGAATGTTTCTAAAATTTGCAAAACTTTGGTAGCTAGTGTGTAAACAAGAAGGTCCAGAAGTATCTTTTAAACAAATCATTGTATTATAAAAGGAGATTTAAGTTACTTTGTGTGGTAAAAATTATATTAAATGTGAATTGCACACCGTGTAGATGTTCCATTAGCCTGCTAACCTGTGCTTTTCCCTGATACTCAAATCCGACTGTAGATTGATTTCCTTGACAAAAAACGCAGTAGAAGGTAAAGACCAGAAGTCGCAAGGTCACGCTGAATCTGGGACTGAAAGTTAGCTGTGCATCACTGAGCTAGAAGCGTCTCTCATGCTCCGTGTTGAGTGCTTGGTTGTGCCTGCTTGGCAAGGAGACGGGCACACGGTACTTCATGCTCAACAGTAGCCATTATTGTGGTGGTTATTGGTTGTTTTCACTATGATATTAAGGAGTATATTATAATAATTCCTTTTAGGGCATACATTTAACCACATCTAAGGGGGAGCTGTAGCCATATGCTACTGTTATGAATTAATTTGAATTCTTTTTATTCTAAAGTATAATTATTCATTTCATAAAATTTTTACATGTATGAACTACCCCAGATTAATGTCATACCTTTAAAAGCTTTCGTTTTGTAACCTAAATTTGCAATAACTTCTCATCAGAGTGAGTAAAATATGATGACTCTAATAAGAATACCCTGAAGGGCATGCCAAGCTTAATATGTATATTTATTATATGGAAGAATTATGAGAAACTCCAAATTTGAAGTTTTCCTTTATTTGTTGCGATATAAAATGTGAGTTCAATGAAAAAATGCATAACCACTTCCAACACTGTTATGCACTGAACGTTTGTGTCCCCTCCCCAAATTCATGTGTTGAAGCCCTAACCTCCATTGTGATGGCATTTGGAGACAGGGTCTTTGGGAGGTAATTAGGTTGAGATGAGGTCATGAGGGTGGAGCCTGCAGGACAGGATTATTGTACTTATAAGAAATATAATAAAATGTTGGTTCTGAAATAATGGGGTTATCACTTCACAGTGTGTATGTAAATTAAATCACACTGTACACCTTAAAAAAATCACATTGCACAACCTAAGTATACACACTTTTTATTTGCCAATCATACCTCAATAAAGGTGGAATAAAAATAAAATACCACAATGTGGAAAATGAATTTCTTCAGATTATCACATCCATCACTCATTTGCAAGATGATAACTTCTCATGTAATCTAGCCTTTATACAGTGATTCCTAAACTTATTGGACCTTTGATTCCTGCACATTTCCACTGGAATATTTTACTACATGTCTGTTGTCATTACCCAGTCCCTCTTAATAGTGCTATATGATATATATTTATACCCCAAACATTTAAAACGATTTAATATTTAAATAATACATTAATGTTTAAAACAATTTGTAACTATTTTTCTTTAAATATTTGTGAATGCTGTTGACCTAATGGAGACAATGAGATATTTTCAAACTTAGTTTTGAACTAAACAAATTTGGCATTAAGGAAAGAACTAGACTAGACTTTAAAAAAAAGGATTAAAGGGGCTTCCCTGCTGGCGCAGTGGTTAAGAATCCGCCTGCCAATGCAGGGGACATGAGTTCAAGTAGCAGTGTCATTGACATCTGTTGACTCATCAAGAGCCAAGGAAAACCACTTAAAACCATATGCCTTGGGACTTCCCTGGTTGCGCAGTGGTTAAGAATCCGCCTGCCAATGCAGGGGACACGGGTTCAATCCCTGGTGCAGGAAGATCCCACATACTGCAGAGCAACTAAGCCCATGTGCCACAACTACTGAGCCAGTGCCCTAGAGCCCACAAGCCACAACTACTGAGCCCACGTGCTACAACTACTGAAGCCTGCATGCCTAGAGCCCATGCTCCGCAACAAGAGAAGCCACCGCAATGAGAAGCCTGTGTACCGCAAAGGAAGAGTGGGCCCTGCTCGCTGCAATTAGAGGAAGCCCGTGTGCAGCAATGAAGACTCAACGCAGACAAAAATAAAATAAATAATTTTTTTAAAAAAGTATTAAAAAGAAAGAAAAATATTTTCTTATATTAAGAAAATATAAATGCATAAAACCAATTATAAATATATGAAATAATAGCTATTAGTTTGTGTTCTCATTTAATATAAAAATACAGTTTAAATTATTTGTTATAAGTTCACACTGAAATGTGAGAGGTAAGATATTTGAGATGAAAAATGGTTTGCAGCCATAGTGTTACACTACTGTCCTTTAGCATACTAATCAGTGATATTTGGGGGCTAATTTTACAGTGAGATATTTAGTTGCCTTACAGCAGAATTTCACTGGCTTGGCACATGGGTGGAATTTGATCCCCAATCAGGCATGGACTCTTGTTACCAAAGGGATAAAAATATGACCTTTCCTATTATTTTAGCATCGCCAGAGAGGAGGCTGATGACAGCAAGAAACAGAGATGTGGGAGACAAAAAGATGCTCAGGATAGAGAAAACCAAGGGCTGGGCATGAGAGTGATGTGCCCAGGGCTGAGATCACAAACGAATGTCAGCCTTGTGTCAACAGACAGAGCCAGAAGCAAGCAGTTGGTGCTGAGAAGGTGAGCCTTCAGAGAAATCAAGTATCAGGCATTCTGAATAAGTAATCCAGTACACAGATCATATGCATAATCTTCAAAGGTTAATAAGGTCTCTGGCAGGAGGACACAACACTCCTAGCACAGGATCCCCTGGGCAAGAAAACTGTAGGGCTCAGGAAATGATTAGTAGGACAGTGGAAGTAGAATCTAGATCCTACTTGTATAGACTATATTACATTTTTCATAGTGTAAACATTCTTTCTAGTCCCCTCAGCAGGAAAAGCTGACTGTTGATCTATGGATCTCACTAAATAGTATTTACAGTTAATTGGGTGGATACAGATGCTTAAAATAAAAAGATGAGTATCTTATTGTAATGGAAACATTTTTAATAATGCTTTTTTGCATTCTTTTAAACACCATGTCCCAGGTCCCAAATGTAATAGTTTCTTATTGCTACTGTAACAAATTTGTCACAAAGTTACTGCTTAAAACAGCATAAATTTGTTTTCTTATAGTCTGGGAGGTCAGAAGTCCAAAATGGGTTTCACTTGGCTAAAATCAAGTTGTCAGTAGGGCTGTATGTCAGTAAGCCTCTAGAGAAGAATTTGCTTCCTTGCCTTTTTCCAGCCTAAAGGCTGCCTATATTCTTTGGCTAATGGCCCCTTCCATCTTCAAAGTCAGAAGTGTAGCATTTTCAACCCTCACCCATTATTTTTCCATCCTTACATCTCCCCCTGACTCTGACCTTCCTGTGTCCCTCTTATAAGGACCCTTGTGATTACATTAGGCTTACTCTGCTATCTAGGATAATCTCCCCACTTCAATGTCATTAATTTAATGACATCTGCAAACTCCCTTTTGCCAAGTAAAATGACATATTTACAGGTTCGTGGGATTAGGATGTGGACATCTTTTGGGGGCAAGTGGTGAATTATTGTGTCCACCACACTAAGTTATGTACCAATATCTGTCTGAAAGTATAACCTATCTGACCTTTATGATAGGGCTCTGATGCCCTTGATGAATGAGGCACCATCTCTTACAGGTTGCTTTACTGAGGCTAACTTCATTCTGGGTGAGTTATATCAAAGGGAGGGCAGTGTGTGTGTGTGTGTGTGTGTGTGTATGTGTTTAGGGGTGGAGCATAGGCAATAGCTCAGGTCAAAACCTTGCTGAATAAGAAGTACTAAAACTACATAGAAACTCTGTTTATTTAAGCAAAGAGAAAAAAAATATTTTGGCCTAAGAGTCAACTCAGAAAACATTAAATGTTAACAGGCCTGATTTTATTTTAAGCAAAGTGAAAAATAGCTTCATCAAGTCTATAAGTGGGAGAATATATATTTTAACAAATTATATTGCCTAATTCAAGGGAAGAAGAAGGCTGGTGAGAATTTTGTTCCACTTTTTTAGCTACTAGAATATTAACATAGGAACATGTTTGAGAAGTAGCAATTTTAAGGTAACTGCTTATATTTTATCTTAAAATGAGGTTCATGGTTTTACATGTAAGAACTAGCTCAGCTTTGTTTTATTCTTGTCTGCTTCAGCTAAATTGTTGATTATGTATGGCCAAACGGTGCCACCAGCAGAAAAATATATTTCATATAGAAGTACTCTACTATAGATTTTCCATGATAGTTACTAGCTGCTAAGATTTCAGCCAGAGATGGGATTATGGAGAATGCTAAGAAATAGCAGTTATAAGAGAATAATGCTTGAGAATATGGTCACCCTGTGTAGACTATGTGAGTTCAAATTCTTCAGTCTACCATTTCTTGGTTGTGGGCGTTGAGCAAGTTATTTGACTATTCTGTGCCTCAGTTTTGATAGATATATATTTTTATTTGCAAAATACCATTTGAGAGCACCTGCTATATAGGATTGTTACAATGATTAAATGAGTTAATACATGGGAAGTGCTTAAAACGGCACTTAATACATAGAAAACACTTGATAGGTATTAATATAAATAGTAAGTCGGTCCAAATTTGTCAAAAATCCCATGTGTGGCAGTTATAAAGGTATCATCACAAGTGCCTTGGACCTAAATGCTTTAGCATGCTTGGCTAAGTATAAAATTATATTCAACACTATATTCAAATAATCTTCCATATTTCTGATACTTATCCTTCTACTGAATGTCTTCCATAAATGCTCTTATGATTTCTATTCTTAGTCACATTGGAAAGTTGAGAGGAAAAATACATATCAGAATCAGGGAGACTAACCTGAAGGATGTTAGCCTTTTCAGTCAGATGTTTCAGCTGGGCTTACCTGTCTAAGTTAGGTTCCAGACAGCCATATCCCCAATTTCCATTTCTACTCCCAGTATTTACCGTTTTAAGCGGCAAAATTTTCGTGGCAGGCATGAAATAATTTCCACTAAATGAGCAATGTGTGCCAGTTGTAATGCCTCTTTAAAACACTTTTTGGTATGAATCTATTTCTTTATCTGGGAATTCTTATTTCAGTACATTTTTTGAAAGTCATCTTTCCTCTACAGATATAGCTTAAAATAAACCAGTTCAGGCTGTTTTTGCTTTTTTTTTTTGGAATAAGAAACCACAAGGCACAGAATCCAGAAGGATTTCCTTAAAGCAGCTCAAAATTCTCTCTGAAGTTAACTGCAAGGGAGCAGAAGACTTGAACAAAAATGATAATTTTAGGAGCTGTACAATTCCAGAATAAGAAAACATCATAGAACTTCATGGTTGTGAAGCTGGTTTGTTTTACTACTAGTATATGGGATCTCTTGATGTGTCTGACATTGGTGGCAGTCAACCATTAAACACTGATTCTGAGATTCTGGAGTCGAAGTTAGCAGCTTTTCCTCCCCCAAAATGAAGATTTGGAAATCCAAATTTCAAAGTTGTAGAAGAGAGTAAAAAAGGAATCTTTTCAGTTGTTGCTTAGTCACAACTAGAAGACATTTAAATGGAATGATATGATTCTGCTTTCAAAATATTTTCTAGCATCCTTGATTTACTATAAATTAAACTATTAGGTTTCAACCTTTTTCAAGAAGATTTTGAAATACAGGTGTATTTTAAGAGATAGTAGTGTTTTTTCTTCAACTTTTCCCCCCTATATTATTCATTAAAACAATGTTCTGAAGAAGCTAGAACTACGTTAACATCATTTCCAGGGATTTTGGCCATTGAAAGGAATAAAAGGATATCACCAGGGCAATTATCTATACAGGCAAGGGGAGTCAGGAGCAAAATTTTACACTGATGAAGAAATAATACAAAAACCAATAGCATTTTGGAGTAGGAATATTGCTTTTATTGGAGAAGGGGTTATCATGGCAGAATTAAAAGCACTGGACTATAATGGAGCTCTTATATTGTATAAAGTTCCATGTAATTTATACATATTAACTGATTTAATCTTCATAATCCTTTGATGTCGGTACTACTTTTATGCCATTTTTCAGATAACAAAACTGAGACACCGTTTTTCCCAGGGTTGTTTACCTAGAGCTGAATTTCAAAGCCAGCAATCTGGCCCCTTCAAGATCCTACCATAGAGTGTGCGGAGATGGAAGTGTAATATTTTTCTCCCAGGTTTTTTATCTTTAATATTTTAGAATAATTTTGTGTAGGTAGTACTGCTGAAAATTTTAAACAAAGACTTCACTTCTCTCCTGAAAATGATACTTTTCAACTTTTTTAAACTTTTTTAATGTATTATTTGTGCATATGCCTTTTTACTACAGATAAAGTTCATGTGAGGCATGTGCTGAATATCAGTTATGTTTATATCCTTGCTGTCTGTTTTTTCTAAACCACACATTACCTACTTTCAGATATAGTAAGAATTTAGTAAATATTTTTGGAAACAATGTGGGTAAAGAGAGACACATTATCTAGGAGAACTTTAGGTCCTAACACGTCTAGTTTAAAAATACTAAGGATTGGGCTTCCCTGGTGGCGCAGTGGTTGCGCGTCCGCCTGCCGATGCAGGGGACATGCCCCGGTCTGGGAGGATCCCACATGCCGCGGAGCGGCTGGGCCCGTGAGCCATGGCCTCTGAGCCTGCGCGTCCGGAGCCTGTGCTCCGCAACGGGAGAGGCCACAGCAGTGAGAGGCCCACGTACCACAAAAAATAAAAAATAAAAAAAAATAAAAATAAAAATACTAAGAATTAAAAAAATATAACACTTAAAACCTTAACTCAAGTTGTTCTCAAGGTTAAATACGATTCACATTCTCAAATTTATAGTTTAGTTTCAATCCCTTAAGCAGTGACATTCAACTTGGTCAAACATACTTTCCACATCACTGGTTATGATAAGTTTGCCTTCCCGGGCTAGGTATATTTGCAAATATGAAGTGAATACAAACTATTTTCTTTGGGAGAATGCATCAAATGAATACAGACTGGATCAGAAGAAAATTTCAAATTTTTCAGTCTTGAACAGTGTATATATTTCAGTTTGGATCCCTTTTAATTCATCAGATGAATTATGTGCCAATAATAATCCTGGAAAAATAAACCCAAAGACTTTTATTTACATTGTTTACATATGTTGCATAATTATTAAGCTTTTAAATTTATTTCAATTACAATTATTATTGTAATTAAAGTGTATTTGGGAGTTTTCATTTTGGGGACACTGTATTCCTGATATTTAGAATAGAAAGTTATGAAAGAGTAAAAAGATAGGGGCCAGATTAGGTCATTGGATACCACTGAAAACTTGAAATAAATAATTGTACACCTTGTCCAAATGTAATTGCAGTAAAAGAAATAGTCATTTAGCTGCTACAAACCTATTTTGGAAACACTATTTCTCATACTATTACTACTGTAAAAGACTTTTTATTAAATTACCGATCTTTGTTGATTAGTTTTGATTGCTAGCAAACCAACACAAGCTTAGGCACACACACACAATTTTAAGTGAGGGTTTAGGCAAGCACTTTGATGACCTTGAAATAATCTGAAAAGTATCTGAATGGTATCAACCTATATGTATCATGCTTCATGCCGGGAGGACTCTGACATCTGAGACAAGCTGATTGGAGAGAGCCTTTCAAGAGGTCTTATTGTAACCAGGAAGTGTTTGGTTGGTAATCTTTGGATTCTTTGCTTCTCTGATTAGACTGTCAATTCAGAGCAGGGCTACATCTTGTTTACCACTGTCTTTTCTGAGCCTGGTGGTTGTGTCTGGTGCATGGTAGGTGCTTAATACATATTGGATGGATTAATGAATAAATAAGGGAGTTAGTTGTCCTTTTATCTCTCCTTTCCTGATTTGCCCACAAATACTATGCATAGGCTGCTCTGTGAAGATGAGGACACTAATATCAGGGTTACATAAATCTGAACAAGCTATAGCATAATGGATACAAAAATAAATTCAGCCGCCGCGACGTGATGGTGGGGAGCAGGGGTTGAGTGTAGCAGAGGACAAGCAGGCACCCAGTCATGGATTTGTGAAAGGGCCTAGGATGAGAAAGTCAGGTGGGTGTATCACTGGCAGTTTTGTGGAGAATGCCAGGAAATGAAGGTAGGTAGGTTGTAACTAGGTTGTTATGGGCCTAGAATGCAAAGGTAAGGCTTTTGGTCTGTAGAATACAGGAAGTCAATAGAGAGCCAAGGAGGAGATGAAATAAAGAGAATCTTGAAGATGGCAGGAGGTTTCACGTGGGAAAGTGGATCACCGTCCTCATCAAATATTTTGAAATGATAACTGCACCTGAAGAGTCCTGAAACTTAATAGGAAATGAGTGCCAAGTCTACTGTCTTGGCTATCGTGACTTAGGTGCCAGGTAAATTTTTGGATGGAAAGTTTCCCTTACAAAAACTTTGGGCTTCCCTGGTGGTGCAGTGGTTGAGAGTCCGCCTGCCGATGCAGGGGACGCCGGTTCGTACCCCGGCCCGGCGAGGTCCCACATGTTGAGAGTCCGCCTGCCGATGCAGGGGACGCGGGTTCGTACCCCGGCCCGGGAAGATCCCACATGCCGCGGAGAGGATAGGCCCGTGAGCCATGGCCGCTGAGCCTGCGCGTCCGGAGCCTGTGCTCCGCAACGGAAGAGGCCACAACAGTGAGAGGTCCGCGTACCGCAAAAAAAAAAAAACAAAAAAAGAAACCTAGAATGACCATTTGAAGCAGGTGTTTCAAGGAAACATCCCTCGGCAGGTTATGAATCCACTGGTGAAACTTGTTTGCTTTTGTATAAAGAGTGTGTTAATACAATGAACAAATACAAATCATCATGGGGACCTAGGTCAAATTCTTTGCTCTTTATGTTTTTTTTATAGTCCCTTGAAAAATTGACCTTCCAAATTTATTTTCTCTTAGAATGTAACCGAGTACATTTTCCTTACAGAAAATCCTACTTCTAGACTGAAAGAAATGCGCATTGATCTATATTAAAGCAAAAACAAAATATGTTTTAGTAAAAGTATGGCCAACTTCCTGAACCACTTTTAATTAACAAATGTATTTTTTGCCTACTATGTGCTACACTCTTAAAAGTTTTATAGTCTTCCATGTCTAAGAGCATATCCATGCTACTTTCTGGATATTCAATTCACGTTTGAATGAATGGAGAGTAAATGTCAAAGTGGGACTATTGCAAAAGACAAGGGAAGATGTTACCATATTGTCTTCAAACTTCGTTCTTTCTTCATCCTCAGACCTCTCGCTATGTCTCTCTGTCTTCTTTCTTTCCTTCCTTTCCTTCCTCTTTCTTCCCTTTGCAAGTTAACACCTCCTGATACAATATGACAAAGAAATCTTAAAGGAAACAAATACGAGTGACAATGAAATTGCAGAATATATATTTATTATTCCTCAAGTGAAATGGCAGATTGAAAACCTTTAGCACATTAATTGTTTATGGGCAAATAAATTCTGCTAAGTACAAATGATCCTTATCTTTTTATTAAAACAAGCACGACAGGACTTTTACTTGGAAAATGTTTTTCGTATTTAGAGCTATTCTTTGTAGGAAATGCTAAATGAGTCATGCTAATGAGTGAAAACAAAACAAAATAATCCCAACACATTTCATGACTACCAAGTAGAAAGACAAAGACAAAAATTTTCCCCAGTAAATTTATTTCTTACACTGACATATATAAACTCTGTGTTTACATTTTTAGCTAAGTTTGATCTATAGATACACTAAGAAGGACATTTTAAAATATACTATAGAATATGTTTGTACAGAACAATTGCTCTAGTGACAGACATTCTAGGGCTAATTGAATTTAAAAGCTCATAAGAATGGAAAAGAGGACATGTAATCTACTGATCACATCAATTTGGGGGCGGTCCATTCTTCTTTATTTTATTCAACTTGTATAAGCCTCACTTCATTTAAGTCTCAGATTGATGAATTATGACATTTGGGGAGGTATGCTGCTGTTAAATTCTCTAAAGAATATTAGAACTATGGAAAGTGGAAATTATAAAATTATTATGTTGATATGGTTAAAATTGCATATGCAGTGCTTCCCTGGTGGCGCAGTGGTTGAGAGTCCGCCTGCCGATGCAGGGGACACGGGTTCGTGCCCCGGTCCGGGAAGATCCCACATGCCGCGGAGCGGCTGGGCCCGTGAGCCATGGCCACTGAGCCTGCGCGTCCAGAGCCTGTGCTCCACAACGGAAGAGGCCACAACAGCGAGAGGCCCGCGTACCGCAAAAAAAAAAAAAAGGAAAAAAAAATTGCATATGCATACATTCATTGTATTGTTCGTGAGTAAAAAAAATGTTATATACAATTTTAAATAATTTGTAATTATTATATATCATATACAAATGCATCTTACAGACACACAGATATGTTTTCTCCTAACCCTTAATCATTTTCATCAATAATCTTTGATGAGTTTTTTGTTTTATATCATAAACTAGTTAAAATAGTTCTCTTGGAGTTGAAATTCTACATTTGGAAATGTCATTTGAATTAAAAAAAAATATTCTTCCCCCATCTAATAAACTGCCATGATTGATTAAACCAACCAGGAGCTTCTATATATAGTTTTGAAAACTTCTGTCCATAGTTATCCTGGTGTTTAGAAATAGAAACAATATATTGGCTTTTAAGTCAATAAACTATTGATTCTTAACTTGGTGGGTGGTCTAGGGAAGAGAAAGAATGTACCAAAAAATTACTATGATGTTAAAATTTCTTTAGGTGATTTTGCTTCTATTTCCTCCATAAATTTGAATATATATATTCAAATTTCTGGGAAATAGATGAGAAAATACCAATTTTTAAAGAAAATTCATGAGTGTCCATGTTTGGATAATATAATGGTTTTGTATTAGAAGCATTACCTTAAACATGAATATGGAGCTGATTTGGAATACAAAGTTGAAATGAGAGAAAAGGGTTGAAAGAAGATATTGTACAGTGAACATAAGTGGCTTCATCTGCTTCAAGGAATAATAAGAATAGTTGGACTTAGTTCAAGAATCAGCTAGTAGAACTAAATAAATAAAATTGCAATTTTTTTTTTTTTTTTTGCAAAACTTAAAACTTCTTATTGGCTGTTGTATGCCTCTTACTGGAAATCATTGTTCATAGTGTTCTATATCAGTTAGGTTAATTTTAGCTATGAGTAATAGAAAAATCTCCACTTAGACATTAAACCATTAAAAAAGTAATTATCTCATATAAAAAGTAATCCAGAGGCAAAGTTGTCCCAGGGTCTGTTAATTCAGTGTCTCAACAATGCGATAACGTTCTCAGATGTGCAGTTATCCTGTTATTCCCTCTGACTCCCCTCATGGCTACAAAAAGGCTGCAGTTAATCTGTGCACATTCTGTGTATCCACTGCATGAAGAGAGAAGACAATCTTCCTTTCTTCTGTCTCTTTTTCAGAGGGAGGAAACTTTACCCATAGACTGTTCCTGCCCCAAACCTTCCTTCAAACCTCGTTTTTAAGATTTAAGTCACATGTACCTTTTTTGCTTTATCAGATTCTATCAGGATGTACTTCTAATCATGTAGAAACTTGAATAACATTTGGATTCTACCATACAGGAAAAAGAGAGAAATGGAAATGGCTGTTGGGTGGGTAATGAGTATCTATTACATGAGTCTTAAAAAAAAAAAAAGAGAGAGAAAATAAACATTTTAAATAACAGAATGGGAAATGTTTAGTTTTACATTTATTTGCTGATTCAAAAATTAAGAATGTCAATAAACTGAATACGAAGAGTCTTCAGCAAATGTTTGTTGAGTAATACTTGTGCACAGACACTTGCACAGAATAGGAATTGAGATTACTTTAGATAAATTTTAGAGCTATTAGAAAGAAAAACAATGATTTACTAAATAATTACTATAATCACATAATTAATAATTAAATATCAGTTGATTGTATAATAATTATTAAGTTATTAAATAATAACTTATTAAAGGAGAGAGTATAACTAATGCAACTTTTTTTTGGTAAAATGCAAAGTTTGCTTTATTTCAGAGGCTGCAGCTGGTGGAGAGGGTGGACTCTTGTCCAAAGGGCCCCCGCCCACCCCCAACAATCAGTGTGCAAGAACTTTTAAAGGGTAGTTTCAGGCAGAGAGAGGTAGCTACATGCAGAAACAGAACAGTCAGCTCTGACAGTCGTCTTGAAATTGGCCATGTGGTGGTCTGATCAGCGTCATCTTGATTGTTTTCAGTACAGTTAATCTTCAGTTCCAGGGTCAGTTTGTTCCCATTTCTTTGATGCCAGTTCTCAGAATTGTGGCAGCTTATCTCATGGCTACAGTCTGGTCATCACATAGTTAACTTCTTCCACTTGGTGAGGGTTTCAGTATCTACAAAACAGCTCAAAGGATATGGCTTCAGAATATTATCTATAACTCTTGAGGAGGAACTAAAGGTCCTTGGCTTTGCTTAATGACTAAATTATTATTAAAAATAAATATATTTTAAGTGATTTTTATCTAGTTCTTTTGTGTTTAATCGCAGGATTTCTTTTCACTTGAAAAGAACTCTCAACCTGAAGTATCACATCTCATTGACCTTGCATAATTATGGTTCTTGAAATAAAATGGACCCCATTCTTGAAGCATTGTAGCGGAAATGTAATCATAGCTTCCCTCAAACTGTCTCCAAAACTTCCACAATGTGCAATCTATCTGTTTAAATTTGAAGTCATGGACAGTTGAATACTAGGCAACAGAGCCAATAAGATCTGCTTAAATGCTTAAAAACACCAGTAGCTAAAAAACAAGCTTTCAAGGTTAATATTTTGGACAAAATCAATGTTGTAGACTTTTTTGTCTCTTAATTATAGACAAAAGTCTTATATAATCGTTAATTGCTGATTGAAATCAGAGTATTCAAATTAAAGTGAAATACCTTTTATTAACTCAATAAATATTTACTGAGTGCCTAACGTGCAGTTTTATGAAGTGTGAGTTGTTTATACTTAGAATGGAATTTTACTGCCTTTCTTTTGAAGATAAATTAAAAACTATGACTATGCATTAGGAATTGATATTATTTCAAAACTCCAGGAGTAATGCTTTATAGATACTGACGATTTATAATTAGAAAGGGGTGTGTTCACTTGAAAATGAAAAATTCTACCTTTGTTTTGGAAAGAAAAAAGAATACCCAAAAAATATTTTCCTCTGATAGTAAGAACCTTGGTGCTTCCTATTAACCAGGGTAGGGGGCCCAACATTTATAATTATCAGCACTTTGATTATTCTTTACTATTAGCTCCCATGCTTGACCCTAAGTGCTTAACTTTCTCCCACTCTCCCCAGTCTTATTGCTGTGCTGTTGGCAAGAAATGAACGTTCAGTAAATCTAAAGATTCTAGGGATGATGTAGATGTCCCAAATTTACTTTTCGACTGCTTGGTCAGAAATGCTATGAACTTACACAGGACTCTGTGTATAAATGAAAGCCAAAGGCTACATGAAGAGTCCTTACTTCCCTGAATATGGTGTTAGCACAAGCTATTAACCAAGAACATGATTCCCGAATAAGGAAATAAATAAATGAATACTCAAGTTCCAAACCTGAAACTTGAAAGGAAAGGAATTCCTTAGTGCCAGATGTATCTTTCAAACAGTTTGAAAATTATCTCCCTTTACGAGTAATTTAAAGCACATCACAAAATAACTAATATTTTCACTGTGAGATGTTTGATGTGATTAAAGAACAGATGATTGAAACTTAGAAAATGGAGAAGAAAAGAGAAAGACTGAACTTGGACAACATAATAATCCATTCAGAAGTAGAAAAATATATTAGAGACATAATGAAGTACATTTTTATAGTATATTACATTTCTATCCAATTATTGAATAGATAGCTATACTTTTTTATGTCTTCCAACTCAAACCAAATATCTATCAACATACTATTTTCTAAACAGATATTTTAATTGTCAAATAAATAAAATCATCACTTCCCTACAAATCCTTGACAAATCCTTACTCGCTATAGATTAGACAAATGACTACTCTTTAGACTTGTAAGTATCAATAGCAACTGTTTTAGAGGCTATATGCTTAAGAAAACATGCTATGCCTCTAATTTAGTGATTTTTCTACTTAATTCATTTTTGAAAACATAATAAATAGTTCAACAGTTATTTCAAATGGCTTCTCTTACTGTGATCCATTATACTTGCTTAAGCAGCTCTCTAAAGTTTGGGAACAAATCAGCAACACATGCAGAAGAAATGTCCACCAATTTAAATTTAAGGAGACTATTGTAGTTCTTCTAATTCTGTATGTTTAGTGAAAAATCAGCATGAGGTCAGTGGTCTCATATTTCAGCTAATAGATGGGGGATAGCAATTAGTGGAAAGGAAAGTTTGAGTGGAAAATGCATCAATGTGAACAGAGCAAGGAGGCAACACTTCCACTTTCTCCCCAGTATTTCTTCTCTTTTTGTCTTGGAACAGAAGTGTTAGTTGGGTCAATGACCAACAACTAATGAATAAATTCCTCAGTCTTCCTGGAACCCAGATTTGGTAATGCTATTTGGTTCTGAACAACAGGATATTAACTGAAATGATAGATGTGACTGTCTAGAGTGTGTATGCCCTTTCTTTTTCTCTTCTTCTCTTTTTGCTGGAACAGCAGCTGGGATCATGGGTAAGATCACACTCACAGTCCTACTTAATTACGAGTAGAAGCCTGATTTGGGGATGGAAGATGCTGAATCTTCCACTGAAGTCACCATATCAGCCCTTGGAGACTCTTTCTGTTTGGACTATTTTGCGTGAGAGAAATTAACTTCTATGATGCTTAAGTCAATATTATTTTGACCTTTGTTTTATTTTAACGGAAAGAAAACCTAAAAAAAAAGATGCTCAATTTATTTATAAAGCGTGCATATTTACATGTGAAGTTTTTGTAGTCAGAAAATATCATTAACCAAGTTGCAGATCTTAAGGATTTAGATGTCTCAAGTAGTGCAGTCCCAGATAATTTGCTGTGATGATCTAAAGGGATCTATTGTGCACTGTCCAATAGAATAGCAACGGGTCCTTGAAATGGGGCTGTAGGTAGAGGCAATGAAACATTTACAGAGTAGGGAAGGGCTCCTGAGAATAGCTGTTAGCAACGTAAGCAGCATGGTTTCAGTTCCTTCTCTGCCTTCCTCTACACAACTTGCCATCTCTCGTCTCTGTCTTGTTCTTTTTCATTTGCCTTTTTTTTTGAGAAGGCATAGATGAGTAGGTAGATAGCTAGAGCTGGAGATAGTAGAGCGATAGAGTCCCTGTATTTCAAGTGAGTAAATACACAAAAGAGGACTTTAAACAAGTAGGAACCTATGTATATATCAAGCTGGATGCGTGGGAGTGTCCCAATAAGCACCTAAAGCTGTATGATCAACATGCTGCGTTTTTCTGAAGTAGCAGTTTACCTAATTATTTTGATGGGACTAATTATTTTACTTAAGAAAAAACTACGTTACGTAATTCTCAGACATTTATAGCAGAACTCAGGAGTTCTGTTTGTCTCTTCAGTATACGAAATCTATTGGCATTGCTAATCCCTCAAGGGAAACAATTAGGAACACCCAGAAGGCTCACCTCAAGCCCTGATCTTCCCTCTGTTGCTTTCTCCACACTCTAAGTTTCCAGACTTTGTTTTAGAGAGTGTATTGGGAGGTTTATTTAGTCCCGAATTAAAATTCCCATTTTGTTTCTATTGCTCCTAATCTGAGTTCAGATTTCCACTTTATATGAAGCAGGATGACATTTGCCTCTGGACCTCAAAGATACCCTGGGAGATAAAGGGGACCTTCCCAGTACAAGGTTGTTTTAGATCTAATTGCTCTTAGACTCTCCAGTTTTTAGTCTCCACTTATTAGCTAGTGGCCGGGCAGGAAACAGATGACATGCTTATCTGGACTTTTGATGACAATTTAATAAAGAGACTATGTAAAGGGAACCAGTGAGAGATGCTGAGGCAGATAGAGACTAACAAGAGCTAGAAACCATCAGAAGCCAGGGTTGAGAGGGAGAATCAACATTACTAAAGCCTGGTGAAGACGAGACCCGTGGATGCTGCTGCCAGAACAGCAAAGCAGGAAGTTCCTGGGGCATGGAACAGGACAGCAACAAAAAGGTAGAAAATGCGTGGAAGAAGGCAAGCAAAGAATAACCAGCAGCTGAGTTCCCAACGAAACTCCCCAACTTTGATCCTGCCACTAAGAACCTGGTGTTTTTTAAATGAGATGGTCTTTCCTATTTTGAAGGGATGTAGATGCACCCATTTTAGCTTTTTCAATTAGTTTAATTCTGTGATACTTACATATTTGTGGCCAAAGTAGAAATGACACATTTTGGCTTTTTGAGTTTGAGTTTTAAATACGATTGGAATTTTTAAAAAGTGTTAGGTAATCTCTGCCGTGAAATGGGTTTTTGTTCCCTACCAAAAGTCTTCCAGATGAAGGCATATGAAAAGGTTTAGTGTATCATTTTACTTGAAATGAAAAAGAATTTATCATAATTATAATTTTCTTTTATGAGCAAGCATGCTAAGGAAAATTAAACATTTTGAGCATAATCATCTTTCAGAAAATATAGAAAATGTGTAATTGGAATGTACTGTTGAAATGGAGGATGAAAATAAATAAAATACATATGTTTTTAACACTGTAAAAGCAGCTAACTACATATTCACTCCCCCTTTCAGCATGTCTGTCGATTTTGCTCATTCTTCCTTATAACAATTCTTTCTTCTATCTGCTTTACATGGACCTTTATTACTCTGTACACTATGTAGTAATAATGCTTGATCACAGAAAATATTTTTGAGTCATAAATGCTAGCTAGTAATTTTTGTAAAATGTGGGTAGATTTTTCTGAGAAGAAACTGTATTTTGTAACTAAGTATCATTATAATGTCCATTAAAGCATGCTTTCCTTTATTTCGAATCATGATCACTAGTAAAAATAAATAATGGGGAAAATTATTTTGGCATATTTTAATCCTATATTTTCATAAGAAACATATATGTCAATAAACAAGCAGATATTAGTGATTTTTCTTCTCAAGATGGTAACTTAAATAATGTGTCATAGGATCATTTTGGATTAAACCCAATCCCCTAAAACTTTCACATCTCATTTAGAGCCCAATAATCACTAACACACAAAATCACCCATAGACTATTACAAGATCAGGTGACATCTTTGGAGTTTCCAGTTATGTTGTAGATATTTAGTATACTAGTAATTTCTATTATAGTGTATTCTTTTATAGTTTGATGATGTAGGTTTGGTGTAATCCTTTGTCAATTAATCTAAAAATTAGATTTAAGGATATTATCCACATCTGGATAAACATTCATGAAACATCAAATACACATATCTAGTTTTGTTTGATGATGAAAAATTATCATTTTGTAGATAGAGGGGACCACTTCGAGATTTTTGCTCTTTCATCATTTTAGAAAGAATAAAGTGATTTCTTCATTATTTCTTTAAAGAATGTAGTCAGAACAATGGTTTATCTACTATCCTTAGACGCCTTTTTGCCACTGCGTGGGATGTACCAGAGGTTCAAAAATTGAAAGTTAAAAAATTGGAGGCATTAGAAGTTATCAACAGACTGAAGAAACAAAGTACAACTCTCCAAATAACCCTATTTTATTTTTTATTCTAGATCCAAATATAACGTTTTACCTTACAGATTTCTGTCCATCTTTTACTTAATGCAGTTATGAATTATACACACAGACACATACACACATCTCTATAGATACTTACCAATATAAAACTGTTTGGTTAATGACTTTTTGTCCTAACAATTCTTGAAAAGTTATCCTCTTTTTGGATGACATTTTGTTTTCAGTATATCAAAAACTTGACTGCAGTATACATTAGGTAAGTATATTATAAGAAGTTATAGTTCAACATTACGGTTGTAGGCAAAAACACACTCACCAATTTAGTTAGCACTACAGTTTCTTATGAAAAATGGCATATGGAACAAATTTCAATTTCGTGCTATATATGTATGAACCAAAGCTTCTTGCTTTGCCAAGAGTTATGTTAAGAAGACTTCTCAGTCTGATGGGCACACACACTATTTTGTAGGGGGGGCGCTGTCTAAGCTCTCTCCTGTTTAGTCTTTATTTTGGCCTTTAGGTGTTTTTTGTGTGTGTTCTCTATTCTTAAGTACAGTTTGAATACAAGATAAACTCTTAGAGGACTGAAAATTGGTGAAGAAAAAGGTGTGGAAAGTAAAAAATAAATATAATAAACCTTCATTCTATTTTACATAAAAACTATTTATTTACTTTCAAATTGTTATTTGTAACTTCCATAACTTGTTTTCATTATTCGATGGACGTGTTTTTTCCTCAGTGACAATTGTTTGGGTATTTTGAAATGAAACACACGAAATGAAACATATCAATTTTTTCCTCATTGAAATTAATGGAAGTATATTTTTTCATTTAATTACTTTTTATTGAAGTGCCTTGATTTTCAGGAATAAATTAGTATTGCTAATTGAGAGATGGTGTGTGTGTGTATACGCATGCCTGAGTGAATGTATTTTCATTGAGAATACATACACTTACTCTTTTATTATTTTAGTTTACTGTGAACCATGTAGGTTCACGTGCTGGCATTCTGTTTTGTCCTTTTCTTTGTCAACTTGTCTTTTGCATCTATGCTAAATTTGTGACTGCTTTATGCCTAGATCAGAGTGAGTATTGCTTTTAATCAAAGCTAGCATTTCCATAAAACAAAGTAAAAGCAAATTTTTGGTACTTTTTGGACTAAGTCTTACTTTCAGTACCTGTTTCTGAGCCCCAAAGCATGTAATATTGCAAATAGTATTTCATAAGGGGTCTTATCAAGTCAATTTATGAACATGTTAGTTCAACTGAAGCGTCTTTAATAGATTTACATGATAGTTTTGAAATAGCCAGCAAGAAAGATATGACTTCGAGTTCATGCCAGTTGCTCTTAATGTATTATTCTAATTGTCATTCATGTTTGAACATCTGTTTTGATTTTACCTTTCAGTGCTGTAGGAGGGATTTTTTAAAAAAAATTCTAAATGGTTCAAATTGTTTTCAGTTAATCTTTTCTTATTAAGTCTTAGTTTTATTATATTCAGAAAATTTGCCTGAATAATTTCTACTTCCAGGAATTTATCATGGTTTACTTTAAGGCATAATATGCAGTCAATTCTTGTATTTATTCCATAGAAGTTTGAAAACAGTGTTAAGTAAACATGTCTTGACACAAATTAAAAAGCAGATATTGTTAGACTGGATTAAAAATAAAAAGATCCAACTACCTCTTGTCAATTACAAGCTGCTCATTTTTAATGTAAAGAAACGAGTTAAAAGTTAAAGGATGGAGTAGTGGTAAACATTTCTATAGTGCTTTTTATATCTCAAGAACTGTTCTAAGTACTTTACATGTATTAGCTCATTTATCTTCATAAGCATCCGATTATGAAGGAGATACTATTACTGTCCCCATTTTACAGAGGAGAAAACTGAGTCAAGTAACTTTTCTAAGGTTACACATTGGTCACAGGAAGTTTTAATTTTTATATTTTACAGAGCATTCAGTTACAATGGATTTAGTGTGAACAGGTTGTAAAGCAAAAAGTATACAAAAATGTATTTATATATCTATGTAAGATAATAACTTTCTGTATCTTTGAAATACTGAGGTAAATGGGGAAGAATAAAGTGTGGAATCTCTCCCTGTTTTTGGTGACATCATAATTTTAGTTCTGCTGGACTAGAAGTTAATGGTCTCTCCTTGTGATGGTGACCAGGGTCATTTTTCTTAAAACTACCTGTATAAAGACTTGCCTGAATGTAGGAACAATAGGAGGAATCTGGGAAAGCCATCTTCTATAATCACTTTTAATCACTTTATACTATGTAGAAAAAAAAATATGTGTATAGTATAGCCAGGCTACTAAACAGAACATTTTGATCTGAATTTCACTGCTGGGATGGGAGCTGGCATGTGCAGTGCTTTGCACGGCTCAGTATGAATCAGTCCAGCTGTTTCACATTCTTGCAGGGCTATTGTTGTACATGGCACAGTTTAGCTCATACCTTCTTCCTAGCCTCTCTCATTCCGCTTGAGAAAGCTACCTTTACTTGCTTCTGCTAGTGATCAGATTAAGTGCCCTCCAGCCTGTTGTTATTTTGCCGCTTATCCTTGATTTCTTGTCATTCTCCTTGATTAAATCGCCAGAACGATGCTGGTGAGGCTGTCACTTTTTTATCCCTTAGGGTTACCCGCAAATAGTACTCATTTTGTTTTTCAGTCATAAGTTACTTCCAAAAGCAAAGGCTGTGTACATACTTCATACCATTTAGAATGTGGAATAATGTGTTTCCCAGCATCAGTTGCAAACTGTTCCCATTACTGAAACAATGAAAATTACTTGTGATTTTTGGTTTTCTGGTTTACAGTTAACAGAACATCTTGGGATCATGCGAACCCTTTAATGCTAGTTTTGGGGTGATTGCTAATCACAAATCATATATAATATTATGTCAAAACGGTGAACTCCTGAAGAATAATACTAGAAGACACAAAGTCTGTCATCTTATTTTTTTCTTTTTCTTTATGATTTGTTTCTAGTTGAAGCAAATGAATTAGGACAGAGGGGTTTAGAGAAGGGATAATTCACTATTCATTCGCATTCCTCATTCCCTCTACCTAAAAGAAAAAAAAAACTGATATTACCTGAGATTACTTTTTATTGCTTTATTACTTGGTCTTCTTCAGATTAATAGAATAAAAAATTATTTTTCCTTAAACATGTCAATTATTATTTAAATAATATCTCTAGACATTTTTGAAATTTGTTCTTTCAGGTTTATTTTCTTCTGAGTGGTTGTTTTAGGAAAAACAAAATAACTTTATAGTTTTATGCCTATATATATATGTATAATTTGTAGTTCTTTAATCTAGTACATCAACTTAACAGAAAGACAGTCTTACAATGTATCCACATGATAAAACAATAGCTCAATATTTTTATCATATCATTTCTAAATTGACTCACCATGTTTAGTATTAACATTCTATATCCTCATTAAAAATAAGTAATATTTAGGGCTTCCCTGGTGGCGCAGTGGTTGAGAGTCCGCCTGCCGATGCAGGGGACGTGGAGTGAGAGGCCCGCGTACCGCAAAAAAAAAAAAAAAAAAAAAAAAAGTAATATTTATTGGATAGAGTTTATGTTCAAGGGAAAAAGTATCATTTGTGAAACATTTGTTTGCCTTGCTGTGGACAAAGAAAATGTTGCCTGTCATTTCAGGAAACAGTGAATATCGTCTGCCATCAGCCACCGAGCCATTAGCCACTGTAGCCACCCGAAAGGTGTGCCCTGCGGGAATTTAGGAGAGAGAAAAGCAGGATACTGGTCGTAGATAGTTAAGACACATAATTAAGGAATAACTTCAATAAGCCCAGGCTCTTGCATCTTCCCATATATAGAAAAGCACTAAAATCATTAACTTGAGATGTCCATTTTTTGTGATTAGCAGTAATCTTTTGATGTTTGACTACATGGTTGGTTTGTTTGTTTGTTTGTTTTTTCTCAGCAAAAACTTTATATGTCCTGGCTCCTTCCTAACTTTTTGGAACAGTTCCTCAGAGCTATCTGAGAGGCTGTCTCCGGGACTATCGTCCTTAGTAAGGTCCCCAAATAAAACATAACTCACAACTTTTAGGTTGTGTGTTTTGCTTTTTTTTTCAGTCCACATTCCTCTATATTTTTCTTCCCTGCATTTAATACCCTAGGCCAGGCTTTGTAATCATTGCCTCAGGGATTTGGTTGGATAGAATGCAGGGATGTCTGAAGTCAATGGATTTCCCAGTCTTCAGTTAAAGCTCCAACACTGGATAGTTTGTAGCAGGTGTCAAGCAGGTGTGGGAAAGAAAGAGAGTGCTTTAGAGAAGTTCCTTGGCAGAAAGAGGAGGGCCCCAGAGGAAGGGGAAGAAATGTTGTGGGAAAATGTCAGGGAATGCGAAAGGGAATGGTTGTGTAGAGCTCCAGTCAAGGCTAGGTCTCAAGCTCAGAGCTCAGGGCAGAAGTCCTAGGAAGCAGTAATACCCACAGGGCAATGGCCGTGTGGGGCACATGAGGAGGCTGGACCTTCGGTTGGAGAAGGAGGTTCTCAGCTTCCACAAGTGTGTGGAATGGAAGCCCAAGAGCCTGCCCCTCTGAAGGGTCCACATAGATTGGTACTGGGGTGTCTCAGGAAATTTTCAGGATGGACTGATGACATAAGTGGGGAGCCCTCATCTCTTTGTTTTTGGGTCATAGAACAAATTTACTTCATTGGTGTTGCATATTGTACATTTTAGATCTTTATCTTTCCTTGAATATTGACCTTAGCTCTTTGATTTGTTTCTTTTTTAATTAATCAATTTTGGGGTCTATCAGAAATTTGCAAATTTCTTTTATCCTTTTTCATGGGAAAAAAATGACCACTTATGATGCCTCCCATTGTAAGATTAAATGTCTCTAATTTTCCTTACCAAGTAGTTGATATAGTCAACATTTGTGGGTAAAACAAAATAAGGCCTCATAATCTGGAATGGTACTGGTCCTGGAAAATTGCTGGATTTCTTGTTAATTAGTCTCTTAGTCCTGTCAGGTGAGATCAGGCTTCAGCTCCTCTTTCTAGAACATATGATAGCCCACCTGTTGCACTGGTTCCTATCAGCTGCTGTGAGAGAAACATCCCCCTACCTGCCCCCTCATGGCATAACTTTTACCATCAGGGCACATTGGCATTCCCTTTATTTGCCATGTTGGGTTTCCTTTATTCTAGAGGTGTGTTCATGATTCTATACTGCTATTTGATTCCGGCTATGATTCGTATTTGATTTAATAAAGTTTTTCAAGAGCTTTGAGTTAAGTTATTCCTTAAAGTAAGCCTCACAAATTTTAAAGAGCTGTTAACATATAGTTTCTTTTGATGAGGTTTGTTTACCCGAGGAAACTACTCCCTTGTGATGAGAAAATTGTTTAAATTTGTAAATCTTTCAAAGTATATTTTGCAATCATTTGCTTTAAATTGTTCACTAATAGTTTAGTTGCATCACATAATAATTATTCTATGAAACATTAACTTTGGAATTTCTGTGGTATTTTTTAGTATAAAGCTAATATGTTTAAAATCTATTCTTTGAAAATGATATATTCATATACTGTGTTTTTTAAACACATATATTTTTGAGACTTTTCAATTATAGTGTATTGCCATCAAACACTAAATATTATAGGTGTGAAATATTTAAGAAAAGAAAATCGATGTCTTTAAAATTGAAAATATGGCATATGATACATGAAATAAAAAAGAAGGATAATACAGTTCTATGTCAAAGGAAGAGATAACTCATAGCTGTGGGTTCCATCAACATATCACTGGAGAGTAACTTTCATGCTAAGGTGTGGAAGGTGGGCCAGCAGAAAGCCTCTGTTTTAAATTACCACATTTATTAAATTAAGCTTTCCGTTTGATGTGTAAGAACTTTCACTTAACTAAAAATGTGATAGCATATTCATTATAATGTGGATAGTAAGAACATGTTTAATTTATAATTATAGAATTCCTTTTTGTTATTCATTTAAAATAATTTTCAAAGTTCATATGGACAGTAAATTTTAGTAGAGTTAACCTCTTCATCTTGCTATTCAATGCTGTACACAGGAAAGCCTCAAATTATCTTTCTGTTCTTACCTGCAATTAGCCCATCTTCCTACAAACATCGGTGCTTTCTGTTCCTGAAACGGCTCTTCTCCTTTTTAACTTTGTTCCTTCATTTTGCAATCTTCCTCACCTAGAAGTCCTTGTCTTTCTCCATTTATCTAAATTCTGCCTGTGTTTCATCCTTATTTACAGCTTGAAGCCCCATCTAGATATAATGTGAATTTACTTTGTATGCTCCTAACACACCTACCCTACTGGACCTAGCAGTTCAGCTCTTGATGAGCTGTACTAATCCCTCTACTAGAGACTTCAGGATGAGGACAATGTCTTACTCAACTGTGACCACCAAGGCACTCATGAAGTGTTTTGTACTTCTTTGCATGAATTGCATCTGTTTGTAGAATATGCAGCATGATAAATGATGACTCATAATTGATGTGCAAATGAAAAAGAATATTTAAATGAAATATCTATTCATGAAGAAGTTGTATCTGAGAAAAAATATAAATGTCACTTAATAATTGTCTAGTCACCATTCTAAATGTCTAATACGTGAATATTAAGGAGTGCTCTGTGTACTACCAAGGATTATTTTCAAATGAATCTCCAAGAATGCCATAAAACATGAGCTTTTTTAAAAAATGTGTATCCTAGAATTTTGTTTTCTTCCAGCTTTATTGAGCTATGATTGACAAGTAAAATTGTATATGTTTAGGGTATATAATATGATGTTTTGATATACATATATATTGTGAAATGGTCACCACAATCACTTGTTTCACTTATATCTATCACCTCACAGTTATCATTTTGTGTGTGTGTTGACAATACATGAGACTTACTCTTTTAGCAAATTTCAAGTATACAGTACATTATTATTAACTATGGTTACCATGCTATAACCAGAATTTATTCATCTTATAACTGAATGTTTACATTCTTTTACCAATGTCTCCCCTTTTCCTTTACCCCCTAGCCCCTGATAACCACCATTCTGCTATCTTACTATGAGCCATTCTGCTATCTTACTATGAGTTTGATTCTTTTAGATTCTACATAAGGGTGATGTTATGCAGTGTCTGTCTTTCTGTGCCTGATTTATTTTATTTTTTATTTATTTATTTTTTTAAAATATCTTTATTGGAGTATAATTGCTTTACAATGGTGTGTTAGTTTCTGCTTTATAACAAAGTGAATCAGTTATACATATACACATGTTCCCATGTCTCTTCCCTCTTGCGTCTCCCTCCCACCCTCCCACCCTCCCTATCCCACCCCTCTAGGTGGTCACAAACCACCTAGCTGATCTCCCTGTGCTATGTGGCTGCTTCCCACTAGCTATCCACCCTACGTTTGGTAGTGTATATATGTCCATGCCACTCTCTCACTTCATCACAGCTTACCCTTCCCCCTCCCCGTATCCTCAAGTCCATTCTCTAATAGGTCTGTGTCTTTATTCCCGTCTTTCCCACTAGGTTCTTCATGACCGTTGTTTTTTCTTTTTTTTTGTAGATTCCATATATGTGTGTTAGCACGCGGTAATTTTTTTTCTCTTTCAGACTTACTTCACTCTGAATGACAGACTCTAGGTCCATCCACCTCACTACAAATAACTCAATTTCATTTCTTTTTATGGCTGAGTAATATTCCATTGTATATATGTGCCAGATGTGGCACATATATACAGTGATTTATTTTACATAGCATAATGTCCTCCAGGTTCATACATGCTGTTGCAAATTGCAGAATTTCTTTCTTTTTAAAGGCTGAATAATATTCTATAAATATTATATCTATCTATCTATCTATCTACCTAGCATTTTCTTTATCCATTCACCTGTTGATGAACATTTAGGTTGTTTCCATATCTTAGCTACTGTGTATAATATTTCAATGAACATGGAGTGCAGATATCTCTTTGATTTTATTTCCTTTGGGAAAACCCAGAAATGGGATTGCTGGATTATATGATAGTTCTCTTTTTAATTTTTTGAGGAAACTCCATACTGCTTTCCATAGCGGCTGTATCAATTTACATTCTCCTTCTATCGCATTTTAAGACCTTTGGTTTTCACACCTCTTTGTGAAGACATACTACATATTATAATACAAAAGACACTTCTCTATTTATCATACAATGAAAGAGATTCATGTGATAATTCCTGACATTTAGTGGGTCCTAGGTATGTGCCAGGTGCTGTGTTATGTGCTTGATAGAGGTTATCTCATTTAGTCACCTTGGGAACATTAAATAATACTATCATCCTCTGTTTCATAGATAATAAAACTCTGTTTCATAGTTTGAAAAATTTGCTCAGTGTCACACCACACCGATAGTAAGTCAGGCTTATAACAGTAAGCCTGGGCTTTTAAGTCCTGGATTTACTGCCATCTTCTTCTTGAGGTTGCCGCAAACTTTTAGACTCCGATGAGAAGAAATTAGTTGACCATTTCTATTTTTGAATGTTGTAATGAGTAAATCACTACAATATTTTTATTTCCTCTAAAAATGAGAATAAAATAGGCTTAAAATCATGATTTATTTGACTCTACCGGTTAATAGTTTTTAGTAATAAGTAATTCCTTTACTTTTTTTTTTTTTGTATACAACTTACCAATAAAACTATCCATCTTTATTGATGTGAAGAATTCAAGTAAAATCTGTGTCTGTGGTATTGGATGATTTAAAAATTATCCACCATTGCCAAATGTTCTGAAGAGATAAAGCACACACTGAAAATGCTTCAACACGTTTCAGTAAAGGTACAATTCTATTCTAGGAAGTTCTTTAATGGACTCCAAGACTGAGTATATTTGTCAGGGATTGGCACTCCTTTTGAGGTTTGGAAAGGAGTTCTTTGATGTTTCATTAGCCACATGTACAAATGAGTTGTGCACATAAATTGGGGGAAAGTCTTTAGATTTAAAAAATATTTTATTCTTTAATATCTCGAGATTTAGAGTGGTTATTAAATGGTTTGCTTTATTTCCTGAGTCTTAATCCAGTGTATCTTCCACTAGTCATATCTGTAAAATATTTGGTTTCTATTTTACTAAAAAATAAAACTTAAAAGGATTATTTTCCCTTAAGGTGAGGCAAAAGACAATGTTGAATAAGTCTGTTTTGGTTAACTGCATTTTGCAATTTGTTTTGCATAGCATTTGGCTTAACATAGAAACCTCCATTTGCAAGATATTTCTTCTCTTTGCTTTCATAAGGGATCAAGATCTCTTTTTTTTTTTTTTTTTTTTTTTTTTTTTTTTTTTTGTGGGGTGCGGGCCTCCCCCTGTTTTGGCCTCTCCCCTTTGCCTGCATCGGCAGGCGGACTCTCAACCACTGCGCCACCAGGGGAAGCCCCAAGATCTCTTTTTTATTCCTTTTCAATGGAGTGAAGATGCACACTGTTCAATTGATTTGGCTATTCTCCACCTTGAACACAGGTTCAAGGGTGATCTCTTTGAACATAGGGTATAAGCCATTAGGTATAAAAAACTAGATGGGAAATGAGTATACAGTAGCTCATGACTTTAGATGAAATTGAAGAAAGGTTTTACTACGGGTCCCTACAGTTCAGACCAAGATATGGTATTTGACACACCCCAAAATCTCAGACTGCAAATAAAACATCTACAACAGGCTTGATATTTGCCTTAGTCATAAAGGAAGACCGTCAGGGGCTCACACATTAACAAGATTAAGAAGGAAAAAATAATTCAAACTGAAATCAGAAGACCTTCTAATGGGTGGAAATAAAGTTTATTGTCACAGAGAAATCTGAACTTAATAGAACTTTTATGTGATACCCAACTGGATCTCCAGCTAAGAAGAGAAATAGCTTTCAGAGTATGAATGATGATCAGAGTACAGAGGCCCTGAAGGGCTGGTGGCTTTTCAATGGGTGCTTCTTCCACTCTAAGGAGATCACCCTTTTATCTCATGTGTCTGATAAAATTATATGAAATGCAAGGAAACATTTTAAATGGAAAGGGTATTTATGTCTCTAGATTTGTTTTCAGCTACTCAAGCACAATGTACTTTTTCATGAGGCTGAGCAACTCTGCTGGGAATCAATGCTGGGTTCTCTTACCCTGAAAAATCTGTTTTTTTTTATTTTAAGCTTTTAAAATATACTTCTTTGATTATTATAATGCAGGAAAACTAATTACCTCAAAGACTACTTTATCTGTTTTCAATTAAAGGAGTAGGTAGCAGATAATATCTGCATCCAGAGTTAAGTCCAACAAGAAAGTATTTAGAGGTCATTCTCCTTATCTTTCTTCGATGTAAATTGGTTTTGTTGTTGCTGCTGTTGTTTTAAACTATTGCTCTTACTTTTCTTTAGATTTCAGAGAACCTTGTAATATTTTTGTTAGTCTAAATATCAAGTGTAACAATCAACTCAACACTTAGAATACAGACTGCTCCAAATAATCTACATTTTGTCATTTTCATTTCTCCAAAGAATTTCATAGGATTACATAATAGTACATCTCCTTTTGTTGGATTAAATGAGTTTTGCAATTTCATATCCCTTTCCTCATTTTTAAAGTCCATATCAAAACTCCGGTTAATTTTTTTTTATTCTGATGGATAACTTAGAAATAGTATATGGATACCCTGTAAGCCCTGTATACTGAGATAATTGAAAGCTATGTAATTCCAATTAAAGAGCTATCAAATATCTATTCTGTATAAAGCACTTTTCTAGTGGCTTTTGGAAGAGTGGCTAGAATGATTAAAAACATAGGGTGCCGGATTCCAGGGATGCATGATCTAGTGGACTCTTTAGTTTAAAATGGATTGTCAAATTCCCTAGTCTGTTGAATTAAAAAAAAAAAAAAGTTCAGCAGCTGGAGCACAAAGAAAGAATTTGAGCTACAGTAACAGAATGGTCTCTAAGAGGTGACTTGTCTAAGCAGGTGTGGACAATTGTCTATTAATCCAATTTCCTTTTAGACATGACTTCTTCAAGGCCAGGAAATTCTAATTTCTCTTTTCTCTTTATATCTTTGGGGAAGAGGAGGTGCTCAACATGTGTTTGCTTTATGAATGACTGACTGAATGAATGGAGAAACTGAAGCTCGAGAGCAAAGGTTTCACTGAGTAGGGATGGGCCAATCACGATTTTATGATTTCCATACATGTTTCAAAAGTCTCAGCGACCAGCAAACTTCAGATGTTGGGCAGGCATAGACAAGGTGGTCAGAGAGCAGATATATATGACTTCAGTTTACACGTGGACAAACGTAATTACTGATCTTCAGTTACTTATATTAATAGAAAGGTTTTCAGTTGCCATCTAAAACTTATTTTGAATGATTAACCTCTCAGTTATCCATCTGAACTGTATCACTTAGCTGTTTCCTCTGACCACAACAGTTTAAATACTTTGATGCAATATTTTTTCTTGGAAATTATTATCTGTGTTGTTTTAAATAGCTTATTATTTACTAAGACAATGTCAAATAAGATATGCCAATCATAGAAATGGTAAACCGTGGTATAGAAAGTTAAATGTTTCCCTGGACAATGAGACTTAGTTTATTCTCTAAACCTCTGCTTGGCACATTTTACTCATATTTGGCTTATTAAAGGGCAAACTGTCCTAAGTATTAGAGATTTTTAAGGGTAAAAGAGTCCTCCAGATCACAGTAACAAAAGTAGTCAGCTAATGATAACTCTAAGCAAATAAATCAGCATTAAATTTAATACTTTACTTTAGGATCTCTAGTTAGGCAATGGGTATTAGACCTTTTACTTTAAGAAATAGATAAGTAAAATCATTAAATATATTTATTACAGCTTCAAGAGTGAGTGAAGGAAAAAGAAAACATGAAGTCAAAGAAAATAGAGTGAAAGGAAGTTAATTAAGAAGGGTCTAGTATTAATATTTTCTAGCCTAAGAGCAGATATAAATTCAGTTTATTGTAATGGTCAATGGCATGGCTTCTGGTAGAGACAGGCTTGAGGCCAGCCTTGGATCTGCCGTTTAGTAGCTGTGCCTCTGTTTCCTTAGCTCTGAAGTGAGGCTAATAATGGTGTTTACCTTATAGGACATTGTGAGAAGTAAATGTGTTCATGCTTATAAAGTGTTTAGAACAGTGGCTAGCACACGTTACATGTTATGTAAGTGTAGGCCAATACTATTTAAATAATATGGGTGTAGTTCTTCAAATATGATCCTGAGTAAGACCTCCTATACATAGATGGCTACGTAACTGCTATGTATATAATAAAAGGTATATGACAAGTTCCCTGGTCATCTTTCTGCAGTCCCAGTCACAGTATGTCTGGAAGATACAAGTGAGCATGAAAGGATTTTAGAAGAGTGCTTGAAAGGAGTTAGATTTATTATGTAAATTTACTACTATCTACTCTCACCACTTTTCTTTCTTTTCCATTTTCATCTTCATTTTCCTCGTCTAAGTTACTTAGGCTCTTTCTATGGTTTCACTGTTGCTTTACTAATGTAGCATAATGCTTAGAAAATGTCTATTAAAATGTTACTGCCAGAAACTCTCCATATAGGATTTGAACTCTTTAGAGGTAAGATGCTATAAAAACCCAATAAATAATTAAAAGCATGCAGGGACAATAAGAGGAGAAATACATGGAAGTGGTGCATTTAGAGGATGACAATAAGGAGTCCTGGATATCATCCATTTCAGAGAGCCATGATTTTCCTAACTCTTATAAAAAATGCAACACGATTCTAGACTGAGTGTGATTTCAAAGGCCGCTGCTTTTAGGGTATGGTTCATGAAAAGTTGGAGAGGGGAAGCTCTCTTCTCGCATTGATGTTCTCTGAGTATCAAACCATTTTGGAAATGCAGAACTGAGTCATAAATAAATATCTGTTCTTGTGTCTTGAAGCTGAAGGATATATAGCTAGTTCTGAAAGTAATTTACATGTAGCTTGTGATAAATAAAAGGATCAACTTAGTAAAATGAGAATATTTTCCAGTGACTCCATTTAAAATGTTCCTTTTGGTGAGGGCTAGGACAGGTGCTGACTAGAAGATTTTTGACTAGTTTGAAAAATTCTTGTTTATTTCTTCATCTATCTTTAGTTTGACTAATATAAAGCTATGAGCATGTCTTGAGTTATTTGTCCACCATCTTACCAAGTCTAAGAAAACTTTTGCTCTTATGAGTTGATAAAATGAGACACTCAAAGTATCGTTGGTGTCTTCATTCTACACAAGTGTTGTCCAGAGTATAAGATTAAAATAACCTCAAGATAAACTGATTTTGTTAGGGTGAATCTCTACAATCATGAAGTCAAAGCTGTTTTCCTCTTTTCTTTTTCGTAATTTCTTAATTGCTGACTATTTGGCATGCCATATTTATATTTTGTCAACTAAATAAAATGCAAACGTCTTAGTTGACACTTTGCTGGTTTCCACTTTTTATAACATTTCTGCTTATCTCTCTTCTTTCCTAAAACTTCACTCTTTGCTTTCATTCATGCATTCATTCTTACACATTTAATTAATTCAACTACAACCTATTAAGCACTCACTTGCTGCCAGGCACTGCTCACTGCTGAGAATACATTAATAGGCAAAACAGGTAAAATCCTGACTCTCATGAAGCATATGTTCTGGTGGTAGAAGATAGACACTGTCTAAAAAAAGTAGGTAAAACGCATAGTATATTGAGAGGTGGTAAATGCTATGGAGAAAAATAAGGCAGGGAAGGAAGATGGGGAGTGTTTCAGGGAATGAGAAAATTTGCCATTTTAATTATGGTTTCCTGGGAAAGACCTAACAGGAAAGGTGACATTAGGGAGGTGAGAAAGGGAGCCAAGGATGATCTGGAGGGAGAGCATTTAAGGTGAACACTGTAAGGTTGGGGAAGGCTGGCATATTCAAGGGACAGTGGAGAGGGCAGTGTTTCTGGAGCTATATCAGGAGAACGGGGAGTAGTAACGGGTCAGTTCAGAGACGGAACAGAAAACCAGATCCTATAAGGATTTAGAAGTCATTGCAAGGTCTTTGGATCGTCCACAGAGAGGGAGGGTGTTGAAAGATTGAGCAGGGGAACATCATGATTTAAGTCTTAAAAGGTCCCTGTTGATAATAGACAGAATAGGAGCAAGATCAGTGACAGGTGTTAGGAGGCCATTGCAATGATCCAAGTAAGAGATGAAGGTGGCTTAGACTAGAGGTGGTGGGAAATGGCTAGGATGAGGATATAATTTGAAGGTGCAATATATAGGATTTGCCAACAAAAAATAAAGAGAGGAGTAAAGGGTGGCATTATGCCTTTTGGCCTGAGCAAATGGAAGGATGCTGTTGCCCTTAATTGATAAGAGAAGAGCATCAATGGGAGGTTGATTTGAAGGGAAGATCAGATTAGTTTTGATGTTAAATTAGAGATGCTTATTGGAAGTTTAAGTGGAAGTGTCTGCTTTGCTATATAGTTTTCATATGAAAATCTGTTTTCTACAAAGCTTAGACAAGTGTGGTGATGGATGGATGGATGCAGTAGAAAAAAATTTGCATATGTAACTCACATGTCTGCCTTTTCCTCTTTCAAGTTGTCCCTCTTGGGAAATAGGGTTATGTTGCTGGGTCAGTCTATGCTAATGGACTGACTCCTATTGATTCCTATTGAAAACTCTCACCTCACACCTATGGGCATAGAAGCATTATTCACAATAACCAAAAGGTGGAAGCAACCCAATTGTCCATCACCAGATGAATGGCTAAACACAGTGTGGTATACGCAGAATAAGGAATATTATTCAGCCTTAACAAGAAAGGAAATTCTGAACCATGCTATGAACCTTGAGGACATTATGCTGAGTGAAACAAGCCAGTCATAAAAAGGCAAATACTATTTGAGTCCACATATATAAGGTACCTAAAGAAGTCAAGTTCATAGGTGCAGAAAGTTTAATGGGTATAGAGTTTCAGTTTTGCAAGATAAAGAGTTTTGAAGTGTGAATGCACTTAAGACTAGTCAACTGTATACTTAAACTTGTTAAGATGGTAATTTTTATGTTACGCGTATTTCATCACAATTAAAAATGTAAAGGACACCTCATATCTTGATGCTGTTGTTCTCTCTTACTGGTCCATCCTGGACACCTTCTCTCTTTCGTCATTCTACTAAGACCCCATCGGCATAAGATCGTAGCTGCCTTACAGCTTGTAGATGGCAAGACTAGTGGGTAGAGAAAGGCAGGAATTAAAAGGTAGGAGTCAACCTCAAACTCAATGTCAGATGTAAGAAGCCCAGAAAATTATCTGCCATTACCTGACACAGACTGATCAGAACCCTCCTCAGACTTCACATCATATTTCTAGGGTCTTTCTTTCTCCTTAGGTCTTTGGTCATCACTCTTGGTCTTTTTATCCCTCGCCTTCCATCTCCAAAGCAAATTTGTCCTTGAGAAATTCTAAACTCCTCTACTTTTATTTTGTAGACCATGCCTTGAAGGCCTTGCCATTTATATTCAAAGAGGTATTTTCTACATGAATTATGAATTCCAAATGAATTATAAGTTCCAAATGAATTTTTAAAGAAGAAGAATTATTACCCCTCCTTAGTGTTCTGAATATGCTTCGGTAGGCTTTAGCATAAAATAGTAATATTGTTTTTCTTTATACCACTCATGGAAAATATTAAATCACCCTATGCACCTTGTAGATTAAATATTGAGGAAGTCTTTTTAACCCAAGTATATATCAAGTGCTACAGCTCTAATTTCATATTTATTGCTACATGGGTATAAGAAAATGAATGAATATATCAGCTGTGTGGAGAACAACCTTCTGGGGACCTCACATTCCACCAACAGCTAGCGCAAAGGGTAAGAGTTGTGAGGGAGGTTTTGGCCTGTAGGACCTGCTAGAAAGGATGACAGGTGATGAGCAGGTAGAGAAACCTGGCACGTGGCGAGGTGGGGAAGAAAGTGATGTCCCAATGATTGAGGGCTTTTTTTTTTGTTTGTTTGCAGAAAAGTAGGAAAGATCTGTTAAAAATGGAGAAGAGAAGAAATAAGAGATAGCAGCAGAAGAGAGCAAAGACAGTGGCAGGCCTGAGAGATGACAACATTTGTGTAGGGGGTGGTGAGCAACAGGAGTATAGACAAAGAAAAGAAAAGACAACCAGCAACAGGGAAGCAAAAGCAAGGGCAGCTCTGCGAGTTGTTGGGCAGGAAGAGGCCTGGGTGATGGGGAGGGGAAGGAATGGGACCTGAGAAGGGGAGGGACGAGGTCAGATGTCTCAGTGTTCCCTTTGTAGGGCAAGGAGTTATCTTGTTTCCTTCGTGCGTCTGCTTATAGAAAGAGGGCTGGATGGAATGGCATATTCCAGATGGAGGGTCCTTCTTTGGCATAGCTCTCTCAGTGAAACACTTCCAATGAGGTGTTAGGACCACAGTGATCTAACACTTTAGAGGTTCATTCGGGGTGTGTGTGTGTGTGTGTGTGTGTGTATGTGTGTTGTTTAGGAGGGGAGAACAAGAAATTGTCATGTGCTCCAGAATTATATGCCTAAGAGAACCCAGGACATCAGTCTGAGCGTGCAGCCTCTTGGGCCCGCATAGCGTAAGCCAGGAAAAGGTAAGGCATGAGTCCTGCAAGTGTAGAATTCACACACTGTATCAACCCCAAAGGTCTCTTTTGTTTGTTTTTAATTTGCTTTTCTTTGTGAAAGCAAAGGAAAAAGTATTGTGTTCCTCTTATAAGAAAAAAACCACATTGTGAGCAAAAGAAAAAATATTCATGAAAAAGTATAAAATAAAATCATCTACCTATGTGACGTGAGGTATTGTCGGCAGAACTGTCTAATTATTCCTCTACTTCTATATTATCTCAAGAGATAAATCAACAGCAGGTGTATATGCTCACCTAAATTTTAGGCCTGCTGCTCATGTACTTAATGAATGATTCTCAGAGAAAAGAAAATATTTGAGAGTTCTTCTCTTTAAATTAGTACTTACTGCAATGTCAGAGTTTTGAGAAAATGCCCTTCACTAGGATATGGATGGACATTTTCAAAAATATGATTTTATTTCAAGCTGGGGAGGTGATAGGAAGCTAGTGAGAAATAGCGTATCATGACGATCAAAAATTTTGTAGCTTTTTAGGCATTTCTTTTTAAGTACATTCTATCTCAAGAATGATTTCACTATGCAGATACAATGAGTCTATTCCTTGTCATGCTTGCTGAGTCGTCTTAACGGTTATGACAGGGGCAAGAAGTCCAATCCACCTCACTTTTTCGTCTGTGGAGCGTTCTATTTTTGTGAATGCACGATCATTTTTCAAACCAATATTATGGCTTAATTATGACATTGTTTCCAGTTGGTTGGTTTTAGATACATTGCCGTGCTGGATATCCTTGTGAATGTATCTTTTGTGCTACTTTAAGAATGTCTAACTAGAGGAAATTCCAAAAATTGAAACTTCTAGGTCAAGATAAGGATATATTCATGGTTTTTGACAAGTTTTACCAAATTTTCCTTAAAAGATATATTTATACAAATGCTGTCACAGTGTGAACCACTGGGGACCAGAGTCTTGACTGAAAGTTTCATTTGAATTACAGAATATTCCCAGATTTTGTTTATAATTGCTTGACGTTCAACTTTAAATGCAAAACCTTCTCGAATAATTTCTGGAGGCTGTTTGCTTCCTCCAATATTTGGTACGAATTGTTGACTACCTTTCACTTGTAACCCAGGCAGGGTGTGTGTTACAGTATTCTGCTCCTTCTAACTCTGTTAGTTTGTATTATTTGCTCAACATATTCTCTGCCTTCTGAGCTGGAGCCTATTCCTACACGTCGCCTCTCTGGTGGCCCTCTCTATGGAAGGCGTGTCACTCCTACCCCTTCATGTGAGCCTGTGCATGTGACACTCTGGCCAATGCATGCTGAGATTAAACAGAAGTTTTTAGTCCCATCTTTCCTCTTCTCTCCAGAGAATGGCCTATTCCAGATGGGGGCCTTCTTCTTTAGCATGGCTCGCCCAGTGGAACCAAGCATGGAACCGAGAAGAGGCTCACCCACAGCCAACAGGTGTTGTGAATGAGAAGTAACACAATTGTAGCTTTGAGCCATTGGGATGTTATTAGCAAGACTAGTGAAAGCTGACTAATATAATCTATGAGCTGTATCTGAATCTGAAAAGCTGCTTTGGTATTCTCCCATTACTGAGGTGATGGAGTTAGTTTTGTAATGCTCTGGTTGCAAATTCCACTTTGGCTACAACATGGCTTTCAATATATTTCTTGTGAGTATTGTATATGAGATGTTTATTTTGGTTGCAGTTGCTCAAAAGTTTAATGTTTATTTTCAATCCAGCCATGCAATTGGGTTTGCATGAGAATTAGCCCCTGATGGCCTGAGCCATTCACTGTCTGTGATGGGTTCACTTATCTCCTGTCATCTAGAATGGTACTAGTTATATGCAATCCTGGTAGTATTGAGAAAATAGTCTTTCAAATAGTATTCTGTGTTCTTTAGTTCATATGAAAAACCTTGGATAAGTTATTGGAGGCCAGGAACAAAACCACTATTTTGTGGTTATGAAAGTGCACTATTCTACACTTTCATATATTTATTTATTTGAGGCTTAGAGAGTACAAGGAAGGACTCCAAACATATATAGTCCCTTTCCTCTACCAGGCAGGCTGGTGGTAATGAGGTTGACTGCCTTTGCTGGGAATCACTGTAGCAGTGAGCAGACCAGTCAGATATATTTGGGTTCAGGTACTTTTGCTCCAGAGAATACAATAATGTTCTTTTTTTTTTTTTTTTTTTTTTTTGCGGTACGCGGGCCTCTCACTGTTGTGGCCTCTCCCGTTGCGGGGCAC
>NC_041233.1:101014219-101036952 GCF_002837175.3 Physeter macrocephalus | reverse complement strand
CGTTGTGGCCTCTTCCGTCGCGGAGCACAGGCTCCGGACGCGCAGGCTCAGCGGCCATGGCTCACGGGCCCAGCCGCTCCGCGGCATGTGGGATCCTCCGGGACCGAGGCACGAACCCACGTCCCCTGCATCGGCAGGCGGACTCTCAACCACTGCGCCACCAGGGAAGCCCCCCAGTAATTTTCTTAATTGAGACATTAAACACAATTTGTTTTGCAAATAAAATATGTATACTCTGGCACAGCTCCATAAAATTTTTGAGCTGGTAAGTTAAGCATATTAAACAAATAAAGTTATCTCAAATGAATATGATCTATGTCCTCTCATTCTCCTCAATGTCTTCTCATTTTCTCAAGTTGAGGATAACTGTTTCCATTGCCCTTCTGTCATGTTTCGTATCTGTTGCTGCTATTATCTCTTTTGACATCTGTGGCCTGGAGCTTGCAATGATCTGCTTTTACTGTGTCTGGATATTCTACCACTAGGCGACTGGCTTCCCTAACCCTCTCTCCAGGGCAGCCGTTTATTTCTTACTGATTGCTCTCCATCTACTCTGCTTCAGTATCACTGCTGCTATTCCTTTAAGTCTGAGATTTCTACTTAGTCTTTCTTTACATGTCTGTTCGGACACTGAGCTCAACATTTTTTACGCATTCTTTGCCTTTTTTCCAGTCCTACTAAAGCAACCTGTTTCCTGTGATTCTGCAGTTCTTAGCTATATTGCTAACAGCTTGACACCCTTCATTATTAGAAGTTGGGTTCTTTTCAAGCTACTTCAGGACACCTCACTTTTTAACAGAAAACAAGGAAACAAACAACACAGAAAGTTGATTTTCTCAGAAGGAAATTAAAATTTAAAAAAATAAAAACTTTATGAATTTATGATATTTTCTTGTTCTTACTTGACAGCTTTCCTTAACCATGATTCCAAAGGCTATTGAGATCAGTCACTTTGGGTTTTTGGCATTTCAAATCTTTTCCCCTTAATATGTGTGATTTATACAGAGATGAAGAGGTTCTATCACAAGAGATTGTTTCACAGCCAAGGGTTCTCTGAAGATAATAAAACTTATTAAAGTATATTGAGGGGTAATTATACAGTTGAAAAAGCAATGTTGTTGCTGGATAATTTGTTCATTTACTAATTTATTCATTCAATATTTATTCAGTGGTTTGATCTCATTAGTACTGTTTATGGATCAGTGTCGTTCCTTAATCTGAAATATTATTAAAAAGCAATTTCATGATACTTCATATTGTCTTGTCATGTGTATATAATATATATTTATGTAAATAGTGGATAGATAGATAGATAGATAGATATTTTATACCCAGAGAGCTAAGAATTACAAAATTCCTATTTAGACCTGAAATTTTCAATGTTTTCAGATTTTCCAGATTTTTCCTGATATTATTCAATCATACATTTCTCTCACAATAGAATATAGACTTATTTCAATGAGATTGTATATTTGCAGTCTATCACAGCATATTAAAATACCCTAGCATTTAGTGTCTTAAACAGCAAATATTTATTATTTCACAGTTTATGTTGGTCAGGATTCTGGGAGTGGCTTAGCTGCATGGTTCTGGCTTAGGGTCTCTCTTCCAGGCTCACTATTGGCTGGGGCTGCAGCATCTGAAGCCTTGACTAGGGCTGGAAGGTGTCCTTCCAAGCAGCTCATTCACATGCTTGGCCGTTGGTGCTGGTTATTGGCTGAGGTGCCTTCTTACTCGTCCGTGTGGCCTTTCACCTTCCAAGGCCCTTCCAGTAGAGTAGCCTGGAGTGTTCTAAACGGCGGCTGGACTCTGAGACAAAGAAAGAGACAAAAAGGAGGAGAGACAAGAGTCAGAGAGTTAAGACAGACAGAGAGAAAGAAAGACAAGACAGAGGTAGAGACAGAGACAGAGACAGAGATGGAGACAGAAAGACAGGGACAGAGAGAGAATCTAAGACAGAAGCCCATCACTTAGGGCCCATCACTTCCGCTATATTCCATTAGCTAGAAGCAAGACATGTTAAGTCCAGTGCGCACTCCAGGAGAATGAATTACACAGGGTGTGAGTACCAGAAGGTGAGGATCGCTGTGGACTGTTTTCGAGACTGTCCATCAGAGATTCATTAGTTGCAAACGGAAGAAAGTCAAACAAATTTAGCTTAAGCCAAAAGCAGAATTTATGGTATCTTCCAGAAATGAATAATCAGTTTCTTTCTGGGGGTACAAATTTTCCTTATCTCTGCTTCTCTTTTGGCATCTAGGTGGAAAGAGTCTTCCAAAAATCCCAATATATTTTTTCAGCTCAAGCACCAAAAGGGACCAACTTCAATTGCTTTGGGCTGATCCAAAGCCCTTTGAAAGAGGGATTAACCCAGTTGAATCTTGTTCCAATCAATTCTGTGTGTGAGTGGGTGAAGGGGGAAGGGCTGGGCGTGGAAGTATGGGTGGGGATGGGGATGAGGTCACATGACTTTATCTGTGCTCAGCGGGGGTTATGGAGCATTTGAGAAGAGACCTTCTCAAGAGGGAAATGCAGGTCAATTAATTCACCTTTAAAATAACTGGCTGACTTAAGTCTAATGCAGGTCTGAGACTTTAAACTGTATATGTTTGGCAAAGCTAACGATGTTTATTTTTTCTCAGTTGTAATAACTAAAAATTATCTTATCAACTTTTTTAGTATGTTCATTTACTGATTCCGCTAAGTTTTAAAAAGCAACAAACAAAATGCAAACAATTATACCAACACCGCTGTTCAGACAGATCATGTGATGCTTTAAAACAGAGCTCTTGCATGTCAGTGCGATTTTCAAGATACTTGCTTATCAGATGATGTTATCATTTTTTTGTATCAGATTTTGTACGAAAGCTGTTTGGGGTGTGTCAATGCCCAGTGAAGGAAAGGGCGGATAAGCTTTACATAAAATGTGACTATTGTACATATAAGTATAAATAATATAATAGTATAGTATAATATATATAATTATATACAATTATAAAAGCAATACATTTTCCTTATAAAATATCCGGAGAATACATAGTTTTGTAAAGAAAGAAGTGAAAATCGCTTATAAATCCATGAGTCTGGATAACCACCACATACATTTTGGTGTAGAACCTTTCAGACTTTTTCTCAATGAATATTTTCCACAGGTAGCTGTTTTGTAGCTTGCTTTTTGCATTTGCCAACACATTGAAGATTTTTCCTGTATAACTGCATATAGACATATACCATTAATTTTAATGGCTACAGTGTATTTCTTTGTATGGTGTCCCATAACATTTCCAGATCCCTGTGGATGTACATTTTTTTCCTGGTTTCTAATTATTCTCTATTATCAGTAGAATATCCTTGTACTATATCTTTGAACACTCATCTGATTATTAGTGTGTATTTTTAGAAGTGGAATTGCTGGGTCAGTGAATATGCATTTGAATTTTGAAGCAGATCACCAAATTACCCTCCAGGAAGATTTTTTTGCAGTTGATGTTTCTACCAGCAGGCTTTGAGCGTTCCTGTTTCCTTCAACTTCCTTAAGTTGGCTATTATCAATGTTTGTAATCTTAGTGATGATATAAGTGAAAAGTGATATTTCATTATTGTTTTAATTTGCATTTAAAATCTTATCTTTAAGGGCTTCCCTGGTGGCGCAGTGGTTGCGCGTCCGCCTGCCGATGCAGGGGAACCGGGTTCGCGCCCCGGTCTGGGAGGATCCCACATGCCGCGGAGCGGCTGGGCCTGTGAGCCATGGCCCCTGGGCCTGCGCGTCCGGAGCCTGTGCTCCGCAATGGGAGAGGCCGCAGCAGAGGGAGGCCCGCATTCCATTAAAAAAATAAAAAAATAAAAAAAATAAAATCTTATCTTTAAAACAGAAGGGCTTGGCCAGAGCATATCAAGTTTAGTTTGTCAGAGCCTCTGGGGCCTGGGAAAGTGTGAAAAAGTGGGATATAGGAGAATTTTTTGTACCTTTTATCCAAATAATTTGCAGCCAGTGCATTGATGTTAGGTGCTCAAAATTGTTGGATTGTCCTGGGCACATTTGTGAGGTACAAATGTACCTCACATTGAGGGCTACATTTGTCAAGGTAGCCTTTCTGTCTGGTTGGGCACCTTTTATATCTTGAAACTATGCTTTGCTCTTACACTGTGCTAAATTGGTGACCAGTTACTTGGTAAATTTGGGTTTCTGTCTCTGGGATCCACTTTTCCTTCCAGACCTTACCTGTTACAGGAGGAAGGATTATCTTTCAAACATCATCACGATTAATTAGTTGTTTAGTTAACAATGAAATGAAAGAAATAATTGCTCCTTCCAATTCCAGTCTGGCTTCCAGAGCCTCTGATCTGCAGGTCAGAGAGGGGCCCACATCACCAGCACTCGCTTCTTCAAAACAGAGACTATGAACGGAGACTTCCAGACTCTTCTCTGATCGCTTTCTGCTGCTTTGTGCCAGCTTTCTCAGGAAGGTGAATTCTGGGCAGTGTCCATGATTTTCCTCGCTTTGGTTCACACAGCAGTGGATCTGTAACATGTGGTTGGCCATCCTCGTGGTTTCAGTGCTGGTGCAATTTTATTCCCAGGTTTTGCTTCCCCTTGTCGTCCTCAGTCAGTTTTCTGATGACTCTGGCAGCACATGGAACAGTGGTTATATGATTCTTTCACCATTCTCTTTCCTGGAGGTTAACATGTCTGAATTTAATCTTGTTACGGCATGCAACGTCCAATTTCTGTATTAGCTTGTGTCTGAAATTCAGTTATAAGTCAAGGATCCAGGCTTGCTTGGAGAACAGTATCAGTATCACCTGACAAACTCGTGTAATGGGGAAGCATCTTCCGTCTTCACACCTACTAACCATAGTATGTATAAGGGAGACCCAAGAATATAGTAAATTCAGGGTTATATTACTCGAGCAAAAATAATTGATGGTTACTAGACGGAGGAAAGTGAGAACGCCAGGGAGCATGTCTCCTTGCAATTCTTATCACTCTGGAGAAGACTGCTTTAACCTTTGATTTGCTAATTAATTATGGAGCGGGACAGTCATGCTATAATACCCAGGAGGTCGCACAGCTGTACACCTAACTCACTTTTATGTGAAGGAAGCAAATGTGCAAAAATCAAGCTGACATCAAGGAAGCCTTTTTTTTTTTTTCAAAATGAAGCTCATTAACCATCAATGAGCTATTCAGCCTGTGTCCTGTATCAGCTTTATGCTCTCAAATCCTCAGTGTGTCCCAACAATTGTTGCCTCAGTTACTAACTCAATCGTCAAGGACAGGGTGAATTGTTTTGTTCAAATTATTTAAAAAGGCATCCGTGTGTGTATCTTATTTTAGAAAAGTTCTTACTGCAAAGAAATTAGCTAAGTAGAAAATATATGTTTTTTCACAAAGTCTTTTAGGGGCTGCCTCACCTCTGCCCTAGCAGAAGCCTTTGGAGTAAGTGACTTTATAATTTATCATCCAATTCGGGACCCTTCTGAGAAGGAAAGGCAGCCTATCCTTACTAATTCCAGGGCAGCAGGTATACATTTGGACCGTGGGACCGAACTGGAAGTTCTAGTTTTCCTACTTGGGAGTCTAGACTCAATGCTGTGCCACAACCCCAGAAAAGCAAGCCCAACTCCGCCGTGTAAAATGAAAAACGTGCATTTTATAAAGGTTGCCCAGAGGATTCAGAGACAAGTGTTCACATTTCTTCTTATGGAGAGATATTTAATAAACACCCATCGTTAGCATCTCTGCCCTTCCTCTCCAAAGAGCCTCCCCAGGCACACCCAGGAACATGGGCTCTGTCCCTTCAGAGAGCCTTCCTGCACCGTGGATTGAGTTCTGGTCCCCGGCCCCGATTTCCTTCTGCACCCAGTCAGGTCTGGGAGGAACCAGCCTCTCTTGGAAGCCTCTTCTCAAGCATTCTCTCTGAGGGGCTTCCACCACCCAGTCGCAAGTAGAATATCACAAATTAACCCAATAAACAGATCTTTCTCTTTTTTTCTTTTCCTTTTCTTTCTTTTTAACTTTTTTAAAATAAAAGATACAGATAGGTTGGGAGCCTTTACTGTCATCTTATTCAAGTTTTGGAGAGGCAGAGGAGACAAAAACATGTGCTTAATCATCCATGATTAACAGACATTTCTGTGCCACGTTCTTTAAATCTTTTACTGAGTCTTCACACCAGTCTAAAAGGTTGATGCTACTGTTAACTATTCAATACGTAAGAAGATGGAAGTTCAGAAATATTAAGGGGCTTGATCGTTCAAATTTGTTCACATCGTAGATCTGGGATTTCAAAGCCTCAGTAGCCTCCAAAGCCCAAACCTTCCTCAGCCTGCATCACAGAATATCTTTTTAATATGAGGATACTGACAATTCGTAAGCTCCATGATAAGTTTCCTGTCAAAATAATATTTTAATTTTTGTGGTGTTTTAGATCAGTTTCATTGCTGGTCCACTTAATTTAATAGTTGATCAGACATAGGCAGAAAAGATAATATCTAACGAGCATGTCTGAATTCCAGAATATTAAAGAATTAGTTAAAACCTTCCCAGAGCAGCCAGAAGAACTGAGGAGACGTGGCAGTACTTGGGGTATAGTGTGCTCTGATCAAAGGGTCATCAATCATTTGTGCAATCATTTGAAAATAAAAGGAAAACAAAATCTGCAAGTGCTTAGAGAACACTCAGAGAACAATCTATAGGGCAAAATCATAAGAGTTTATTATGCTAGACAAACTTGATTTCTAGTGTTTTGTAAAATGACACAGTGGATGAAGAAAATGTAAGCGGCAGATGGAAGGTATCAGGGCTTTCACACAACACTCGCTACACCAGAAAATGTTCGGTAAATAATTAATTAAAATTAGTGTCTCTCTAAGCATTGTTGCTTTCACTGAAAATTAACTGAAGTTAAACATAACTTTTAAAAGATGAATGGCAGCCTGCTGAGATGAAGAACATTTCCAAAAGCAAATGGTAGGACCACTTTTAAGCGTGCTGCGTTGAATATGCTCATTACACTAGTGACCATAGATACATAAACACTTACAATGACCAGGTTATAAGAAAATCCTACCTTACTTTAGAGATGGAAAAAGCGAGCCCGAGGAGATGGGTTAATTCATCTAGTCTCCAATATAGTGGGAAAGTTATTAAATAAACCATTAGTTTTTCTCTGTACTCTTGTTTTAATAAGACATGGTTTTCAGAATGCAATAATTTATCCAAAACAAATTTAAAACGGCACTGTTAGTAACTAATTTCCGCAGATTTGGCTATTATCAATACCTTTGTAAAACTGGAGAATGAGAATATTATAAATGCAAAATGTCCCTTTATAATTTTCTTAAAGCATTCCATTTCTTTTCCTAAGAGAATTACCTGGCTTGAGCCATATAGAAGTTATTCTGCTTTTGAGTACTAGTGAGAAGGAACATCTTTATTTCTTCAATAGACACTTTTGTATGCCTACTATGTGCTAGTATTGTGCTAGACTAGGGGTAGAGGGATAAACTGACATATCAGGTTCCTCTGATGTTGGAGTATTCATTTCAGTGGAGAACTAGACTTTATATTATGGTTGTAAGCAGGCAATCTAATTAAAATTTTCCTTATTTCCAATGTCCAAGATTTCTGGTTTTCACAACAGCTATCACATAATTATTCTGACATTCTACACATATGGTATTACTAGATAGCCATGGCTATGAAATGTCGTTCCTTAGCAACTGCAAATGTACCTTGGAAAGGCAAAGAAATTGTCATGAAATGCTCTAGGACAACAAGTCCCTATCCAAAACTGTAGGTTAACCCACAATATGATATTTTTTAGTATGCAGTGAAAAATATTTCAAGTAGAAAGCATAATTCAAAAGAGCATTTTTTTCTGGCGATTTCTTAATGTTGGAAGTCACGCTGTTGCCTAAATGAGACAGACGGTTTACCTGAAATTTTTTGCCCAGGGTTTGCGGTGTATGAGCAGTGCAGGGCTAGGCTTCCGCATTCACTGTCTGCTCCCCTGGCATCACATTATTCTGAATTAAAATGATTTGAAGGGAAAATTCTTTAAGCTCTAGGTGCTCCCAATTTTACAGGCTCCACACTATAATATATCAAATATGTAAAAATGTACCACATCCCATATTAAATATGTAATTTATCAAGCGTTATGTTCAGAAAGCAGAACTTCTCAGAGTGCAATCAGAAGCAACTTCCCCACTGCCAATCTAAACACACTCTGGGGTAAATTCTTTCCCTACCCCTGGATAAAATCTTAGACCCCAGAGCCCATCTGCTTAGTCATAGATGGTTAAATCTACTCTAGTCATTTTGTCAAAAGAATTATCTCATGTAATTGTAACAAATGCTGCCATTCCAGTGTGATGCTCAATTCAAACTTCAGAGTCAGAGGGTTTCTTTCCCTCCAGATTTGGTGGAGGGCCCGGGTCAACTCTTGCTCTTGTGGGAGCATTTCTGAGCTCCTGAGAAACCCTCTCTGTCGACAGGTCCCTCTAACTGAGCTTTCTTCAGTGCAGGCAGTGCCTAGGGCTGTCCAAAGCTCCGCCCTCCACAGCTCTTTTCACTGAGGTTCTCACTTTGCCCAAAGCCTTCTTGCACAGGACCTTGGACAGGACAGAAATAAGTACCCAGATCACACACTTTACTCTGTCATCACTGAAAGTACAGTTACGTCCTAAAAGTTGTCCTTTTTCTGCAACTACTGGAAACTCCAGCTGACCACTGATGCGTAGACATCTTGTTCAGGTGTGAATCAGCTACAAGTGCCCAAAACTCTGGGTCTCACATGTAATATAGCCCGGGCCCTAAGAGTCTATATCCAAGTCAGCATGACTCGTTGCAATACAAAGTTAGTGTGGGAGCAATAGGCCCTATGGAGAAGGACCTGAGCTGTGAAATCAGACTGAACTGGGTTCAAATCCACAACCTCCAGCTCCAGTCTCTGGCACTGTGGGGTGGTGTGGAAGATACAAGTTACTCAAGTGCTTTGAGTTCCAAATTAGTTAATCGATCATTACTTTTTCAGTGTTTGGCGTAACATATATACAAGTGAATGATTTTAGATGTAAAATTATACAGCAGGGTGAAAGTTAAATAAATCAAGAAATAAGGGCAAAAGAGAAATGTGACCATAAATTTCAGATATAGTCAGAATTAATTTTAGTATACAAAGTGTATGTCATCACAGTTTCCTCATCACTTAAGTGGAACTGTGAGCCTCTGACATATAATAGTTACTTGTTAGTTATATGGTGGTCATCGTTATTGCAGGTATGCACAACTTGTCACTGCAAAGACTGCAAAGATGTATTTGTTTTCACTTTACACTCAGTTTCCAATTCTCCTGAGGTTATCATGAGAAGATAGAAATGAATGGATTTTGAAATCAGGATGGACTGGACAGAATGAGTGAGCTGTCTTGATGGATAGTAGACAAAGTGCAGTCTGAACTAGAAAAGCTCTCAGATTATAGAAGCAAACAATAAAGGTAGAGAAGTAAATTATGCAGTTACTTATAGAAAAATGTAAATATTTGCAAAAATCATTATAGGAGAGGAAGGAGGCCTTAAGGGTAAACTATTTGGATGATTTTTGTTTTTGTTGGTATTACTGTTATTCTTTTCAACTAATTTTTGTTGAATTGTAGATATGAGCTAAACCCTTCATGTGTGTTCTCACTTAATTCTCAAGAGTGAAAACATTTGTTATCTTCCGATAGATGGACGAGGGTACTGAGGTTCAATTTGCCCAAGTTAACACAGAATTCAAGTCCAAGACTGATTTTAAAGCACCTCTTAACCATTACATGGCTTACATTATTTATAAGCCATAAATAAACTCAGTAACCAGAGCCTATCCACCCACTTCTAAGGCATAAAATAGAGGTACAAACACTTTATCATATAACCTGCTCTAGCATAGAATTAGGTATGTAGTAATGAATTTGACAGGAGCTCTTAAGATGTGACATGACACGGGGGAACTTCAGTGACTACCATCGTCATTTTTAGCCTATCTCTGATAATAAAAGATCAGTAGTCATCACAATAATAATGATGCTTTTGTTATGGACCACTGACCTTATACAAAGTATAAATAATAACATCTTTAGGAAATTTGACTACATTTATTGATCCCTAACATATACTCTGGAAAAAGTGTGCTTGACGTGTAAACATTCCTTTGAAAAAAGTCCCCAAGGCATACCCCTACCTTTCCCACATTTGATAAATATTGTTATCCGTTGATCTTTCTTTAGAGAATTCTGGAAGCATGAAGGGTATGAACTATGTTCAAGAAATTTTAATACTGAAATTACTAGAGGGATTTAGTTTTGATGCTTATTATCTGATAATATTTAGCAGCAGGAACTGGAGAGCCACCAAGCTCTGGCCTGTTTATATTGATATTAATTTACCTTGTTTGTCAGGGAGGAAAAGAAAATTTAGAGAAATACATATAAAGAGCAAAATGCTTAACCCAGGTCATGCTTAAATTCAGCATTAACTATCAGTCTGTTTAAAAACAGATGAAACCATGGAGCTGTTACGAAACTATTTGATTCCTCTAATTGGCATTTTCTCGTTACATGATGTAGACTTTCCTTTTCTATCTTGAACTCCATCCTCTCTATGCTTTCGGTTCAGCAAGGCTTCATTTTGGTTCTGCTTTCCAAGACATGTGGTATAAAACATTTCTAATCTGGGCATCCTTCTCTAACAACCACTTCATCCCACCATCACAAATAACTCATCTGTGTATCATTACAAGGTGGTACTTGTAACGAAATGTGCTGGAGTGACACCTGATATTCAGAGAGCACATGGAGCACCTCCTCCATCACTGTGATACTCTCTCAAATAGCTTAAAGCATTGAACCATACAGTTATGTTGGTTAGAAGCAGTCAATTGAGGCAAAGAATGTTTAAATACCCACAGACCAGGTATCATGGTCCTGAGCAGGGGCGTGTGTACGATCTAAACATCATTTGATATGTTTACCTAATGGAAATACAGAGTCACAATTTGTAAAAGCCACCAGAATTTGTGAATTTGTAGAAGTCCACCACCTATACTTTAAAGACAAAAAAAAAAAAAAAAAAAAAAAAGGGTTTCTAGACCCAAATTTACCTCCATCTATTAGAGTGGGTAAATATTTAGAAAACAGCATATACAGATACCTACACATTTTAATAAGATACTGAATCTTGTTGACAAGGTGACTTTGTTTCCTTTATATGCTGGGAAAATGTGAGTGTAAGAATTATAGAATGTCATTTTTTAAATTTAGCGTCATTCTATAGCCCTCTTTGCAAGTGAAAAGCTAGATTAAAATACAAAATCAGCTAAAATGATCCACTTTAAGCAACTCTGCTTTTCTTGACTTGCTTATTTATCTGAAAATGTTCAGCAATATTTTAGGTGGAAAATATTATCAGGAATAGAATATCTGCCTATAGGGAAATATATTGATCCATTTAGCATGAAAAATAAATGGTAAATTGAATGCTCAGAACCATAGTTTATCTGCAATTTGGAAAGGGTCAAAAATCAAGAAATAAACTTGCACATAATTTTTTCTCAGCTTGCTGGCTGTGGGGAACTAGAGATAGGACAGCATCTTGGATATTAAGATGCCTAAATGGACCCACGTCACTCTAATTTAGCTATTGAAGGGCAAAAATGCAAGCAAACCAGTAACAAACTCTCATAATAATGGCATTTCAAAACAACACTTTTTGAAAAACGGTTGTCTTTCAAAAACAAAGAAGATATTCAGAACAAACTGTTTTACATTCAGACGTGTTTTGGAAACGCTGAATACTATATTCCTTCTTTAGAGATTCAAAAAATATATTCATAGATTAAAAGCTGTAAGTTATTTATTTTTGTTCTTTTTCTGTGACACAGAGTTTTCCCAATTTGCCCATTATAGCCCTTTTGGAATATCATCTATAACATTTTGTCAAACCCAAGTGTTTCAAAAGAAATAACTTGAGAACTCGGAATTGGACTTTTTGGTGACTTTACCTGCATTACCTAAAAATCTCGCACATTTACACAAAGAGTACATGCTACCTTGAGAGTTTTCCAAAGCTTGGTTTTAGTTGTTTCTTCGAGTCATATCCTAAAATTGAAAGGATTTATTCATACAAAAGGAAAAAGCCCTAATTTTCAATACAGTTACAGAAACCTCCTTACTGCTTAGTTAAGGAAGACCTTCTGCTTGGGGGTTGTGATTCATCATGAACGTGCCTTAGGGTACATTGCTTCAATTAGATTTTCTGGTGGTTTCGTGGCCACGTAATTTAGTTTGTGTTTGAAGGCTAAAATCGACAAATGATTGGAAGTTAACAAAAATTTTATATAACTACCCTTTCCACTTTCGTGTATGTTAGAAATTTTCCATAATAAAAAAGTTAAAAAAATTAGGCCCCCCCCCAACATTCCTACCATAAACGTGTTTACGAGTTGATATTACCCATGGAAGTGACACTTTTCCAACTAATATCAGAAAGATGGTCTTTTTTCCCTACTGTAAAGGGAAAGGCAGTGTAAACACAGATAATAAAGCCTGATTTAAAAGGATGGTTAAATATTTATGGAATAGTCTTACAAAAGCCAAATACATTAATTGGTCTCAGTCGTATGCCTTACTCAAGGATATTATAGGTGTTAATCAGCACGTACTTAATAAAGCTGACAAATCTGATATTGTTAATATTAATTTTCTAGAATACTTTAATTTTCTTTGGTAATGCTAAATAACAGAAAATTGAAACAGATGCCTCATAGCAGGCTTACTAGGAATTAAGAATCTAGTAAGTTCTTTTCCTGCTCAGAGCAAATATATACTTCAACCACAAATCTCTTTGGATAAGTCTGATTTTATTAGCTTTGCTGTAAAGGCTGCTGTTTTGTTCTGCTGTTGCTGTTGCCAAACTGAATGGACATTACTCATAATTAAGGACAAAAAGGTGAAAGACATCATTCTGCTGTGGTTATGTTACAGATTTTTTTTTCCCCTACAAGTGAGATACTGCAAACGGTTCTGAATGCAGCATTCGAGAAAAGACTGAACTGGAATAGGTCCAGAAAAGAGTGCCTAAAAAGAGCTGAGGGGAAGAGCAGCAGTATAAGGAGAGTCTAAAATAAATAGGCTTTTTCAGCCTGCAAAAACCAAGGCTGAGAAGGGATTTCATTGGTGGCTATAAAATCAGCAAGTGTACAGATAGAGAGGGCATGGCTTGTTGACCAAATTCATTGACATTTTAAAGAATCATTTGTCAACTTATTAAAAGAAGTACTTATTTACAAAATGACTAATATTCGTATTACAGTTAAAATCCCAAGAAGTAGACTTGATAAAAACATGTATACAAAAAGAATTTGGGAAAGAAAATGTGAACGGCACATCGTGAGCTGATTATTAGGAAGTTAGGAGCATTGGGAATCCTCTTGTTTTTGGTCAGAGGCTTATGAAGGGCTTTGCAATAGTAATCTGGCCAACAGACTCTCAAAAAAAAAAAAAAAATCCCTGATTGTTAGCATTTGCTGATTTCCATGGTGTAAATACTCACTCACCGTGACTGATTTCAAGCTACCAAGAGTTTAGCAACTGGCTTCCACAACCCGTCAAATACACCACTCACATCATATTTACAACCTGTAAACAAAGTCACTGCCGGAGAGGACTGTTATATTTAGACTGAGTGACCAGGAGGGAAGAAACCTACAATACTCCCATAACTTAGCATAATTGGGTTAAAATGGTCATTTAAAAATCTTATTTCATATGTCTTCTCTCCCATTTGTATGCATTCTTCCTTTGGTTTTCATTCGTTCATTCAGTCTCTATGTCTTCACCACCTGGCATGTGATGTGGGCTCGAAGAACAGGAAGACTTGGCTGGAGAGGAGATTGGGGTGCAGGTCTCCATAGTCTGATGGTATATGTCTTCTTGGGTAATGAAGAGAGGTGTACTGGGCAGGCAGATATTACATGCACAGCATCTGTAGGCAAGGAAAAGATGATGGCTCTGTGGGTATGAGAACCACAGGGCCTCTGGTGCACCCTTTCCCAAATATAAGTGCTCTTGAGTCTCTTGCTTTCTTTAACTGCACTCAAGCACGCGTGATTCTTCCTAAATAAATGGCAGTGTTGAAAGAAACTGTATGAAAAAAATAATAGCAAGACAATGACTTGTAGTTAACTGAGTTAACAGCTTCGTGTAAGCAAAATGAACAAAATCCAGGGGCTTTTCCACCAAGGCACTGAAAGAATTACGATTATACATTTGTTCTAGAAAGTGGCTGGAAAGAGTTAAATTTGTTTAGCTCTATTACTGACAAAAAGACTTGCTTAGTAATTAACATCAAGGCATTCATTTCATAAAAGGGCATTAGTGTCTTGTCATAAAATAGGAAAGATTAAAAATCGAAAAGATGAAGAGCTAGCAGCTCTTTCAGGCTGAGAGATATCTTTTACTGCACCAAAACTCTATTCTTTTCAAGATGTTTTCAGCCATTCACTATGCCAGCTTCATGGCTGGCTCTGTGGGATAAGCAGGAGGTTGGCCTTTGGTGATGTGTATGATGGATAGAGCTAGTTCAAACTGGAAGCCTCACTAACTGCTTTAACTAGGAAGCAACTGTTTGTTGATTAAAAAAAAATTGCTTTCGGTTAAAGAAAGTCTTGTGTTTATTCAGCTAGTCAATATAAATTAGAGTGCAATGTTTAGATAAATACTTACTAGTCCCTCAGAAATCAGGATTTCCTTTGGTTAAAATGTATAAAAGACCTAGAATGTTTCTGACTTCACTTTATTTCGACATACGAGTAACATGTTATGTGGTTGCACACATAAGATACATATCTGGAACTGCCAGAGGCAACATTATTTATTCCACATCATTAAGTAATAACCTAATGTATCACGATTATTTATTATTAACAAATTTTCAAATATTGGGATGTAAATCCCAAAGTGTCCTAAACTTGCTTACAGATCACATTTTGAGAAAGAACTGGCAGCTTCGTGGTGAGACTGCAGGGCTTCTCGCTTCATCCATCTCCATAAACCCCAAGCCTAGCGCAACGCTTGGCAACTAGAGAGTGTTCCATGAATCACGGTAAAACAGATAGAATGTGTTCAGAAATATTAAGCAATAACACAGTATCTTCCACTTGATGGATTTACTAATAATTCTGTCATTCGGATCTCTTCTGTAGACCTAGGTGATGAATATTCAGAAAACATAAGAAATGTAATCTTAGGTAGTATGCATCATTTTGAAATATAATCACTGCTTATAATGCTTACAATTATTTACAGTATTTCATAGCTGTGGAAAATATTTTCATCAGAGTTGTCACCACCCCATTATATCATTTATTCTTAAAGTAACAGACATTGCAAGGGATTGAAGTGACTTAACCAGTGATATAATTAAACAGAAGGTAAACATTGCTTTTCAAAGGTGAACGTCAGCCAGCTGACATGAGCAACATTTTTAAAAACTATTTAGCTTACGAGAGTTTAGCTTACTGCAGTCTTTATTTACTGTTGATACAGAGCATTGCCTTTTTGTATTTGCTACAAAATTACAACACTCTTAGTAATCGTGTTTATTAATCTTTCCCACGTGCAGGGTTTTGTTTTTCCTTTAGTGCATCCGGATCCCTGGCCTGAATCTGAGCAGTCTGAGCATGTGGAGCTTTGTGTCAAGTGCTGAGGCTATAGGTTTGAGCCCCCGGGGGTCCTTCCAGCCAAGTGGCTTACTCTGAATGGGAGCCCTCATGGCTCAGGAACCACTGCAGGGCCGCTCAGCACCCCACCACAGCCAAGCTGTGCAGGCTTCCTGTCCTTGGCTCTATGGGAGCCCTTAAAACAAAGAACAAAGCGTCCAGGTAGACCCAACACATTCCTGTGGGAAATGCCACAGCCAACTGGTAAAGAAAGGCCTCAAATATCAGCTCAGAGAACACCCTAATTGACCGAAATATGATGTCTCCTAACAATTAGGAGAGGAAAGAACAACTCATGCTTTCTGGCCTACTTAGTCAGACAGGATGCATCACTAGTGTCATTTTAAAAATACTGCGATTACTAAATATATGTGTATGTATATGTATATATGCAATTGTGGGAATGTGTTTGTCTGACTTTATAAAACAAGCCCCCGTGTAGCTGTCTGAGGACACAGAGGAAGCACAGCAGAGGGGCACTCTCTACCCACCGCCCCTGGGTCCTTTCCCATGCCACCTGAAGCGTAGCAGCTTCCTGCAAAGGGAGTGGCACTTAGTCCAGGTGTTTTTGCAAGGAGATTGAAGGAAGAACTGTGATTTTTAAAAAACACATCTCTGAATTTACCTGAACTGAATATTGTGAGCCTAATGCTCTTACAACTTCACATTAAATGATGCTGTCTCTACATATGGCTTGTGATCAAACACCTTTCTCAAGTAACAAGAAACATTAAAGAAAAATATTAGTATTTCTTTCCTTACTTGTGAGTTTCTGACAAATTCATTAAAATCTTTAAGGCTTCCGTTCTGGATGTATGAGAGGTGAGGACATTTCGTGGTAATGAATTTGGGGTGTCTTGGAAGAATATTAGGTAAAAAAAAATTGGAGATTGCCTTTAGGATTTTGACTACTAAAAGATATTATGGAGTGAATGAATTTTAAAATAAGAAGGCCAGTGTAATGACTTGAGGTGCAAAGACTCCATAAGCTTTGAGAGATTGGAAGGGTCTAGGGAGTCGTGTTTGGGTGTGGTTGTGAGAGTGTATGCCTCAATAGGTGCAGTTAGTGGGAGGGAGAGACAAAAACTACTCTAGGCAAGAGGAAGAAGTCCAATCACTTGAGTTATGCAGGCAGAAACCTTAGTGGCCCGTGTTGAGTAAAAAAATGCAGAGTTAACAAAGGAGAGACTGTATTCTAAAGCATTATTGCCAGAGAGGGGAAAGGAAATACTGCCATAGGAAGATTTCTCCAAATAGACCCATAAGGGGTTTTCTTTTATAAAGAGAAGCGAGTAAGGCTCAAAACAACAAGGTTTAGGGAAGTGAGTGAGGGTTGCTGGCGGGTGATGGGGTGGTAGATCAGAGAATGGTTTTCTCTGAGGTCAAGCCTACTCTCTAGAGGGCCTGTGAAGGATGAGTGTTTTTGTATGCTGGCTCAGACTGAGGGTGGCCCAAAATTTAGGGGTTTGGGGAAGGAGAGATTCCTAGTGAAATTTGGTTAATATTGTAAGTTTTGTTCTGATTGATCAGTTCATGAGCAAAGAATGGACATTTGAAGGATGTCTGTGTGCCCTTGTCACAAGTAAACAAGGGCATCCATGAGTCTTAATCTAAGTCATGTGGGGAAGGGTGTTTCTTTACAGGGGGACATTTTTTGGATCACAAAAGGTGGGAGAGTTTAACCTTTACTTTTTCCTAGGATTGTAGGGCTCAGGTAAAATTCAGTATTTTCACCAGCCATGGTGGAGGCAGGTGTGCAGAAGATCAGTTGGGTCAGAACTCCAAGAAGGACCAATGAGAGTGTCTGGAGAAACAGCGTGTAGTGATGGGGAGGAATCTCGGCACAGATGGCAGGCTGGGACCCAGGCAGTCAGGCCTGAAAAACATCCCTGGAAGGAATATGTATCCCAGCAGCAGGGTCTCAGGCGTAGGGCTGAAGATCAGAGGCAAAATTTCATTCCTCAGAGCTCAGGTGTTGAGAGTAAGATGGGTTCCCAAGTCTCAAAGTATGTAAAGTGGCTCCTGGCTTCTGGAACAGGAAAGCATTTCCATTTAGAGTAACCAAGACCTCAGTAGCGCTGAAATAAATCAGAGGTAGGTTGGAGGTTATTGAATACGACGCTTCTTCCAACAATGAGGGAAACTGATTCCCAACTCTGAAGCTTAGTTCAGCTTTTATGGGATGGGTGGGAAAGAGAGCAGGCAGAACCTGGCACATAATATCTTTAAAAAGGAATTTCTTCTTCAAGGCAGCCAATTTATTTTCAGCCTGAATAATGACCCACTGCATCATGAACCTCTGTCATTTCCATACTATATACTTAGGAATTTCTTTTTGTTTTATAGGTCAGCATCCTGAGTCTCATGTGGGAAAAGCATAGTTAAATTTAGGAAGGAAACAGGATATAGCTATATTAAAGGATTGTAAGGTTTGAAAAATTACATGTCAAAATTGAAAATGTAAAAGTTAGTTTTTGGGGTTTCTCTGTTTTTAAATTCCTATTTCTCCTCTGTTGATAACATTAATGTTGAATACTGAGTTATTTTTATTCCAAATATTGAGTATAGTTTTTATATGCAATATGTGAGACTTTTATAAATGTTATGCATGTGGTTTACCGGTTGCTTTCCTTAGGTTATCTTAAGTTTATTTAAATATCCCAGAAGTGCTGATAATACATAAACATGACTGTATGATAGAAAAGTCTGTTTTATTTGTTTAATTCATAAGAATATTTGTGAAAGTTTTATGTATGGGAAGAAAACATATCATTTTCCTCACCCTGTGTAACACAGTTCCCAAGGATAAATTCAAATACAGCAATGGCTTCAGAACTGCTCTCTCTGTATCTGGTCTAGTTAACCCCTGGCTTATTTATTCAAATTTCAAATGTTTATTCAACATACAGAGTGGCTTAAGAAGATTTCTCTGATGAATGCTATCTAGTAGCATGTAGTTGTAACTTTGCTATAACACCTATCCTGATGTGACTTATATTTTGGTTATATAAATAGCAAATTTAAAACTTCTTATGCCTTACATTGATGTAGGAATACATGTATATCTCCCTTCCACATCAGCGTAAGGCTCAAGAAGTATTAGAGGATTATAGATGTACTTTGTACATATTTGACAGCACTACAGTTCTCAAAACGGTGTCTCATTCACAATCAGCATTCATTATATGTGGTGATTTAAATAAAAAATTACATCTTAAAACTGAGTGTTATCCTTTTAACCCTATGCATTCCTATCAATCGTTAAAACAATTAATGTGTATAATTATGAATTATGCATAGAATTCGAATGTGTCTAGAGATGTGTATGAGATGTCAAAGATAAGCTGCCGGGCTCTGTCCCTTAGTTCCTGATCACAGCCCACCCTCTGGTCTCTGCTCCCTGTCCTGGGCCCCACTTCCTCCCCATAAGATAAGTGCACAGAGTGCCCCTGGAATTGGAGTCATTTAGAGATCTGACCTCCGTCTGCCCCTCTAACATCAGTTCCTGATTTCCTTCCACCTAGGCCCTATGCTTCAATCATCCTTAACCGTGGGCAGGTTGCTGAATGAGCCATGGTTTTCAAGCCTCTTCTGCCTTTGTCCACAGTGTTCCATTTTCCTGGTGAGCTTCCACACAACAATGGGCATTTTCTCTGACTTCCCGGGTGGACTTTGCCGTTGTCATCTCTGTATCCTCACTATACCTCATCCTTACCTCTGTTTTAACATTGACTCCTCTGTACTGCATTTACCTATACTTATTCCTGTCTAACTCACTTCACCAAGAGCTCTTTGACGATGGGGGTCCAATCTTATTCTGTTTACATTCCACTGCTTTGCCTTGTAGAGTGCCCTGCTGAAAGATTGTCAACGAGTTCCTATTAAATTAATTAATGAAAGTTTGTTTTTCAATATTTTTTTCTTCTATGGAATAACAGGGGTAGATTTAAGTAAATCGATGCCCTTGGAAATTATTCCAAAATATTATCAGATCTATGCAGATAAAAAATCCTATAAATTTGATACTTTTAGCTGTTAGGTATGTAAAATTTTAAGATATTTTGATACAACTAGCACTATGTTAATTCATCTACTTTAGTCAATCATCATACTTTTTATTTTTATTTATTTATTTATTATTAATTTTTAACATCTTTATTGGAGTATAATTGCTTCACAATGGTGTGTTAGTTTCTGCTTTATAACAAAGTGAATCAGTTATACATATACATATGTTCCCATATCTCTTCCCTCCTGCGTCTCCCACCCTCCCTATCCCACCCCTCTAGGTGGTCACAAAGCACAGAGCTGATCTCCCTGTGCTATGCGGCTGCTTCCCACTAGCTATCTATTTTACGTTTGGTAGTGTATATATGTCCATGCCACTCTCTCACTTTGTCCCAGCTTACCTTCCCCCTCCCCATATCCTCAAGTCCATTCTCTAGTAGGTCTCTGTCTTTATTCCCGTCTTGCCCCCAGGTTCTTCATGACCATTTTTTTTCTTTTTCTTAGATTCCATACATATATGTTAGCATACAGTATTTGTTTTTCTCTTTCTGACTTACTTCACTCTGTATGACAGATTCTAGGTCCATCCACCTCACTACAAATTAACTAAATTTCGTTTCTTTTTATGGCTGAGTAATATGCCATTGTATATATGTGCCACATCTTCTTTATCCATTCATCTGTCGATGGACACTTAGGTTGCTTCCATGTCCAGGCTATTGTAAACAGAGCTGCAATGAACATTTTGGTACATGACTCTTTTTGAATTATGGTTTTCTCAGGATATATGCCCAATAGTGGGATTGCTGGGTCATATGGTAGTTCTATTTTTAGTTTTTTAAGGAACCTCCATACTGTTCTCCATAGTGGCTGTATCAATTTACATTATTCCCACCAGCAGTGCAAGAGGGTTCCCTTTTCTCCACACCCTCTCCAGCATTTATTGTTTCTAGAGTTTTTGATGATGGCCAATCTGACCGGTGTGAGATGATATCTCATTGTCGTTTTGATTTGCATTTCTCTAATGATTAATGATGTTGAGCATTCTTTCATGTGTTTGTTGGCGATCTGTATATCTTCTTTGGAGAAATGTCTATTTAGTTCTTCTGCCCATTTTTGGATTGGGTTGTTTGTTTTTTTGTTATTGAGCTGCAAGAGTTGCTTATAAATTTTGGATATTAGTCCTTTGTCAGTTGCTTCGTTTGCAAATATTTTCTCCCATTCTGAGGGTTGTCTTTTTGTCTTGTTTATGGTTTCCTTTGCTGTGCAAAAGCTTTTAAGTTTCATTAGGTCCCATTTGTTTATTTTTGTTTTTATTTCCATTTCTCTAGGAGATGGGTCAAAAAGGATCTTGCTGTGATTTATGTCATAGAGTGTTTTGCCTATGTTTTCCTCTAAGAGTTTGATAGTGTCTGGCCTTACATTTAGGTCTTTAACCCATTTTGTGTTTATTCTTGTGTGTGGTGTTAGGGAGTGTTCTAATTTCATTCTTTTACATGTAGCTGTCCAGTTTTCCCAGCACCACTTATTGAAGAGGCTGTCTTTTCTTCACTGTATATTCTTGCCTCCTGTATCAAACATAAAGTGACCATACGTGCGTGGGTTTATCTCTGGCCTTTCTATCCTGTTCCATTGAACTATTTTTCTGTTTTTGTGCCAGTACCATACTGTCTTGATTACTATAGCTTTGTAGTATAGTTACTGTAGCTTTGTAGTATAGTCTGAAGTCAGGGAGCCTGATTCCTCCAGCTCCGTTTTTCTTTCTCAAGATTGCTTTGGCTCTTCGGGGTCTTTTGTGTTTCCATACAAATATGTGAAATTTTATTGTGAAGTTCTGTGAAAAATGCCAGTGGTAGTTTGATAGGGATTGCATTGAAACTGTAGATTGCTTTGGGTAGTAGAGTCATTTTCACAATGTTAATTCTTCCAATCCAAGAACATGGTATATCTTTCCATTTATTTGTATCATTTTTAATTTCTTTCAGCAGTGTCTTATAATCTTCTGCATACAGGTCTTTTGTCTCCTTAGGTCGGTTTATTCCTAGGTATTTTATTCTTTTTGTTGCAATGAACTTCCAAAACTCTGTTGAATAATAGTGGTGAGAGTGGGCAACCTTGTCTTCTTCCTGATCTTAGTAGAAATGCTTTCAGTTTTTTAGCATTGAGGATGATGTTGGCTGTGGGTTTGTCATATATGGCCTTTATTATGTTGAGGAAAGTTCCCTGAATGCCTGCTTTCTGGAGGGTTTTTATCATAAATGGATGTTGAATTTTGTCAAAAGCTTTCTGTGCATCTATTAGGATGATCGTATCTCTGCATCTATTAGGATGATCATATGGTTTTTCTCCTTCAATTTGTTAATATGGTGTATCACATTGATTGATTTGCTTACATTGAAGAATCCTTGCATTCTTGGGATAAACCCCACTTGGTCATGGTGTATGATCCTTTTAATGTGCTGTTGGATTCTGTTTGCTAGCATTTTGTTGAGGATTTTTGCATCTATATTTATCAGTGATATTGGCCTGTAGTTTTCTTTCTTTGTAACATCTTTGTCTGGTTTTGGTATCAGGGTGATGGTGGCCTTGTAGAATGAATTTGGAAGTGTTCCTCCCACTGCTATATTTTGGAAGAGTTTGAGAAGGATAGGTGTTAGCGCTTCTCTAAATGTTTGATAGAATTTGCCTGTGAATCCATCTGGTCCTGGGCTTTTGTTTGTTCGAAGATTTTTAATCACAGCTTCAATTTCAGTACTTGTGATTGGACTGCTCATATTTTCTATTTCTTCCTGGTTCAGTCTCAGAAGGCCGTGCATTTCTAATTCTTCTTTCTCTAATTGCCTTAGGTGTAAGGTTAGGTTGTTTATTTGAGTTGTTTCTTGTTTCTTGAGGTGGGATTGTATTGCTATCAACTTCCCTCTTAGAACTGATTTTGCTGCATCCCATAGGTTTTGGGTCGTCG